>NW_008751681.1:2168018-2222172 GCF_000715545.1 Opisthorchis viverrini
GCCACACCACGGTAAGGTCCAGTCTCTTCGTGGCGGAATATATCAATTCTCTCAGGCAAAATATTGGCCTCCTCCTCCCTGTATTCCACCAAAACAATGAAACCGACCTCTGCCTTTGTTATATCAAGATCTGCTTACCTATACTGAAGCGCAAAAATCCGGTGCGCAATACGCCAACAGTGTTCCCTCACCCTCAGTAGCACGTTATTGCAGTAAATATGTACGCGGTGAACAAATACTCGTGGCTGATACTATTACCACAACCTCGTAGACAATTTCTTGTTAGTTCGTCACATGCAATTCGGACCTGCACGATAAATACCTCATTTTCGACTGTATAGTCGCCGAATGGCGCCGAATGTCAATAACACTCATCACATGCATGTGGAGACCGTGTAAGTCGCCGGGAATCATATTTTAAAAAACGTTACACCTTACACAGAGGCGGAGAGCGACTGGAACAAACACTTAAAAACGCTGTCGCAGAGCATATAAACCAAATTAACGTTCTATTCATTATTAAAATCCATGAACTCCTCACAGGTAAAACAAATGACGAGCCAAAAAGTTGTGGTAATAGTGATATTCCATACTCGTCCACCTAACGAGACCTCATGTGACGACGTCCAATTCCCACCGTAACAAGTCGTGATCAATATCCGATCTACTTATGTACACGGGATCCAGAGGTTGTCGGGTTCCGTACTTTCAACTACCAACTCAGAACATGCGTACAGAAGCGGCGACTATCGAGTCTACGTGCCTCCGGTTTCCTACTGGTGTATATACCTACCGAACCTGCTCATTTTGGGCCACAGACGCGTTTCGGAAGGACCACTACCCCACAACGATTCTCCAGCGTGTGCATCAAGTGCTCGATCGAAAATATGCCAAGAATCCACAGGAGACGGGAAACAACTCACCACACGTGCTGGGCGTTCGAAAGTTTCCGTAGCGGAACATGACCTACAAAGTGACCTACAAAACTAGGTAAAAATAACAAAGTTCACCGCACGGATACTCAGATTGATGCACAGGATCGACTGAGCTTTTCGGTTCCCGTTTATTCTTGTCGTTTAGCGGCTTCCGTTCACTTCAAAAGCAAAAGCAAAAAACTGTGTACCACTGTTCATTAAGTTCTCAACTCGGGGAAATAAGTTTGCCAGGGAACGGACTATTCGCGGATTCACGGATTGATACACAGGATAGAGGCTTTTGCCCAAGTTTCCCGGGTCACTTTGTTCTTGTCGGTCAGCGGCTGCCGTTCACCTGAAAGGTGCAAGTGAAAAAAGGGCCTAGCACTGCTCTTTATGTTCTCAGCTCGGGTCAGCGAAGAGTCTTTAAAGTGCTTGGAACTGCGTACGAGATGCAGCATTAAAACCGTTATTAGACGCAACGAATAGCCATTGGATGCGCTCGATGGGAGTTACGTCGTTCTTCCGTCCTGAGTGAAGAAAAAACATTTTTGGCATGCTAAAGAAGCTGTCTGGCGCGTATCCCATAGAGTAACCGGAAGTCCATACGAGTAATATTCACGGATTCATGGATTCACGGATCGATACACAGGATCGAGGCTATTGCCCAAGATTCCCAGGTTGGTTTCGTTCTTTTCGGTCAGTGGCTGTCGTTCGCCTGAAAGGCACAAGTGGAAAAAGGGCGTAGCACTGCTCTTTATGTTCTCAGCGCGGGGCAGTATGCTGCTAGCGCGAGGATTCGCATAAATGAATGTCTAATAGTGCTTTAAACTGGGTTCTACAAGGAGCGTAAACAACCGTCGGAGGAAGTTCATTCCACGCACCTACTACCCGAAATGAGAAAAAAATTTCTCTAATGAATGTGTGTGGTCTGAGCTTGAAAATTTTCGCATTATGTCCCCACCGTGTGTTTGCTGGTTCAGTGGTAAAAAACCTGTTTGCCAAGCTATGTTCAAACACGGCAGAAGCAAGAATTAGGTCTCTTCGGAGGCGACGGTACTCCAGGGGAAAGAAATAAAGCATCGCGAGACGCGTTTCGTGGTCCACGGATTTGAGGTCGGCAACAATTCTCGTGGCGGCTCGCTGGACACGCTCAATGAGGGTGCGTCCTGAGTAGACAACTTGGTTAGTGTACTCCAGGAGCGGTCTGACGTAGGCCCCCTAGAGTATTTGGAAGTCCATGCGAGTAATACGGGAGAAGGTGCTTCGGAGCATCCGTAGAATGGCGAATGCCTTTTGGACCGATTTCTCATGGTGCAGTGAGAAGGACAAGTTTGAGGAGACCCAGATGCCCAAATCCTTTTGGGCATCTATCCTCATGATGTTTTCTGGTCCTATCTCGCCATGCATAACAAAGGCCTATTCTCACTCGGAATGATCTGTCTGACAGGAACGCCTTGATCCAATGGAGGATTTTCCTTGAACCCCCCAAGACTAGTGTTTGTGAAGCAGATGAAATCAAAGATCGGCACACAGTGGTCGCTACGTCCCAGTGGTGCATTATTTGTTACCTGATCAACGAAGTGTCTTTGGTTGGTGATGACCAAATCCAGGAGGGATGGTAGTTGCCCAGCGGGGTATCCGGTGGGTGCAACAACATGTTGAGACCAAGCGCTCTGTTGAACGACTCCAATCAGTGCCGCTGCAGAGAGTCCGCTTGATTCGATCCGCTGGAGCTCCATTCCGGAGGCCTTTGGGGCGTTGAAGTCACCTACGAGCAGATGAGTGAAGTGGTAGTTGGAAGATTGTTGCTCAAGGGTTTCTATGAGGATTTGGTCATCTTCAGGCGGAATCGACCACGACGGGAACGAGAGAATCGGACCCGCGCAGCGGGCTTTGGTCCCACAGTGCATCGCAAAAAGGAGCAGGAGTGGTATCAGAAAGGACAACCGGGATTAGGAGCGCCGCACCAGCGACCCACCAGCCCTCCCTCGTTTTGAGTCAGCTCGAAAAATAGAGTAACAGTCTATCGAGATCTCCGCGTCAGAGACATCTGATGTGAGCCATTCTCTGTGAGTGCGATATGGGCGGCTGTTCAAAGCAAGCTGACTTTTTCATATCGCCGAGTTTGTTGAAAAGGCTGAGGCAGTTTGTGGGCAAGCATTTCAACACTGCCTCTGCTGCCACCGAGGGCGAGGAGCCGAAGGTTTAGTGACCAGGCTGGTTAACAGACTTAATAGTTGTGCGCCGGGTTTGAGTCTAAGGCTCCAAGAGCCTCCGGAGCAATACCGTCTTCTTCCTGTCTTCGTTGTTCCTGGGGATGCCTTCCGCTTTCAAGTTTTTTCGCCCCATGGGAGCCCGGTTTTCTCGGGCCTTTTGGCTTTGGGGGACGGAGATTTTTTCGCCGTGGGAGAAAATGTCAACCGTTGCTGTTTGTTCTCGGGCCTTTGGCTTTGGGGGACGGAGATTTTTTCTCCGTGGGAGAAAATGTCAACCGTTGCTGTTTGTAGCTCTTCCAGCAGCGTCTATTTGGCGACCAGATTTACTGTTGTTCAAAGATTTGCGGCAAACTTTCGCCTACCTGGATTCTTGGGTGTTTTGGCATGGTTTGACCGGAAAAGTGTCTCTGTGAGGCCCTGAGCGCTGGGTGGCGGCACCAAGAAGTAATGATTCTGGTGGCGATCCCAAGAGGCACGTTTTTGCGTAGAATGGCACCTTGAAGCCAGCCAGCAATTTTCTAATCTGGTGAACTTTATGTGGCTTGTTTAGCTGCAGTCGCTCTTCTTTCGCGTTTGTGTAGACACCCGATCCGCCTGCGATCAGCGTGGCCCACTGCATTTTCTAGGGGTTTTCCGGTTGGCTGTAGTAATGTTTATGGCTTTGGTTGTCAGGGTCCTGGGCGACGAGCAAGCTGAGAGGTCGCTTTTGACGGAGTGGAGCTGGAGATTGGCTTCGCTGCTTCTCCCCGCACATCTGACTTAGCCGTGGTCAGAGGCTATGGCTTTGGCGAGGAGTTCATGGCTGCACCTGTGTCGTCTCTTACGAAGATAAGCATTGATAGCTCTGTGTACTTTGGGCTTGCTTGTGAGGTTTGCATCCTCCAGGGCATCCCTGCCTTTGTTGGGCGAGAGGCCTGTGATGCTCGAATAAAAACTGTTGTCCAGAGACGAGGCTAGTTTCGTCGGCCTGCTTTCGGAGCACAAGGGACTATGGTCACAATCGGCCTGGCCATGAGCTTGGGGTCGGCTGAGTTGGTGCCTAGCGGAAGCCTGTTTCGTGTTTTTACCTCCGATCTGCTGTGACCAAGCTTTCGCGCGCCTCGAGGGCGACCCTCAGATAGATGCCTGATCATTGGGTTGGCCTTTTGAATGGTGCCAGCCCGCATATGGGGAGGAAAGAATGACTATAAGCCCAAGAGTTCGCTTGCTTCCCTTCTGGGATAACCATTCTGCGTGGAGGGATTGATCAGTCTTGGTGAGGACACTGCTGAGGATCGATTGTGCCAGCTTCGCTGGCGTGACCCCAGATTATCGATCTGTTCTCCCTTAAGCGCCTGTCCAGTAGAGACGAATCACAAACATTTTCAGGGCGAAATAAGCGCGTGTAAGACGGCCTGGCGGTTAAATGAACGTACGCTATTTACCAGGCTCAGAGACATTCGAAGGACAGTGTGCTCAATGCCTGAAGAGTGGCTAGAATTGGAAGGCAGAAAACAGCGTTGGCCCGTAAAACGACGAATGCCATTTGAGCCAACCTTTTGTGGTGCAGTGAGGGCATGTTTGAATAAAGTCAAACAACCGAGTCTTTTTTGGTCCATTCTCACGACGCCCGGCTAAGGCGTTCGTTAAATCCCATCAGAATTATATATGGGCTCACTTTCATTCATGGGAAGGTGTAAGTCCAGCGAACACTTCTTTGTAGCGTCTACATCCATTTGGAGGGCATTGGTATTGGAACTCCAGGATTTCAAGTCGGCCGCAGAATGCAGACTTGGACTCGAGGGGAAATCTGAAATCTGAAATCGTTAAATTATATCAGTATCAGAAGTGGTCCCAAAACGGGGCCTTAAGGAAATTCAATGTGGACCGGTGACGAAAAGAAAGACGCCGAGCCTACTTTCACCCGGAATGTTCAGTCTAATAGGAGCACCATGCTCCAGCGTAGAATTTCCCCTTGCGTCCCGTATGACTCGAAGTTGTGTGGGACTTGAGCAAATGCCTTTGAGAAGTCGAAGAATATGACATCCTTTAACAGTCCCTCGTACTCAGCATGGATTAGGCTGTTCATAAATACGAGCATGTTGGTTACGCTTAACCCGTTCGGGAGGTATCCGCGTTGAAATGGGGGTGTCAAGTTGCTGGTAGTAAGTTGATTTATGATGACTCACTTCAGAAGGCTTTTCAGCAGGTTGCACGATACGTCAGTGGGGTTAATAGGCCTGGGCTACCGGGCGATATTCGGTCACCGTTTTCGTAGATACGCGTGACAGTTGCTTCCTTTCAAGCAGAGAGAAGATTGCCTTTATAGATTGACTGAAGAAACACCAGACAGAAATGCCTTGCTAATATGAGCGATGCTTCCCTCGCGATAAATGGATGGACCTTGTCTGGCCCCAGTCTGGCCCCAACGTGCTGAAGGGGTTTGTTTTTTTTGCAGAATTTAATTAATACACCTCTACGAAGACCAAGATGCCCTTCCTAGTTACGTCTTGACGAGATTTTGAAGAGGCCGCAGATGCACATAAAATGCCTGCATATTATTCTATGTAGGCCACAGGTACAACAGCTTGCGCACTGGTGAATTCCTTTAAGACGAACCTGATCAACAGGTTTTAGGCCCCCTCCCAAGTGAGATTTTATTTTTGCTTGGTGACATCGTTTCACTTTGAACACTGAAATAACGGTACTTCTCTCAGCGTAGTTCCTGGTCTGAACTTCCCAGACTAGCGTCCCCGTCAAAAAACCACCAAATTCGCACAGTGTATAATAAATCCAAACCAGGACAAAAAAAACACGCAGCTCATTGTTTATAAAGTGTGTGCCGCGACAACTTCTGGAATTCCTGACCCTTCCGATCGCGCCATAGGCAACCGGCATTCGGCCATTACTAGGCCATGGCTGACTGTTGTGTCAAGGCACTTGGTCGGTCAGGGCTCGACTTGATGTCGGACCGGCAAGCCGCCCAAAAATTTGGCCAGGTTTGTTCGGGATTGGCTCCCCGACAGCAGCATCGCCTATCCGCAGGCGGTGAGGCGGTGTTGGTGTTGGATTCCGTTTACCAAATGTGTAGCTCAAAACTGGATATAGGGCTGCTCTCTAAAGCCCCAGCACTGGACAATGACCTAGCCAGGACTAGGATACATATGTTAAGAAATTCAAAAACTGACTTGCGCTGGGTGTGTGATGCAACGCGCCAAACAACCAAGATAAGTATATCTTAGATGATTGTGCGCGATAAATTATAAATACTCAGGCCGAGGCTTAGGTAAACGTGAACAGTGTTAACGGCAAAACAGAACTTGTTCGCACTGACAAAATAAATATAAGGTCCCCTCAGTGGTGGCGAGTTGAACGACATGCAGGCGCTTTTCATGCCAAAACGGCTGAAGGCCTGAAACCAAAGCCGTTGCCCCGCGTTGGATATGCTCACTATTGTTATGCCTCTCTTACCTCCCATGTAGGTTGGCTGGTTGGAGAACGCGAGTAGCGGTGATCGTAGTCTCCTGCCGGCCTGGCAAACCATGCAAGTCACAGAAGAAAAAATGCACGAAATAATTTGAAGAGCGTGAACACTATTTTCATTAATATTCCTGATAGTGGGAGTGATATACCAGGAAAGAGCCAGATATTCAGGTGCATTCTGGTACTACGTCTATTGTTATCCCCAAGTAGCTGTCACCGTAAATACGCAGGCGGCCTCCGGGTCCCGTCCAAAGCGACCTCCGTCGTTCAGAGACTTTCAAATAGGTGAAAAGTTTTATGACGCTGATATTCATTAAAAATGCGCCCACGTTAGAACCCCAAGTCTTCGGTCACCGGCACAGTTTTGTTTTAGGAAGAGGCTATGTGAAACCATCGTAAAGAACATTGCCCAGGAAAAGAAGGCGATGGTACAAGGTAGACATGCTCCGTGATCTCCATTATGACGGCCGTCTAAAGAATGCCATGGCCATCAGCATTTCTACACGTCATTATTTACAATTCATCCCTTCTGATGATAAATAAAATTGGCTGCTTTGATTCATCTTGCCCCAGATTGACTGTCTGTTTGCTTAGCAAATTCGATGGGCCAACCATGGGCTTGCCTGCCCCGAAGGTATACAAAGCAATGTGAATCAGGCGGTCCGTAATCGTGTGTCAAAAGTTTCCACTAGGGGCCTTGAAGTGGGATGGACAAGAAGCGAGCCCGGCTAGCTCCACCAAGGGATTCAAAGCGACTGGAAAGTGGGGAGACAATTGGAAATTGGTTTGTTTTTATTCGGTAAGAAGGACTGGAAAATAGGGGATAAGTGATTGCGCATGCGGATGTATAAAGGGGAACGAGGGATGCTGGAGTCTTGAAAGATATAGGAATGTTCTTTTAACAGGTGGTATATTGGGGGTAGTCAGACTTATGATGGTTGAGCGACGGATGATCGCAAGTAAAGAGTGACGTTGGAACGTCTGAACTAAAAGAGGATACGTAGGTAGCGAATATACACTCGTTCGCAAACTAATTTGGTTTGCCTGAGAACATCACAAACGAGAACTTCAGCTGGGTTCCAGGTGAGTTTATCGAAAAACAAAATAAGCTTACAAATGAGTGTATATCCCGTAATTTCGTGCAATTTGGTTTCAAGGAGAACATAAGGTTGACGGAAACCCGGGGGCTGCGCCTACCTGATGAGCCACAAGAAGGGCGAAACCGGTCATGGGCTGTCGACGGCTTTTCGGCGACCTTATGCGTAATACATTACAAAGATATACAGATACATAGTTGTTTTCCGCGGACTCCGGTGAGTTGTGACAACCAATGTTTCGGAGCGCTGTGTTGTTTCAGACGACGAAATGTGATCCGTAGGGTTTTTCAGCTAGAATCCCTGGTCAACGTTCCGGTTTGTGCGGCAGAATTGTGCCTGCGGCAGGTTCTGCGTGGTAGGTTTGTATGCTGGTCTGACCGCACTGATAGGTACCCTGGAATTGGTAGATGAAAAATATTTCGGGTTTGGAGCGTGTGAGTTCGAAATCTGAAGGCACGACCAGGGGTCATGCCCGCTGAGTGAATTTTATTGGTAAGGGGCTACACGTAGCGAAGAAAGTGGAGTTTGGTGAGGGCTGGGAGCATTGTGTTTGGTACCTGGGAAGACGCATGAATGACAGCCGGTTTATGAGGGAATAGGGAGGAGTAATCAGGGGATATCCAAATCTCATCGTAAGCACCAAAGACAATATGGCTGACGGGCGATTGAGCGTTGATTCTTGATCAATTAAAGGCTTCTGTTATTTCGTGATGGGAGACTGATTGCGAAGGGCAGGACCGGGACGGAGAAATTTTTGATCCCAGCCTAAGTATTAGGCTTGGTTGGTTCAAAAATTTCATTGTGGTGATCTTACGGTTCGAATGACTTCCCCCCTGTATGTGAGCGGTATGGTGTGCGCATTTTCAGACATGGTGATTTAGTGATAATAGGCTGGGTCCTAAAGAGCGACCAAGTCCTCTTGGAAACGGTAAGGTGGCATGGAAACTGTATGACGGCGCAGACATATGCAGGTCGGCCGGATGCCGTCGGCCAACGCAAATTGTGCGCAGACCGACCCAAGATCAGACATCGGAATCAACCGGCTGGCCTGCGACTGCGTCGGGGTATTTGCGGAGGAAGGAATCGAGAATGAACCGTTCACTACTGAGGACGCGAAAGTGAGTGGGTAAATGGGGACTGTGTGGGGGTAATGTGTAAACCAAAATTCACCTTACTGATGCAAATTAAGTACTGATAGCCACACACTGGGTCTGAAATGCAAAACATTGCCCTGCAGAGAGGCCTGTATGGACTTAGCAATAATCCTTCCAGCACAATATGCATTTCGTGGCATAAAATCCACACATGAGTTCAGTCAAATGTTCTGATGTGGAAACATGTTTGGTCGAAGTTCCGATTTTACCTAGGCGGATATTTTGTGTACTCTTGTAATTCAGAGAGATGGGGGTGGAGTGATGCGCTTGTAAACGACGACAAATTTAGGAAATTGTGGATAGTCCTGGTGCGAAATTCGTACTGCGCGCTGGAATGCAGAGTTAGTCCATCACAAACAAGTCAATAATCCACGCACAGTGGTTCCTTTCAAAAGTGTATGTGAAGACAGCCCTTCGGGAATTCGGACACGCCTTGAAAGTGACGTTTGCAAATGTCGTGCGGTGGATGCTGGAAATTGATTGGCTACTGGGTCCACATTTTTTACCAATCCCAGCTGGGTTAGCTGCTGAACCTGGAGGCGATCGTCTTCCGACCGATCATTTATGAGTTCAGCCCAGTGGCCGTGTCGGTGCCCAACTGGGGGCGCAGCCTTCCGGGAAACACCAGAAACTCAAGAAATAAGCTGCGAGAGACTCATGTTCGTCTTTAGTGTTTTGGCGTGTACAGCAGAACCGGGGGCACGTATGTACCTTTCGAAAGAGGAAACAACTCAACAACCACGTGACAATTTTCAAGATGGCTTGGATGAACTCTACAGAATCATGTGGAGATTCCCCCAACTGACCAGTCACAAACATTGGACTCGACATCAGAACGCTACAAGATCTTTCAATGAAGTGTATTCAAGGGTCCTGAGTTAATCAATGCTCAGCTTGGTTTCGTTATTTACTCGACGAAGCCAACCATCTGCTTGGAAGGAACCAATCGTCACATTAATATATATATCTGGTGACCGCCCGGTAGCTACAGGCTTTGCCTCGCTGGCATACCGTGCAAGGTGGTGGAATGAAGTGTGGTTGAGTCCCACAAATGTCGCTGCTCCACAAGCTCGAATCTCAAGGGATTCAGGAGGAAATTTAACCGTAGATTAGGACTTTCCTGTCAGACAGGACATTCCGACTGAAAATCGAGTCAAGCTGATCCTCCACCGGTTTCCATTGGAGTTCATCAATGCTCCGTATTAGGACCCTCCTACTCTCCTACTTCTCCTACTCCTACTTCTCATCTGCGTCCCGATGCGTTCTGAAGGCATCATCACCACTACCAAAGACAGTGATATCAGTGTTGACACTTATGCTTCACTTGTACAGCCACAAAGTTTATCTCATAATATTTCAAGCGTCAGAATATAAAGAAGAGAGTGGGTAATGGAGGAAATCTGGTAATTGTAATTATTGTAATTGTTGTGGTTGTACATGGGTTGGGAGACTTCGGTGGCGCTCAGACCTAGACTGGAGGACGATTGGTGTCCTCAACAAAAGCCTTTGGTTCATAAACCCGGCTGCAGGGCAGCGGTGTTTGGCGTAAAATGGAAGTGCAACTCAAATTTTTTAGAAAAATCGTCAGGCATGTTCCAACCCCAACCTGGAGCACCCGGAGACTGTGTTCGTTAGATTTTTAGCAGTTGGCCAATCTTATATGAGAGATTCTGTGAGTATCACACAGACACCCTTTCAGTATAGCTCACTGGGTTGCAGGGGTACGCAAACCGTCACACCGCGGTAAGGTCCGGCAGGGGTAGCAAACCGTCACACCGCGGTAAGGTCCAGTCTCTTTGTGGGGGTTTTCAAGCCTGTCTGATTATTGCGGACGACCTCAGTTCTCTGATTTCCAACGTCAACGCGCTTTAAATGCGTGTCAACGGTCACTATACTGGCTCCTTCCTCTGAACGACTAAGAGTGTGGATGCGTCGTTTGGAGCAGACTCGATAGGCGCTTTTTCCGTGTACGGTGAGAATAGACCAGAAGGTATTACGAAACTAGGCACCAAATTAGACTTAGGCATCTGCCTTTTTTCCAAGCACTTCACTTCATCACAAGATGTTCGTTGTCCCTCAAATAACTCGACGCACTTCTCTCCGTATTGCTCGCACGGACTTCCAGTTGTGTTATGGAGTCTACGTCCGGCAGGTTCTTTGAGACGAAAGGACGTAACCCTCATTGAGTATGTCCAGTGAACTTCTACGAAGACGATCTAGGGTATCATGTTCCCCGATAGAAAATTCGTGTTAAGATCCTTGATCTCTTTCCTCTAGGCTGTCTCCATTTCCAGATAATCTTTGGGTGCCTAGCTGTCATGCCGCCCGAAGGGAGCACGAGGTCTGGGATGCTGCCAGGTTGCCTAAGCCTAGACAGGGGAAATCGAGAGGCAGTGGTCGGGTTCGAACCACGAACCTTCCTGTCAGTAAATTCGCGCTCTGATTGCTGGACCACATCGTTCCACTTCCAGGGTAACCTAACGCTTACGCCTTGAACAAAGTTTGGCCGTCAATTTTTTTCTGCCGCCAGTCGACGGCTGGAACTCCGAACATACACTCGTCTGTTCTGCTTTACAGTGCACTTTTCAAGTCTACGCAGAAAAGCGTACACCTCGTTTGGCGATTGAGAAGCTTTTGCATTGAGAAATCAAACAAACCTGTCAAAACTGGCTCCTCCAACTTCTTCCGGCTGACCCGATACCGGATTTTAGAAGTCACTGAGAAAGAGTTCCGAAGCGCTACTCAGTACTTCTGTCTGCGGTATGACCTTATCCAAGCACGGGGTCTCTGATGGGATCATGGCTTTTCTGGAGGTTCTACGCAATTTTGGTGTTCCTTAACCCCTAGGGTGCGTCCTACTCTGTTGATCGGTCAGTGATCTTAACCAAACTCAACAGGGCATGCCCCAAAGGTTTGTAGGCACGATTCTGTCCCCATATTCTTATACTTGAGGGTGCATGATAGTGTGTGGTGAGCTCTCGAGAAGTTTGCCTACATCCTGCAAAGATGTATATTCTGTCCATTCTTGTTCAACTTTGGCAGTGACGAAATAATGAGGCGAGCGTTGAAAGGTTTTCGAAAAATCGATGTTTGCAGATGAAGTTCTCATTTTTGAATACAAAGGCAAAGCACAAGCTCCTTTGACTAAACTGATTGCCGTCGTACCACCTTTTGGCATGTGCCTCGGACCTTCAAAGTGCAGTCATATTTCAGAATGTGCCGTCTCTGAACATGTCCTTTACGATCCAAGGAGAATCACTAGAGGTTGTGGAGGGCTTTGCACACCTCGGTAGTTGTATTAGCTGTGACAAGAAAAACTTCAGCTGCAACACCCATTGGGTGCCTAGCTGCCATGCCTCCCAAAGAAAGCGCGGGGTCTGGGATACTGCCAGGTTGCCCAAACCTAGTGTTGCCAGAGTCGAGTAGTTCCAGGACGGGATTAGAAAGGAGACAGAATAGGAAGACGTAATGTACGCTTTAATCGTCTAATAACTGTAGTACATGAGCTGAAAATAGAGTGAGAATCACGAGTTAATGGGTTATGCAAAGCTATGGGTTATATAGTCATGACATTCTCCCCGCCTTGGAATAAGTGTGTACTTTGCGGAGAAAGAATGTAAAAAAAATAAAAGGCCGTAATAGTTACATGGAGTCGTTTACGCCTCTCTGTTGCGTAGATTATATGGGTGAGTGCGCTGTTGTCGGATAAGAATGTCCGAGTGATTTCCTGGATCTGCACTAGAATGGGATGGCGAAGCATCGTTAATAGGCAAGAGTTCAGTTTCTGAGCAACCACGGTGGATTGTTGGTGTTGTGTGAGGCTCCCCTTGTTCGGCGATATGTATTGGTTCCTGTTCTGTGTCGGATGTCATGTCGTTGCCTTTGGGAGCCAAGCGGCGCAAGGATACGGTTTCGTGTTTGCCATCTGGACGAACTATGTGGGCGTACTGTGGATTACAAGAGACGAGTTCCACTTCCTCTACCAGAGGGTCATATTTAGAGACTCGATCATTGCGTTTTAAAAGGATTGGCCCAGGGACAGTAAGCCAGGTAGGTAGGGAGGCACCGTTGGCTGATCGTCGTGTGAACGGCATAAAACGTTCGTGTGGGGTACAGTTGATACTAGTACATAACAGGGATCTGATACAGTGAAGAGCATCAAGGAGGACAGCCTCCCAATGTGTGACAGGCAAGCCGCGCGATTTTAGAGCCAGGCAGATGGTCTTCCAAAGGGTACCATTAAGTCGTTCAACCTGACCATTACATTGTGGATTATATGCAGCGGTGTGACTACTGGCAACGCCTTTATCGAACAAAAATTGTTTGAGTTCAGTTGATATGAATGCAGAACCGCGATCTGAGTGAATATAAGCAGGCATACCAAACAGTGAAAACAGTTGACTCAAACAACGAATTACAGTGGAAGAGGACGTATCGGCGCAGGGATAAGCAAAAGGGAATCGAGAATACTCGTCAACGATTGTTAAGAGGTACTTATTACGAGTGTTTGAGGGAAGTGGGCCTTTAAAGTCGATACTAAGGCGTTCGAACGGTTGTGTGGCTTTGATAAGCTGGCCACGAAAGGTGTCACAAAATTTTGGTTTGAGCTCGGAGCAAGTGGAACAGTTGGACACCACACGTCGGATATCGCTGACTGAAAAAGGAAGATTCTTAGAACGAACAAAATGTGCAAATCTCGTGACCCCGGGATGGCATAATATGTTGTGAAGCTCTTCAAGTTTTTCCGTCCCAGTAATGTTGGCACAAAGGTTACGAGATAGGGTATCAGCAACGCGGTTATCTGTTCCAGGTCTATAGACGACGTCGTAGTTGTACCCTGCCAACTCGATTTTCCACCGTTCAATCTTGTCGTTCTTTATTTTACTTTTCTGTTGGTTCCCATACATAAAGGCTACCGAACGTTGATCCGTAATCAATTTAAAATGTCTCCCGAGGAGATAGTGGCGCCATTTGCGGATCGCTTCAACTATAGCATATGCTTCTTTTTCAACAGCAGAATGATTTTTCTCGCTTGCAGTCAAGGTTCTGGAGAAAAAGGCGACCGGCCGGCTACCCTGGCTCAGGGATGCACCAATAGCGATGTCGGACGCATCAGTTTCAACAACGAGAGGAATATTGTAGTCGACAGTAACTACCATCGCATTTTCTAGTTCGTGTTTAAGGTTCTCAAATGCTGTTCGGGCATTCTCCGGGAGCGGAAATATTTTGTTTTTAACCAATGGATGAATTTTGTCAGAGAACGCCGGTATCCACTGTGAATAGTAGGCAAACAAACCAACGGCTCTTTGCTGCGATTTCCCGTTCTCTGGAAGTGGGAGTTCTCTTATGGGGCGCATGCGTTCTGGGTCAGGTCTTATAATACCTTTGGAGACCTTGTAACCTAAGAGAGTAATCTCTTCAGTTGCGAAGCTGCTTTTCGTATCGTTCAAAGTAATATTGTATGTTTTTGCGACATCGAGAAAATGCCTAAGATTACGGTCATGTTCATCTCTCGTTTTGCCGCATATAGTGACGTTATCGATATAAGCGAATGTGTCTTTTACCTGTTCGGCTTTGATTATATTGTTCAGCGTTCGCTGAAAACACGCGACCCCGTTTGTCACTCCAAAAGGAATGCGCCGAAACTGGTATAGGTTCCCCCCAGCTTCGAACGCTGTGAATGGCTTGTCTGACTCGATTATTGGAACCTGATGATATGCACTCTGGAGATCCAGTGTGCTGTAGACGGTGTAGCGTGCGATGGTTTCAATCATTTGGTCGAGCCTTGGTAAAGGATAAGCGTCAAGGTAGGTGAAGCGATTGATTGTCTGGCTGTAGTCTATCACCATGCGTCTCTTGTGATTTGCATTGCGGGTAACGAGCACTTGTGCTCTCCACGGAGAATTTGATGGTTCGATTATGCCATCGGTAAGCATTTGGTCTACTTCCGTTTGTATGAATTGTTCATCTTCCGGTGTATGACGACGAGATTTTGTGGCGATCGGTTTGTAATTTGGAGCAAGATTGGTGAATAAGGATGGAGATTCCAGTTTTGCGGATGTTACGCCACATACAGTTAGGGTACCCCGTTGACCACCGAATGGAATTTCGACTTTATCATGTAACCCCAGAAAGTCATGTCCGAGAAGGACGTCTGCACAAAGGTTCGGTAATACACAAAGTCTGAAACGTTCGTATATAGCATCCTTGTACTGAATGGACACAAGGCAATAACCTTTGGTGGAACATGAATGTATCGTCGACGCCATTGTTATCACAGAGTCGTACGGAAATAGCTCCCAGTTATGAGTTTGCAGGATTGATGAAGAAACGAAACTTCTGGAGCTGCCGGTATCAATGAGAGCTCGGACAACAACGCCGTTGACCAAAATATCTGTTGTAGTTTTGGATAGGCAATTGGGAGCAGCAGCACAAAATAGCGAGGAGATTGAGGAGTCTTGAGCTGAACCCGCGTGATATTTCGAGGCTTTGGACCTACAGACACGTTGAAAATGTCCAATTTTTCCACAACTCTTGCACACTGATTCTTTAGCGGGACACTTATAACGAGGGTGCTTGGGGTTGCCACAAAAGTAACATGTTTGTTGTGTAGCGGCCGAAACTGTTGTTTCGGAATTAACAATGGGTAAAGGAGTAGATACCGAACAAGTAACGGGTTGTCTGTATACGTATGATTGTGACTGTTTTTGTGCAAGTTCGAGAGCTCGCGCGGCTTCATGGGCTTTGTCAAGGTCCAATTCATGCCACGTTAGCAGTTTCTCCCGAATGGTATTCGACTGCAATCCGGTTATCAGAGCATCCCGAACTGCTTCGTTTGTATGTTCCACAGCAGATACTGCTTTGAATTCACAGTCTTTAGCAAGCGATTTCAGTTTTTGAACGAATTGGTCGACATCCTGACCAGGTTCTTGTTTGTATGTGGCTAAAAGATGGCGTGCATACACGATATTTTTCGGGCGGATGTAAAGTTTTTCCAGCAAGGTTATCGCAGAATCGTAGTCGCTGCATTCTGCGATGAAGTCATACACTGTATGGTCGATGTGACGAATGAGAGTTTCCAATTTATTTAGACCTTCGGGTTTGATTGAGTTAATGTAAGCTTTGAAAGTACGGAACCAATGAGTCCATCGTTTCATGCCATCTGATGAGTGAGGATCGGCATCAAAAACCGTAGGTCGGAGAATATGATCCATTTCGTTTTTATTGGACGATTAAATTGTTGCACGAGTCGAGTAGTTCCAGGACGGGATTAGAAAGGAGACAATAGGAAGACGTAATGTACGCTTTAATCGTCTAATAACTGTAGTACATGAGCTGAAAATACAGTGAGAATCACGAGTTAATGGGTTATGCAAAGGTATGGGTTATATAGTCATGACACCTAGACAGGGAAAGTCGAGAGGCAGAAGTTGGGTCCGAATCACGGACCTTCCTGTCAGTAAATTCGCGCCCCAATCACTGAGCCATTTCTCTAACGGAAGTGTGTCAGTGCACGAATATCAGATGCCCGAATCACCCTTGCATCCTTTGTCATTTGTGGCATCAAAAAGATCGCAGGATCATAAGTGTCTCATATACCAGCCTACAGTAAGGGCCGTATTGTATGGTTATGAGATAGCCTCTGTGGAAGATGATATGGGGCGTCTTCAGGCTTTAGACCACAGGTATCCCAGAAGTGTTACTGGTATCAGATGTCATCAGCAAATTTTTTAGGAGGTGATTAGGGAACGAGTATTTGGTTATGAAGTAGGCATTTTAGTGACGGAGAAACCCCAATCAATTTCAATCCAATTTATCAGCTATAAATTTTGCACCACGGGTACATTGGTTTCAACTATTACAGTTTCGATGACCGGAAAATGGGACAACGTAGGAGGTGCAGCCAAGCCTTGAAGGTGATGGCATATTCAGTCAGTTCGGGAGTTAGGTAGTTACGCACTGTAGGCGATCGATTTGATGCACGAGCGCCACTGACTACGCGATTGGACGGTTTCTGCCTGTGTCATTAACCACTGGTGAGTTAATTCCCGGGTCCCCATCCAGGGATGCGGTAGTTGTCGGCCCGACTTGGTTTACTAACTAGTTTTCATACTCCATTACCGGGTTATACACTGTCCACTTCTCAGTCGCTTCCACTCAGTACAGGGTTGAGTGGAAAGTGCTCTGAGGGGTAGACAGTATTATGGCATGCAAAGGCATGTCCTAACCAGCGTAACCTAAGAAGCCGGAGTAAATCATCCATTGTGGGAGAGACCCTTCTTAAAACCCTATAGTGTATCTCAACATTGCTAATCCGATGTTCCCGCGAGACTGGACCAATGCTTCGAAGGCACTGATGGTCAGACACTGACATCTTTCGTATATCTTCTGCAAGTAGAGACTACGTTTCTGGGCGAGATGGCTCAGTTGTCAAAGCGCGAATTTACTGACCGGATGATCCGTGGTTTGAACCCGACCTCTGCCTCTTGACTTTCCCTGTCTAGGCTCGGGCAACCTGGCAGTATCCCAGCTCTCGTGCTTGCTGCTGGTGGTATTAGCACCTAGGCACCGAAAGGGTGATACAGCTGAGTGACTTTTATCCATAAAGCAGAATGGATCACGCTATCGCAGCGTAAACCTTGCCCTTAACAAACTAACTGTCACCACGTCGTCCCCGTAGGTGTCGGCGGTTGGCAAAATCTACCAATTCAAGAAGTGATCTCAACTTCAATCAGTCCAGTGGAACTTATGCAACTGCCCAGTTAAACAAATCTATCTGCAACCTCCATTGAATCACTTTCAAGCATGAGATTTGGATTTGATCTCACTCAGTCTTGTGGCAGCATTCGTTAGGATGTTGTAAACTACGAAGCGGAGGGTGTATGAATTGGTAGAAGGGTGTGAAAGAGATTACGAAAGTATATGGTGTAGCGATTCACCCTTCAGGATGGGATCTCCATGGCCTCCCCTCTCGCTTGGTTGGAGACACTGCATGAAATAGCAGCCAGCCGACGCCAGTGCTGTTGCCAGTTTCTTTCTTGGGGAGCCAGTCAATATGTAACCTTGTGGTGCGGTTTCCTTGATTGAAGGATGAGGTAGAGCTAACTACTTGCCACTCAGCCTGTTCTGACCAAACGTTTGGGTGCTCGACTACCGTCGGGAGGTTGTGGGTTCGAAATTCTCAGTCCAGATTGCCTGAGTGAATGTCTGGAGGTGTAGGCATCTCGGAATGATTGTGTTAAGCTAGCACTAAGTCCCTTCCCCGTCCACCTTTATCCTTTTCTTTACAATAAGGCTTTCAAATAAATCATGTTTGTACGGCAGTGAAGCATCGGTGTTGAACACTGATATCATGCTGTCGATGATGATGATAAACTCGCAGTCTACTGAGTAGCTCACTGCTGATGATCCCCAACAAGGATGAAATATCTGCACCGTGCATCTCGGCTTTTCAGCATGGATTTACTTCACCGTCAGAATGAAGTGTTTATTGAGAATCACTAAATCTCCTCACATCATTAGTCTTTGCAGATTGTCTGACTGAGGGCTTGAAGGTATATATGCCTCCAAGACAGTTAGATGAATACCTAACCTGTAGTAGGCTAGCACCAGGTGCCTTTCTCTTTCACTCTACTTTTCCATTTTAAGGCTTTAAAAATGTTCGGCTTTAGCACACCTTCGGTACCTAGCTGCCAAGCCAACGGAACGATGTACGAGGGCTTGGATACTGCGAGGTTGTCGAAACCTAGACTGGAGCAGTTAAGATGCTGAGGTTGGGTTCGAACCACGGACGGTCCGGTCCGTAAACTGGCGCCTTACTCATTAACCTATCTCGAGCCTATTTTAAGGCTTTAAACTCAAATGAAATGTGCGATTGTACGGCAGCAAAGCGGTTGTGTCAGTACTGACGTTGCAGTCTCTGGCGATGACTATGCTGAGCCTTCAGAGACATCCTGGAAGTCTCAAGCAGGACGTCATTCACAAGTTCACGGCGAATTTTCAGGGTCATCTTACACCAGTGGACTTCGGTGGAAACTCGCTACATAACTATACTTGCCCACACAGTTGGCATGCAGTGCCCTCACAGAAAATAAGGATTTTGAAGGATCGACAGGCAGCTCCATAGGTTCGAACAATCGACAGTCAGGAGAACGCTGAATGATAGTGGAGTGGTGGCGTCCGAATCCATATTGGTAATCATTTAGGAAGGCGTTGTCTTCAGGAATACGCAAGTTTTGCTAGAAAAGGATGAACTCTTGAGCGTTCCATTTAAAGAAAGAAATTTTAATTGGAGGCAATTATTCCGACGAGATGTCACAATTTTTAAGAACTGATCAAGTGTGTGAATTGTTCCAGGGCAACAAAAAATGCCTGGGTCTTTGAGAAGAGCCACCGACAACACGGGGTTCTGATGTGGGTCAGAGTAAGGTATACACTTCATTTAGTCCGACAGAAGGACACGCTGTTGCCTTTTGGTAGCTGATAAGCACGACAAACTTATTTGTTTTAACAGACCAGTAAACCCGAACCATAAAAGTTGAAAATTGGGCTTACAGGTATAAAGAATACATATCCTCGAACCAGTGATGGAGGGATATGTGTAGAAACAAATCTACCCTTAAAGTGGAAGCAGTCAAGTAGTTCGGCAACTGAATATGCGTGAGGTCACCAGACCTCAGACCATCAGACGTTGAGTTTCAACAAAAAAACAACGCGGAAAGAGTTGACGTTGCAATTTAAACTATTGAGAGGCTGGAAAGTCATGGGGGACAGCAGAGCGGAGAGTCAGTGTAACTTGTACACTATGGCTTGTTTGATGGGCGTGGGGCAGGCATCCCACTTCGGTAGCGCGAGTGGCGAACCACGCATGGCTTCTCTAAGTCGGGCGGTGGTACTTCTCCGTGTTAGTCAAACCCCTCACCATTGACCATGTGGGACAGTCATGCTCGGAGACCCTTCAGTATAGCTCCTTTGGAGGCACAAACTCTTCCCCTATGACAAGGCCCAATCACTTGTTGACTGTAAGGGATTGATTCTTACAATGTGGAAGAGCTGCAAGAAGTTTTGTGCATATGTCGTCACACATATGTGCATGATGTTGTTACGCACCGAAGCTGAAGTAATAACATGTTCGAATAACACCAGGTCTCAGAAGTTTATCATAGTGGTATCTAGACGTGATCCTAATCTACCGTTCTCGTCACCAGTCCGAGGCGCGGACTGAGCCACCGACCAGTCCAATGGTTGCCAATGGAGAAGCGCTGTACGAGCTACTGTCCTTGATCTCAACCAGATAGGCTCAGGTAGAATTCATCTCACAGTGTGTAGAATGACTCCAGTTTGCGGCGCCATTTCTCTATTAAAACTGTTTTGAACGACGGAGAAAGTGCTGTCATGGTTTCCCGTCTTTGGATGGCGGACAGACGTATCAGTTAGGTACAGACCGATCGTCCGAATAATCATCTTCCAAAGGTAGGTGGATTGATACCCCGTATGGTCAATGCATTTCTAGTAGTCTTTCACACATTGTGTCACAATAAGCAACTCCCAAAATGCATTGCACTCTTTAGGAGAAGGATATTTCAACTGACCTTAAACCTGATTCAGATACTCCATTAAGAGACGCATACTGATTCTCCGTTCAGGCTGTTGCGTCTCTTAGTTGTGCTACCCAGCACAGTCAGCATCACTTGAGTTACAACTGCCATAATATCCGTGCTATCGCTAGCGAAGTCCCGTGAAATTATTATTTCTCACTTTCTACTTTTAACTGATCTTTTATAGGGTTTTGTTTCTCCTTTCAGATCTATGCTGCAGTTCCTGTAATATTTCTAATATGGCTACTTGGGCTGAAGTTCGAGAACTCGCGGCAAAACTCAAAACAACCCAGGACAAATCAAGCGCCCTGCGTCTGTCAGAGCGTACCTGGGTAGATATAGTAAAATACCTGACCAACACAAATCGCCTTAAACTAATCTTCACAACAGATGGACGATCTTATCTGACGCGAGAAGAACTGCAGAAGGAAATCCGTGAAGAGGTTGAGGCACACAACGGTCGGGTTACTCTGATGGAACTTGCTTCAAACCTTGATGTTGATCCTTTGATTGTCGAAGCAAGACTTTCTGAGGTGATCGTTGCGGACGCACAATCCAAGTGCGCGGATCGTTTGATTAGTATTCCAGGAGAGGTCATCAGCGAGTCGTACGTCCGTCAGGTGGCACACGAAATACAAGATCGCCTGGAGGAGCGCGGGGAGGTTACCATTGGTGAACTTGCTACGGTATTCGGACTCCCTACTACCTTTCTGGTGAATATTCTTAACGAGTATCAGGGTTTACTATTTCGAGTTCAGAAGTACGGAGAGAAGTATATTACTGACACTTTTATGGCCAAAAATAGAGCCATGGTTCGCGGCTACTTCACTGCAATTATGCGTCCTGTGACGCTTTCCTCCGCGGCTTCAAAGTTGAATGTCCCTGAGAACTTACTCTCTGGGATTGTTGGAAGTTTGATTGCTAACGGACAACTGTGTGGCTGTTTGATAGCTGGACGTGGTACGTACGTTCCGACCTGTTACTCTCGTGCCGAAGACTCTTATGTGCGTGCTTTTTATTCGCAAAATGGCTACGTGGAGTGGACGTATTTGAAACGGCTGGGCGCGACCGATCCAGCTTCGTATTTGCGTTCTCTGCTACCGAACGCTGTGCATCTCTCCGGTGTTAGCATGGGTCCGATGGCCATTGACCACTTGAAAGCTGTTGTTGAGGAGGCAGCTCGTGATGCGACCTGGGCGGATTTATCTCATTGTCTTCCAGCGGGGCTCAGTGTAAAAGATCGTATAGATTTGGTTACGAAGCATATTAAAAAGCTTTCACTTCGTACTGTCGAAGATGGACTGTTTGTTGTATCAGAAGAATTCGTAAATGGATGCATGAAGCACTTTGATAAACTAATACGCGAGCGAGCAGAGTTGGCTGCACGGGAAAATCGTCAAAACCTGGCCGCGTCACACTCGCGTAACGCTGCTTCGGAACTTAATGCCGAACTATCAAAACGTTCCCACCACACGAACAAGGGCGGATTCGGCATGGGTGCACGAGAAATCAAGATGAAGAACGTTAAGAAAAAATACTTGCCATCGAAACGTCGACAAGGTGGTGGGCAGCTGGAAGCCGATGCAGATCACGATGGCTACGATGTGTGGACATCATCTACTGAATCCGTCTTTGCCAAATGGATTTCAGCAGACGAACTGAACGACGTACTGAGCAATGCGTTGTCTTCAGAATTACCTGGAGAAATAGTCTCTGGCATAGTTTCATGTTTACTACCGCAACTTGAACGTTCGTTTTCCAACATCCTGGATTCCATCTTTGTGCCGAATTCCGATACAGCTCGCAGACGAGAAACCATTGCGCAAACTCAGGAGGTCATTAACAACATGCTATTTGCAATTCAGGCAAGTCGGGGCATTTATACAGGATTACTTCCTTATTATGGCAAAGATCACATTTTATTTTGAGACGATACCTGAGTGCGTACGTCTGCGATGTTAGCTCCAGTTACGTAGCAGTTCTCTTGAGTAGCTTTCAGTGGGTATCCTCAGTCATGCCTCTTTTCCTTCAGAACCCCTTATTTTGCAGCTTGTCGTACGGGGCGAACTGACAGATGTCACTGCGTGGTAATCATACTGACCTGCAGTCACCAATTTGTTGAATGTGTTTCAGTGTTCTCGCGGGTGTCTGAGGTTATTCGAAATACTGCTGGACTGGTCGAGCCAATTCTCGATGGAGCACACTTCCAGATGTCTTCCATGGACTGATACACTAGAAGTCACAAACGTCCCATGGAAATGGTGCTTAGTTGAATCAAGACTTTGGGCGACTCGCTTATTTGTCACCATAGATAACAAGTCTTTACTATTCTCATTGATTCGTTGTCTACATTGACTGATTTCTAGAAGAGGAAAAGGTCTGTTGCTCGCCATGGTCAACATCTCAGGACATCCAAATAATAAATAATGGTTTGTCTGTAATTCCCTTTTGGCGCCTAGCTGCAGTACCACCCGAAGGGATTTCAACATTTGAGATACTGTCAGGCTGCCTAAGTTTGGTCCGAACTAGAGACTTTCTGGGCAGTAAGTCCGCGCCTTGACCGCTGAATCATCTTGAGACACCAAAGTATGCGACGAAACACTCCGAATAAACTAAAGGGCCCTACTGACATTGCTTAGCTTCATATTCGGGCTAGCCCAGTGGCAAACGCGGATTTAAAAATGGCTGTGGTGCGGACGTGGTTTCTGGCGTGGAACCGTACTACTTACCATATTTGTTGTCAAGTCTTAGCTAACGCACCACCGAGCCATGCAGCTTTAGTCCCCCGAATGGTTCAGCTCCAGAACTTATTATAGGACCCATGCAAACCATGGAGACAAAAAAGCATGTATTGAGGACAGGGTTGGGCGGTCCTTCATTACACTTAAGTGTAAGTAAGTAAGTGTAAGTATCGCCTACACTGTTACACAATTTGTTCACCACCCGAGAACAGTAAGACACAAAAAGCACCTTACTTGTGCTCTGCTGTGTTTCGGATTATTGCCCGAAAGCTGACTGATTCCGCTATCACATTCGTAGGAAATGCGAAAGGCAATAGATATCCCTTCCCTCAATTTGTAAGCTGTTGGATACGGTAAACATTTTTGCAGCTGGTCTGCAAATCAGTGCGAGAGTGACGAATTTACTTCTCTAACCGTCATTATCCGTCACATGAGACACACTTTGTATCGTACAGTGTGAGTATGCAAGAAGCAATCCTTTCTTCTGGGTCCTCAGTTAAGTACACTTAAGTCATCAGTTAATTCCCTTCCAGAAAGGATAACTCCGCAAGGTAGACCTGTAAAGAGGGAACTATAAAGCAAAACCGTTCTGCACTTTCGCCTTGTTATTTCCGTGCACCATGGCCTTAGTAAGAAGTGGACTGCTTTCAGAAACTTGTTCGATGTGTGAAGGAATTATGCGGCCACCGCTTTTGGGCTTGTATTTTCGTTAACACTGCATCTACGCAACTATTTTTTAATTTCCTGCAGAAAGTCGGATTGGATATGATGCTATCGTTATTTTTAAGGTTACTCACTTGGTAACTATAAGAATGTGGCCATTCAGGAGACACCCTTGTAACATGAACATCCGAAATATGACTCATGCGTAGATCAGCGTTCAGGCGCACTTCTCACCGTTTCTGTTGTCTGCAACTCGGACGGGACCTACCAGAGCTGTCATTCACCATCGGTGTCTTCGAGGCATTTTTTCTGTCTCGCGGGAACGTCGGATTAGCAATGTTGAGGTACGCCACAGGGTTTTAAGAAAGGTCTCTCCCACGATGGATGAATTACCCAGGCTTCTTAGGTTATGCTGGTTAGGACATGCCTCTGCATCCCAGAATACTGTCTACCCCCAGAGCTCCTTTCACGCAGCCCTGCATTGAGTGGAAGCGACTGAGAGGTGGACAGTGTATGACCAGACAACGAAGTATGAAAACACTAATTAGTACACTAAGTCGAACAGTGCAGCACCCCTGGATGGGGACCCTGTAACTCCAATGATAATAATATTATCCAGTGGTATCATCCCATCAGTGTATAGGTGCCACGCCATCCGAAGGAAGCATGAGGGCAAGGTAATGTCAGATTCCTCAGGCCTAGACAGGAGAAGTCGAGATCCCGGGGATGGGTTTAAACCAGGGGTCTTCCGGTCGTTAAGTTCACGCGTTAATCGCTGAGCTACCTCGAGGTAAGCGAGCGAAAGCAGCCTAGTGGTGAACAGTCTGTGATCTGGCAATGAAGTCTTAAAATACTTATCAGCAAACTCTGTCGGATCGACAACTACCGCCATCCTTGATGAGCACCCTTTGACTCAACTTACTAGTGGTCAATAATACTGGCAGACATGGCTCAGTCACGTAGTCATGAATCAAAGCTGTTGCCTTCAATGTGTAGCTGCCAGGTTTCCCGAGCTAAACGAACATAACATCGCCTCCAGTGGTTGGTTGTATCTTCCACACTGTCCCATTTTCCGATGTCCGAAACTAGCCGAAGCTTATTACATTGTTCACCGCTGATAAACTGAATTGAACTGAGTCCGCAACCCTACCGCACCTCGTTTGTCTGTCTGCATCGACCCCTAGCGCGACATCAAAGCAGGAAAACCCAGAATAGCGAAGATACTTGAAGGAGTTGGTGTGAAATCGCACACAAACGAATCTTCCCAAGCAGGTCATGATCATGTTTCACCTTCGAAAGGTTCTCTTTCTATTTAACCCATTATCCATACATCAGGTTGAATAACGCGTAACCTAGACAGATTATCTGAATCGTCATAGTTAAAGTCTTAGAAAGTCGAATTTGGATATCCGAATCCTGGCATGAGATCAGAGAGAAGCTACATGACAACATAGGGCGAGATGGCTTAAGTGGTTAGAGCGCGAATTTACTGACCGGAAGGTCCGTGGTTCGAACCCGACCACTGCCTCTCGACTTCCCCTGTCTAGGCTTGGGCAACCTTGCAGCATCTCAGCCCTCGTGCTTCCTTCGGGTGGCATGGCAGCTAGGCACCGGAAGGGTGTTACGGGTGAACGAGTGATTGATTAACATGACAACACCATAGGTGGATGATATTCCACGGGGTGAGCGAACCAAATAAATAGAAACTACTAACTCATTGGATATCTTCAGCGAACGTGCATGGGCACGTATTTTTTGTAGTAGGGTCGCATACGAACATGTGCTTCTGATTTGCTGGATTTCCTGTTATGTAAAAATCCGACTGTTTTGGCTTGGTCAGCTGGCTTGGGTAATTGTTTTGCATCATTTCCACTTGACTAAACTATTCTGACACGTCAAACGTACTTTTCCGCGACTTTTGACTCAGCACGTTCTGACCGAACACAGTGATGTAAGTGAAATGATGGGAGACGAAATGATGGGAAACACGACAAATGAGCAGATCTTCGTTTCGATTGCTGATGATTAGGGAGCGCAGGCAAACCTTAAGCACTTTGCGGTGATCTGATAGTACATCATTAGCGAAAACTGCTCCCAGTCCTCATTGTGGGCTTAAATGAAGTGATGCGTTTTACTAGTAGTTTCTGTTCACCAGCATCCGAAACTCTATACCACATCTGTCAGACATGCTTTATGGGCAAGTGAAAATCCACTTTGTTTTCTAGTTCATCAGTTGTCACTCGATCATGTACGACTATGGAAGCTTCTGGTATACTTCCAGTTGACTTGTGGTTTTTTCGATCACCCTCTCCCCGGAGTCTCGCTTGCCAAAATGGATGCCGTTTTTGTTTGCTTGTTTATTTATCTAGTTGAACGATCTGTACGAATCCCCTCGCCTGTTGCTGTCAGACTGATTTGTATCTGTTTATTTTGTTAATTATCGGTCGGTACTTTTCCAGTTTAAGTATCTAGGATGGATGATCGATATTGGCTTATACAAGGCTTTTTTTATTCCGAGACTCTTGATCTTAATTTCCTCACAGCTTATGGAACGTGGAATCAGTGGCATTGATCGGCCAGTCCTCCAGATGCAATTGATACGTCACCTTGCTAAATCACATGGA
The DNA here is from genome assembly GCF_000715545.1 of Opisthorchis viverrini. Classification (NCBI taxonomy): domain Eukaryota; kingdom Metazoa; phylum Platyhelminthes; class Trematoda; order Opisthorchiida; family Opisthorchiidae; genus Opisthorchis; species Opisthorchis viverrini. The sequence goes on from NW_008751681.1 coordinate 2,194,490, forward strand.
GCTTGTTTGGTGGACAGATTATGTGTACATTTAGCACAAACTTATGGCGTCCAGTGGCCTACTCCCGCCTCCAGCAATAAGCCAGACGACCAAAAAGACAGCACCGGTGCTATTCAAACTGATTCGCCCTCCCCTAGTAGCCCAGACTTTGTCAATCCCATGACCCCGGATCAGCGCCAACAGTTGGTCGAGATGCTGAAACACTCGGGTGCTGCAGATGCCGCTCAGACATCCTCTGCTCTACAAAACGTAATCGAGAAAATGCGGGCAATCCAGCAAACAGCAAACGTTGGTTTGACCGACTATTATTTGGCTGTGGAAGCTTTGGCGACGGATCATACTGGCATCAGCCTACCTACTTTGCATGCGCGGGTAGACAACAAACGCAGGAAAGAGGAACGGAGCAAGGCGAATGAGTTAGCCCTACAAGTTGAACTGCAACTACAAACAGCAATAGAGGCGCTTCACAAAGAAGCGGATATGCGGTTGGCAGCCACGGCAAGCCTGGCAGCCGTGTGTCTATTCGCTCAGGTCGCGACTGGTTGGCCCGTAACTGCACCCGGAAAATGTGTTCCTGACCTGGTTAGTTGGCTTTCCGACTTTGTATCTTCTCGAAGATCTTCAAACAATTCCAAAGAGACAACCACATCACCCGCACTGCAAGCTCTGTTAAACTCAACCGCAATACCAGATCTTGTCGAACTTACTGCTCTTATCTCTCAGCACATGCATTCTGGCATTGATATCAGTTTCAACACTGACTTGGGGACTAAATTCGAACAGGTGGTCAATGTGGCTAAACAATGCCGGAAGTTGATGACGTGAAGAAGATTGCCGCTTTCTCCGTATGTTGCTTTATTTTGGGACTCGGGCTGTTTCTTCGTGACTTTGTGTTTATTTCCCATGTGATCTTGTTTTGCTGTGAATCTTGAATATCCGAACCAGATTTCTTGTTTTTAATTCGTGAGCGCAGGTTTTTGTTGGGATTAAGCCTGTTGACATGCCCCGAAAGTACTCTGTGCACCGAATCAATTAGCTGCTTGTTAGATGTGAACTGGGGTAGCAGATGTGAGCATAGTGAACGTCAAACTGAACTGTAAGTGAATTTCAACGAAACTTTCGGTAGGATGATGATAAACCGTTTCCTGTAGCTATGATTGCGACTATTAGCGGGGGATCTCTAGTGCATTGTAAGCTAGCTTTTGGAGTGAACTGATACGTTCTAGAACTATGTTAACTGTTTCCCTGTACGAGCCAGGATTGTTTTTCAGATTAATCAGGTTAATCGGCCCTGCTGAATCCATGCGTGCCGTTGGGCGATTCCCGTTTTAAGTAAACAACGAACCATAGTCATAAATGTGTGCACGCGTCTCCCACCATCACCATCATAATCGAGAGCTTGACATCAGTGTTCAACACCGATTCTTCTCTGCTGTACAACCATGACCTACTTAAAAGCCTTATTGTGAAGAAGAGAATAAGGGTGGATGGGGGAGTTAGTGCTAGCTTAATACAATCATTTCAAGTTGCCTACACCTCGGAATGCACACTCATTCAGGCACTGAACAGAAACTGACAACAAGATCACCCTTGACATCGGTTGGCAGCCATATCTTGCAGCGTTTCTAGCCAGGCGCAGTGGGGACCACGCAGTTCCCATCCTGGAAGGCTAGTATCACGGACAGCACCCAAGCGTTTCGTAATCTCTTTCATACCCCTCTGCCAGGTCAAGTTTTGGCCACTTCTGTGCTTCCGCAACTCTGAATTGGACATGAGAAACAGAACTCTCTTCGGCAAACGGTGGCTAGCCATTCGTAACACATTTCCCAACCAACGCAGCTTCTGATACTGGACATTCTTTAATGGGAGTTGCATAGTCGAAAATCGATTTCTAACCGCCACATTACGGATTCGCCGACACCAACCCACACGATCTATGGTTCTGAGACCGATTGTTGAATACCTGAAGACGTCTCAGTTCCACTGCTCGAACAGGCCAACTCTCGCAGCCATACAACAAAACACCTCGCACTGTAGCTCAATACACACGTCCCGTGAGATTCAGGGATACACCGCTTTGACGCCATAGGTGTCCTAAATTAGCAAACACGACCCAGGCCTTGAAGATTCGTGCATTCACATCATCTGTCGCACTACAATCAGAACTAATACAAATTCCAAGATACGTAAAATTCTCCACAACTTCCAGTGCCTCTCTCTGGACTGTAAGTGGCTGCATGACCTTACACTTTGTGGGTGGCCGTGACAATTGCTGTTCAAAGTGTTCGGCCCACCGGTCGAGGCCTTCTTCTTTACTCAAGATGGTCATTCCATTCTGATTCTGGACGGTCGCATGGATCAACTGAAATAACCTTTGGGCACCACCGGCTTTCTGTGTCCACCACACTTTACGGTCGGCTTACACGCTTGATGTGACTTGGCGTCAGATAATTCGTCGCGTCAGGTTATGTTGGGGGCCGGCTAGGATATTTCTCCGAGAGTTAAGCAGTGCCACCTTCGGTCTGCGCCTGGTGCTGCCGTGCCACAGGCGAAATTCCCAGCACTGTGCAAAGGGGCGACAACCTCGTCCCAGTGTGCATTCACATCTGATGTTGGAGCATTTGGAGGTGACTCTAGAATACGATTCTGATAAATTTGTCTAACATCCGGATCTGCCAGTCTCTTAATTGCGAAGCGATTTGTCCGCAACTTACGCGGCCCTGGAAAACATAAGGAGAAGCGAGTCCGGTCGAGCGCCTGGTCGGAATCCACAAATGTTCTCCAAAATGACCGGCAGTCAGTTATTGATCCACACCATCGGTTTGAGTTTGCGGCCGTTGGAGGACACCATCTGGCCAGACGACTTCGGCCATTTCGGAAGTCAGTACTGCATAAAAACGGCCTGCAATCAGCACGCATTTGAGGCAATCGTTCACCACTTTCAGTACATACCGAGTCCAATTCGTGTCGACCTTTTAACTGAGTCTCAGATGCGCTAAGCCCACCCAATTGCGAATTCAGATATCCGACAACTACCACCGTAACAGGGCATTCAGGGCGTAGTAAAGCCTGCCTTTGACGGCTTTGGAGCTACAGTCAGTTGGGGCGTAGGGAGACACGACAAACAGATCTATCAACTTCCCTCATGTAAGACTCCTTTACAGACGTTACCAGACGAATCACACAGAGGCGACTATCAACAGGTATCCAGTCAAGTAAGGATACTTCCGCTTGGTGACTCAGGAAAGTAGGAAACCCTGCACATCCCGCCGCAGCACTCTGGATCACCAGAGGTGCGTAGCCGGAAGCGAATAAAGTTTGATTGGACAGTTTGCTCAACCACTATGCTTGCACACATCAAAACCAAGCGAGTCCTGTGTGAGAGTAAGAGCAGTTTGTTGTCCTGCATGCTTTAGAGCGCGGACATTAAAGGCTGGGTGTCGAGGCTTGAAGATTGATTCGGAGACACCTGAGGATATCGGCGCCACGTGACGAGCAGACGCTCTCGCAAAACCGATTCAAGATGAACGGAGTCACCAGTCCTAAGTGCTGGGCTTACAGGGGAGGGGGATGGAGAACTATGTGAAAGATAAACAAGGGAGGCGTCAGCGGTAGCTCGTTTTCGTTTACCCACCCTGCTGTATGCAGCGAGTAAGGCGACCTGGCTAGCGGCAACACGCGACGGCCGATGTGGCATGAGAATATTTTTAGTTGTGTAGGTCATGGTTGTACGAGGGCTGGAGTACTGTCAGGGAGCCCACATCCATACAAGAGGATAATTAGCGTCCTCAAGCAAGGCCTTTGGCCCAAAAGCTTATTCGCAAGGCAGTGGTATTAGGCGGGAAATGTAAGTGCATTACCATTTCTACGAAACAAGTCGCCACTTATTCTAACCCGCAACCTGGAGGACCAGCAGACTGTTCGTCAGACCTCTAATCACCTATCAACCTGGTATGGGAGACAGTATCGCACAGACACCCTTTCAGTATAGCTCAATGCGTTGCTGAGGTACACAAACCGTCACCACGGAACCACATCAATAATATCTAATCTTGGTGTACACTTTCGATTATTGCTCACTTCTAACCGAAACTTCCAGATCTATTTCTGGGTCCGAAATTTTTCACCAAGTGGCGCAAACCATTTTTATGTAGTTTTTGTTAGTCTCGTAAGAGCGTTTGGCATCCAGATGGATCGCAGTCTAGTAAAATTGGTGCGGTACTGTTTTTTCTCTATGCTTGACCTGTTCAGCGAGCCTCAGAATTGTTTTGTAAATAGTTCATCACTCGAGGCGAAATTGTGAGCCCACTGTTGTTGAGCAATATAGATCTATAACAGCTTGAAGGGAACTACTAGACCACCGCTTGGGGAACATTTGGAAAACAGGTAGATTTATTGACGAAAGCTTCGTAAGGCTAACTAAGTTAGAACGTTACTCAAATTTTCAGTGAGTAACATTAGACTAGAACCAGCCGGAAAGCTGACATTATATGCAAGTTTTGCTTTGTGGGTTATACCAGGATCAAGCGACCGGGATAACTTTTTGTTCCATCCTAGAGCTTGATCAATCTTGATACTTGGTTGTTTTAGCTGCTTTGGTTTTTTTAGAAGCAAAACGTTTTCTGGTGTATAGATGGGCGTCGGTTTGTTCTTCAAGCTCAGCGATTTGTTTAGAAGCGTTTCACTACGATCCGAGGGGAACTATACAAGAACTATCCTTTGCGTCGAATTTCGAACCTCAAATACGGTCGTTCGGAATCCGTATCAACTGGCTTAGACTGGTGGAATTTCTCTGTAATGGAGAGTGTCTATATTTTTTATTCGTTTGATAAGTTGAACTGCAACAGTGTTGTGATTTCATGTGGATATCCCTGGTTAGACACGTGACTCACTGAGAATGGTATTTGGCGTGCTTGCAACCTGTGTGTTGCTCTTTGGTTCCGATGCACGTAAAAACCAACAACGATTAACGCAAAGCTGCATAACGAACGCAGTAATGGTGCTACCTCGGTTAGCGAGTAAATGACAAAATACTACCCAGCTCAGCGAACGAACCACTGGCCTTCTATGCAGTCTGATGCACCAACATTTTCCTCAGTAACATCTCAGTAAACTTACACAGCCTTAACTATTCACTATGACTAGGGTGCTGTTTGGATGACCTGTGTTTGGGTTGCCATGCTCCTCAGGGAATGTGAGGTCAGCTTAGTAGCTTGAGAATTACATTTGTGAGCTATACTGGGAAAATTGTAATCAGATGGCTTGACTGTACATATGGGGCACAAGCGATGCACCACAGATGCTCCTCTAGTTGAACGGTAGTAGTTTTACGATGATAAACCGGCAACGCGGGCTGTCCACTCACTGCACAACCCAACCCACTGGCAATCAATGAGCATCCACCGTTGTTATTTCTGTCCACCCCTTTGCGATCCAAAATAATTGAAACTCACTGAAATTCACCTTTTACATTAATACAAAGGGCAATGTCGTAAGTGTTTAAGATATGCTCTGACAACCCAGCTGGCCCATAACGAACCCCATGAGCCGCTTCGTGTTGCATTAATGTAAAAACAAACAGAAAAACATCATTATTAGCTGCAGAAGACTATTATAAATGCGTTGACCGATTTTATGGGTTGAAGCATCATCAGACCGCCACGATGCTTCGGGATATACCATATCCCGAAGGCGTTTTTACCGACATATATGAACAAAGGCTATCTGGTGTGTTCCCTTATCCGTGACCCATACTGTCAGGGCGCGCCCAGACAGAAGAAAAAGCACATGTGCAGAGTGACATCCCCAAGGTCACCATCGGTACGACACGTCCGGAAAGTAGGTGAGTTGGTGGCTTCCACCAAACACGGCCTAGCAACACACGACCAGCGTAGTGGGCCTGAGACTGTTCACGACCGGAACACCACCACTGGCTGTACGGAGCGAACACGTGAACGGCTATATTTGGTCACTTAGTCATCCTATATATTTACACAGACGCTCTGTATGTTTTGTCCCGGCAATACAGCCGTGTCCCCAGTTCTCTGTCTTCTCCCTATCGCGTAGTCTGGCAGGCTCAGCGCAGGCGTAACCCATAGACGGCCACCGTAAGATACAACATGTGCTCAGTGGTAGCATTGACATTAATATCATCGTCAGTTGCGCGTGGTCGAGCAAGACCATTCGTACTCCCACAGAGTAGTAAGAAACACTGTCGTGGTCTGGCCGTGATTTTTACGAGCAATGCGGTAGATTTGGATGGCGAATCAAGAGGCTTTTTAGTTTCTGTTTAAAAAGACAGATGAGAACTCTTCGACAGTTCAGTACCGTTTTTGCCATTCATGGGGATTAGCGGATAGGCGTAGTCCTCGGTACGTCATCACTTATATTTCTCATTTACACAGCAAGCTGCACGTAGTTGGGTGTATACAACCATTGACCACGGTGTTGGCGGGAATCATATTGCGCCTAGGTGAGTTACTTTGATATCTTAAATATCGTTCCAGCTAGATCATGAGAGGGATTTGTTCGACACATTCGGTTGAGAATTATCTGATGCCAGTTGACACGAAGTTGATTTGCAACAAGGGTGCACAACTCCACCTGAGTAAAAAGTAGGAAAAGAGATAAACGAAAACTCGGTGGCTACGACGATCTGATGAGCTCCAAGAAAAGCTAAGAGTCAGCTATCGGCGTGTTTTCATCAACCTAACAGTACTGCCTCAGTAAAATGAGATACTTTGATTGGCGTTTCGACTGAAGCAGAGAACGAGCTCCCATGCAGTGACTTTGGTTGAAGGACGCAATACACGAATGAACCGGTCAGCCCCCCCTGATTTGGAAATGAGGCAGTACAATTGTCCTCAAAGGGCTCCATATTGATCACATTCTATTAAGGTACCACTATTCGATTACAGATGGAGCTAGGACAGACTGTTTTCAGTTGCCTCATGCAGCGGATTTCAGATGAGTAAGCCCTATGGCGGCGTTTCTTCATAATNATGACACCGCGCCAGCGCACTGTGTTGTTTGGCACCTGGAAGAGTATTGCAGGAAAAATACTCTCGGTTTTTTGTGAATTTTTTCTGATTGTAAGGTAATTTCCTACCACTACGACCTAGCAAGATGGAGCAAACTATACTCGAGTAGCGACCACTAACAGTACAGAGTAGACCAAGCAACACTGTGTTCTTAGCTTACAGTATATTTTGTGGGAATTGATAGTAAATAGCAAAACTAGTTAATTCCAATGATTTTTCGCCGGAAATAAAAAGCCCAAAAAGTTTAAAACCACCCAAAGCTCGTTTTTAAAGTCTGCAAGCATCGTCCAAAGCCGCGGTAAAATTTAAGCAACTTTTTTTACCACAATGAGTAAGCCCCAACTCACCGACATATAACTCAACAGAATGCTGCTACAATTTGGGAGTTTTGGCAGACCAAAACAATGCATTTACTGCTCGACACATACAGATACAATACGTAAAGTGCTTATGCTTGGCGCAGTTTCCGCGTAAATTAATCACTCTGGGCAGTCCAGTAACATCACGGTCCACAAAGCTGATTGCTGCCTGCATTTGATCTAAATTTTAGTAGTCACTTGATAACCAATTGGAAGGTACGTCTGAGCAAATCGAAACGATTCAAGCAGTTCTTTCACGTGGCTCTTAAAGCGTGCGTCGACAAGTGCACTTTGGAACACATTTTTCAACTTATCCAATGCACCCCTGTGCAATAATCTAGAGACCCACTACCACCGTTATTTCTGCTTATCTCACAGCCGTCCGTTGCCCGAGATTCGGCACTATGTGCGCAAATGGATGCTCTACATTGAATTATTGCAACAAGGCTAGATTGTAATGAGTAGGTACCTTACCACATCAATGGTATGATAGACAGTGCTAATAAAACCCAACACGAAGAGGCTGGACCTTTTCGTGGTGCGACGGTCTGCACATTCCAGCAATCCATATTGTTATACTTGAGGACGATGACGCGGTATCCGACCTTTCCTGCTAACTTATCAACGGGTAGCGGTAGATGGTCAAGACGGGAGTAGTAATTTATTCATTAAAAGTTGGACCATCCTGACAGTTGTACACAAACAGGCTTTTAAGCCAAAAGGCCTTAATCACATTTCCTGTTAAGTTTTGATCCTCTGACAGTTGCTCATCTCACATATGTCAATGCAAGACGCAAACGACAAGGTCTTCATGTCACATCGACCTTCTCATTTAGTAAAGTCTCTCCCATAGGACCCAAATGTAGTCACATCATTCGATCACCCATTAATATGACCGGTCCCACGCCATCATCCATGTCTATCGACCCGCGCCCCGCTTCACTGTTTTTATCGCAGCGAATAAGGTGCGAACGCTTGAGCAAATGTGTTACGCCACTCTTTTGCGCACTGTTTATTTCATCGAACACGAAACCCGGACGAAGCTTCAGCTGCTGAGGCAGAATGTCTTGATGTTGGTGCAGCCCTCATGTTGGGAGTCTAGGCTTCTAACATGAGCGCCTATAAGCATCCGACTGTCCATTTCGGTAGAAACTCGTAGTGATAGAAACAGAAGCTGCCCTTTGCTTGTAGTGTCTACCAATCCGCCAACTACGCTTCCAGTTCAGTGGAATTTTTATCGGGATCCAACCACACTTGTCCACAAAGATCTCAGGTTGTCATAATAGCAGGGGTTTTCAGCACAAAAGCGGGCCGTCTCGGTTAAACAGATGCACATCTTTATAGGTCTAGAGGCAAAATGTAGCGCTTTGTACTGACCACCAACTGTTTCCCAGCAGCATCGGGCCTGATAGAAGTGAGAATAGTTGCGCACCCGGAAACTGTTTGGAGCTAAACTGACCATGCAGCCATCAGGTACTGATGACAGGGCGCCGGTCAGTCTGGAATGCATGGATTGATCCAGACCATGTTCCCACGTGGTGCAGATTTTCATCTACATTTGGCGGTGGGAAGTCTTGGCGGGCCGAAAGTTGAAACCTGGTGTACAGTGCTTTACAAGCTGCTTCCAACAGCTCATTGATCGATGTCCAGTACCCAGCACATGGTGTTTTTGAGCGCGCACAGAAAACTCATCGGACCTTAAGTAGGTCTTTGATGCAGAACGCAGCACGCATCCGGACTCAGAGTCTAACTACGCCACAAGTTCGTTTAGGCGTCAGTCTTAATGTAATCTCTGTGTGGGGGATGAGTGAGTCAAGAAACGGAAGTCTGCGCTGTCGTCTTTTCCAGCTGCCCAGCAAAACGGAATCCAAGAAGTCTTCTTTTAGTGAATCAGTCAAAAATGCTGGCAACAGATGTGAGGAATCAACGTAGTCGTTGCTATCGGTGAGGTGCTTTGAGACACTAAAATGAGCCGGAAACACCACTGGTCACGTGATTGCCATTGTCCCTAATCCCTAATTTGTACAATCCCCAATTGAAGAACCGACAGCAAAAATAGACACTGAGTGAACGTTTAATGTTCCGTCTCCTGATCATGATAACCCTCAGATAGCTTCTAGAGAGCTAGCTAATTATTAATATAATTATTGTGGATGAAAGTTTGTGAACATGATGAATTATTTGTATTATCAAAAATTTCGGGCGTGTGAGTACACGGAAAGCTCTCCGGAAGCTTCCGTACACAAAGCGGTGTTCATCAGGGGTGCCAACACAATGCATTCCTATTCAATTTCGTGACCGATGAAGTAATGAGACGAACACTGGAAGGTCTTCAAAACCCTAGTGTTCAAATAGACGCTGGTGAAAACCTTGTCGGTCTGGACTATGTAGACGACATCGTTCTCATGGTTGAAAAAGAGAAGACGCAAGTGTTTTGGGATGAAATGACCGAAGTCCTCTGGTTTGTGCTTTGCACCCACAGTGTAAAGCCATGCTCGTGGACACGCACTGAACGCGCGGTCAGACACAGTCACTTAAAGTGCCACCTACAATCTAAGGAGAGACACTGGAAGTTGTGGAGTGTCTTACGTATCTTGGAAGTTGTATTAGTTCCGATTACAGTGTGACAAGTGCGGTCAATGCACGAGTCCGCAAGGTTCGGGTTCCGTTTGCAAATTTGAGACACCTATGCGCTAAAGTGGTGTATTCCAGAAACTCAAGGGAAGAGTGTATACGGGCTGCCAGACGTGGCTTGTTCGAGCGGCGGAACTGAGACGTCTTCAAGTGTTCGCTGATCGTTGTCTCAGAACCATAGATCATGTGGGTTGGTGTCGGTGAATCCGTAAAGAGGCGAATAACTCGATCCCCCGATAACTAAACTGAACACACTCCACAGACGTTGCGCTGGCTTGATCACAAGCTCCGTATGTCATTCCGTTTCTTCTTGCATAGCCATGTAGGCAGTAGGGGTGAGCCAAGGGAGGCCTAAAAAGAATTTGGAGCGTAGTATGGAAGCCAGCTGCGTTGATCATTGCCATTCCTCTGGATGGGGACCCCAAGACGGGACACACCAATGGCTTGAAAAATTGAGAGACATCACCCAGTCGCGTCCTTAGTGACGCTCGTATGTCCAAGCTGTTGCTTCATTGCATGGTTTCCCATCCCAATATTCCAGGTGTAAATTCACTACCACTCCTGGGGTCATATCACCTACATCAACGTCCACCTCTGTTCCCCAGATCAAAGGCGAACGAAAATGTTGCACTGTATACGTACGCAGTTTGTTTTACAGCTGATGATGCTATGGAAAAACACAATTGCAACAGCTACACAGTACAACGATAACGATTGACTAACCTAGCTATGAGACTCGGGCTCCATTCCACCCGAACCTACGAAAGCAGAGCATTTTTCAGGTAGATAAGTTCCCCACGCGACATCAAAAACAATGTTTGAAAGGGCAAAGGGGTGGCATCGTCTCACTCTGGCGGCTGCTGTGAACTCAGGTGATGAGTAACATGAGACCACACGCGTTCCATAAGTTGGGATGAACTGTCTCCGGATGATGTAAAAAGAAATCGCTGTCATCGGGGGACAATGCAAAAGTGGTGCTGGCGATGTCAGGCGTTTTGCAAGAGTCAACAGGCAAACCCAAAACACTGGAAAGGAACATTGTAACTTAGGAGGTGGGAGAGGTAGAGAATGGGCTATGTGGAAACCAACCGTCATTTTCACCGTCACAATACACCAGTAACACCCACCTGTAAATAAACTGCTATACATTCATGAGGGAAATTTTAGTTGAGAATGGGAAGAAAAAGGAAGCTCTATGTTCTTAAGGAAAACGATCGAAGTGCCAGCATTAGAATGAACCTATCGGTCGCCATCGGTAGGTTCAACCTAGCATGCTTGGCGAACCATACTCAACGTAAACCCAGCGAAAAACGACAGTGAACTTTAACAAGGCAGTGCGTCCAGAAAGTGGCATCATGAGTGCCACTGGGATTCCTTACGTTCCATGTCCTGCAAGGTTACCAACCATCCCCAAGCAGGACAAGTTGGCCACAGCCGGAAAGCGCAAAGTTTCCACAGAACTCAGTACGACAATGGCCACTCTCGTACCATGTTGCCATGTGATGGCCTGTCCTCCGCGAAGGGCACTGCTGGGACAAATATGGTATGTTCTTTCGCAAAGACCAAGTCACTTAGTTGTTGTCATCACCAACGACGTCAGTAATAAACACTGCTGCTTGCTTACGATAAAATCAAGGAAGAATGCCCAAATAACAATTGGAAAAACGCTACTGGCGTAATTCACCCGACGTCATTTGCGAACCTAACTCTACGAGCCCACAACACAGAAAAACCCCAGTAAGCAGTCTTGCAAGGTTTATAACCATTCAAAGAAGGTATACACTCACCGACCACGGCTGGAGCTAGGAGGGTCGAACGAAAGACTGCCAACTAAACGGCTGTTGAAGATACACTGTCCGGTGATCTAGATGCTGGCCTCTATCCTAGATTTTTCCCATAAGTTCACTAATAGAAGATGTCCTGGGTCTTTTCTACGGGACGGTCCCTTCAACACCCCCGCTGCACCAGCCTCTTCCATTCTCTGAGGTTGCTGGTTCCACTATGCGTACAAACATAATCTGAGCGGGCGTCTAAAGATCGTCCGACCGAATTATGATGTGCTCCGGAGGATACAGAACGTATTGTATCAAGAAGCGGCCATTTGGAGATCCTATGTACTAGCCCGCGAACACATGGCAACTTTCCAGGGTTACTTGTGGCGATTGCAACTGTCTTCTGAGTGGGTTGCCTTTAGCATCACATGGTACGCCTTAAAGATAAAGCGTTCAGCTGTAGCACCCTTCCGGTGCCTAGCTGCCATGCCACCCGAAGGAAGCACGAGGGCTGGGATACTGCCAGGTTGCCCAAGCCTAGACAGGGGAAGTCGAGTGGCGGAGGTCGGATTCGAACCGCGGACCTTCAGGTTAGTAATCCGCGCTCTAACCACTTCGGCCATCTCGTCCCATGGCCTTGGCATTTGTTTAATACGTGGCCCGTAAAAATATTCGATTAATGGACGGGAAGGATGCTTCATAAGTCTACCCGAGTAATTCAGTGAAAAACCACATAGACAAGAGTGAGCTCCGAATCTACATATGTTCCACAACGATTGGCAGTCCAGCATTAAGATTCATCACCGATGGCCACGTGATTGATTTGGCTCTACGGTTGTTCATCAACAGGGGAGAAGTCAAGTAGCACAGAAGAATTCCCTGCTCCTAAACCCATAATAAATGATAAACCACTCAGCTAATCCTTTTGTTGCAAAGCAGCCATGCCACCTGACGGAAGCACGCGGGCTGAGATGATTCCAGGTTGCCAAGGCCTATACAGAACCAGTCGAGATGCAGATGTTTGGCCCGGGTCTAAACATACTACAGTTGGGGTAAAAATGGTCGGCACAGACTAGTAAAAGACGTTCATCATTATCATCACACCTTGGGTCTAAACTACACTTTCCACCAAATCGCGTTTCGTATGGACTAAGGTACTTTAGTTGCGCACTGAAATCTCGTGCCATTGGGATGGTATCTGAACCATCCGTGGTATGAGGGTTAGTTCTTGATAGAAAGTATCTTTAACTACAGCTGAGTGACTCATAAACAGAGCAAAAGAACAAGTCCTCAAGGAATTGGACAGACGAACGATATAGAGACGAGTGGTTACAGATATCCAATCTAGAGAGGAAGGACTAGCCGGAGCTGTGGGTTTCGCGAATATCGGAGTAACCAGCTGGAGAGTCACATATAGCTCGTAATCGATGGCGCCTAGACGGGGACGTTGTAAGGTCATTGTACCTGGATCTTGTGTTTTGCAAACATCGCTCAGTTGTAACACCCCTAGCTACTATGCCATCCGAAGGAAGCAAGAGGGCTGGGATACTGTCAGGTTGCCCAAGCCTAGACAGGGGAAGTCGAGAGGCAGAGGTCGGGTTCGAACCACAGACCTTGAGGTCAGTAAAGTCGCGCTCTAATCACTCGCGCCATCTCGCCCCTTTGGAAATATCTACCTACGAGGTATTAGGAATGGGCGCAAAAGCAACTTGTTAGCCAACTTGCTAGAGGATTCGAACATTAAAGGTTGCAACAAAACTGGGGTGTGATTGATGAAAAGGGAGCGGCAGTGTGTAGCCCATCACTTCCTTGGGTGTCCAACTGACACATTTACAACTAGGCGGTAGAGCAGTGACAATTAAACGGGAAGGGGAAATAGGAGAGGACAGTGAAGATGGGAGGCGTCAACAATCGCACATTTTCGGTCATCTAGTCTGCGGCAAGGAGCGAATGTGATCCGGCTAAGATCAACATGATGTGGCATAAAGGCAATTCATGATCGTATGACGGATGAGGCACTAACATGGCGTCAAGATAGGACGATTAGGGTCATCAACCAAAGCTTTTAGACATGAAACCTGGCCATAAGGCAACAGCAGTTGTTGCAGGAAGACCACAGTAGTCCGAATTTTGGCGAACAGGTTGCAACACTCTTCCCAACCCCCAAACTGCAGGTCAAGGAGACTGCTCATCGGATCTTTATCCACGGCCAGCTTGATAGGATAGTCTATGGATGGTGCACGCAAAACCCAGGTTCTCGACCAAAAGCTTTTACCTTGCCGTGGTGGTGGAGCTTCAGCTGCAGTGATCCTGTGAGCTGTACGGACTGGAACTACGTCCACTAAGGTTCAGCCATGCCAGGGAGGCTAACGACGAGCAGCCAAATGAAGAACAATGAGTCCCTGTACTGTGAGGCGGTCTAGGGATAAAGTCGAACTGTCCTCTGCGACAGCAATGTGAAGTTAGTAAGGCGTTCCCCTAAGGCAACCAGCATGTCTATACTTATGGAAGAACCAATACCGACTTCCTCGAAGGAAAGACGTCAGCCCTAAAAACGGCACACCCTGATTGTTCAAATACGGCAGTGAAGCATCGGTGTTGAACACTGATGTCATGCTGTCGATGATGATGATTGTCCAAAGGCTGACCGTGACCGCCGGTCTATTATTCACTGCGGTGGAAATAGTTTTAGAAACAAAGAGTCTGGTGGTGCTCAAAAGGCATTAGGATTTTTAGCACTTTACTCTTCGGGTGTCTAGTGATACTGATGTAATGGCTGGTGGTATCTACGGTGCGGGACTCGTGCTTAGCTCCAGGGTTGGATGCACCTTACCGGACTCGATTCAAATAAACAGTCGTTTTACGCAATTAGGCAAATCGGTTCAACCAATATCAATGCATATCGACGTGGCCAACAGCCTTTATTCTCTGCGTCAGCATGCGCTCCGAAAGATGACTAGTCTGAGAGATTTGTCAGTTACTTCGGCCTGCGAGAAGTCCAAATTTCGTGATTCTTGCAGGTGATACGAATTTTCATACCGGCCAACTATGTCTTAATAACGTTCGCTGCACAAATAATGGTGAAGAGCTCCTTCACTTACGTACTGAACATCATTTGCTTCCAACCAGCACGAAAGTCTAGCACAAGCGCTCATACCGTGACCTGGAGGCAACCAACTGCAAATCATCCGTGGACTCATTTGGACTAATCAGTTACCTGTGGAGAGCTTTGATACAAGATTGTCGTTCATCGTAGTGTACACCTCTGGATTCTGATCAATGCATCCTACGGGGATGTGTATCTATTCACTTTCCCTATGGAACGTGAAAGTCGATGCAAAATCATTCAGTTCACCACCTGCAGAGCGTCTCTTTAGCCCTACAATATACAGCTGGGTTGGCTGAGAAGCTCCGAAAACACGATGGGCACAATGGTAATGGAGATGACGACTAGAGAAAGACGAGATCCCATGATCATAACTTTTGAAACTGTCTGCCCGAGGACACCCGGACACTCCAATGTACACTGGATCTCGCCATGATAAACAGGTTTGAATGAAGCTAGGAAAACTATACCAAGACGACTGTAGTGGCGTGTGTATATTCCTTAGATCGCAAATAATGAAGAGCCAAAAGATTGGCCGACAGTGCGGGTGAGACGCAAAAGCTGAGGAAATGGAGCAGGCTTTTGCAGCAGGAGCAATCGCAGCCTATCCGGATAATCCGACCAACCGGTCTGGAGAGGACAGTTGTTAGTAGATCTATCTCCAAAAAAGTGGAACTTCGATCCATACACGGAAATGCCATCCTGAACAGTGGGCTGAACACTGAAGCACAGTTCAGCTGGACCTCACCA
This sequence comes from Opisthorchis viverrini, assembly GCF_000715545.1. NCBI lineage: Eukaryota > Metazoa > Platyhelminthes > Trematoda > Opisthorchiida > Opisthorchiidae > Opisthorchis > Opisthorchis viverrini. Next base: position 2,210,151 of record NW_008751681.1, read on the forward strand.
ACTGACCTTTTGTACCTGAATGGGATGTCAACACGAGTCGCCATCGACGATGGAAGTCCAGCGTGCAATCGCATTGCTTCAGCGCAACAAAGCCACTGGACCAGATGGTTTTCACCCGGCAACGTTCAAAGGAGGTGGCGAGTCCGTTGTGCTAACCCAGTGACCCTACTACAGAATGTTTGGAGAAAGCTCCAACAGAATGGAACGCCTCGACGGTGATTCCCATATTTAAAAAAGGAGGCAAGAACATTGTGCGAAAACCACCGAGGCACCAGCCTAGTGTGACTTTCCTGTGCCATCAGGAGAATCAGATTCGCGAGGAACAAATTGGGTTCGAGCCTGACCTGGGTTGCATCCATCTAATGTTGACCACGAGACGTGTTGCAACTGCGCCAGTCGTTCCGACGACCGACAATGGTCGTATCCCTCAACCTCAAATTTTACCCTTGACTTCGTTGATGGTCAGAAACTGTGGCAGTGTCTGGCGATAATGGGTGCGTAATTTTTTTACATGCCAAAGACAACAACATCAGTGTTGGCACTGGTGCTTCACTGCCGTACAACCATAGGATCCTAGCTGTATATATTCAAAGCCCTGGAGTGAAAAGAAGAGAAAAAGAGTGGGTGAGAGAGGGGACCTGGTGCTGACCTATATCAAGCATTCTGAGGTGGCTACACCTCCAACCGCTCAATCGATCTGGAAAGAAACTGACAGCACGAAACGCCACTCACATCGAGTAGCCGCCATTTCTTGCAACGTCTTCAGTCATGCACACGTGGGGTCACGGGACCCCATCCTGGAAGGCGTACAACCAAACGTGGGGTCACGGGACCCATCCTGGAAGGCGTACAACACCCAAACTCTTCGTGATCTCTTTCACGCCTTTCTATCAAGTCACGCGCTGTCACTCGCGGTTTCCGCCATCCTGAAGGAGGTGCGGAGAACAACAGTCGTCTCGGTAGACGGTGTTTGGGCATGCGTAGCACATGACCGAGCCATCGTATTCGATGATGCTGGATGTTTTCCCGGATTGAAATACCTGCAGCACAAACAAATACCCGTTTTCTAATCATTTCGTTACTAACACGCTGACGCTGACTTCTCTCACGGATGCGAACGTTTCTACGACAGGTTCTCTGCTGGGCTCACCATATCCACTGGTGTCAGGCAAGGATGCTCTCTGACTTCCTTCCTCCCCAACAACGTAATCGACAAGTTGTTTGGATCTACACCTCGGGAATTGAAACACTACTGGGACATTTGCCCACGGACGCCGAATGTGTCGACATCGCTCTCCTTGAGTCGGACCCTTTAGAAATGGAAACCATTTTAAATAACCTAAATATTTCTTCCGCACAGTTCTGTGTGCGCATCGCACCTGAAGGTTGTACACTGCTGCTGCAGGATTGGGTGTCATAATAATCGACAGCATGACATCAATGTTCAACACCGATGTTTCGATGCCGTTATATGGGTGGGATCAAACTATAATCACATACTTGCAGGTGAACCGACAATTTTCCCGACCTAAAGCTGCCACCTTGACGTGCTGGTCGGGTTTGAGCGCTGCAATGATCCCGCAGGCTACACTGACTGGAACTTCGTTCTACAAGGTGCAACCATTCCGGGAAGGCCAAAGGGAAGCAGTCAGACTAAGAGCAGCGAGACCCCGTACTACGAGTAATCGTGCTACGAGGTGGTCAGGGGGTAAAGTCGTATTGTCCTCTGCGACAGGAGTGTGAAGGCAGCAAGGTGTTTACCTCCAGGCGACCAGCACGTTCATAGTTATGGGAGCAGCGATGCTGCCTTCCCCCGAGGAAGGACGAATTGGAAAAGGTCGGCCACAAAAACCGCACACTACGACCGTGACCGCCAATACGGTCGAAATATTTTTAAAACCAATGACTCCGGTGCTGCTTAAAAGGCACCTGCTGTACGCAGTTGCATCAGGAACGGGGCAATGATGCCTTATTCCATGCGCCCTCGGGTTGGCTAACCCCTGCAGTCGGGCAGGTCCGAATATTGAGTTAGAGGCTAGGGGCAGGGTCCCCGAACAAAACCCTACATTTTCCCACTGCCTTGTGAGTCAAACTTTCGAGTTGAAGGCTCAAGGGTACCTCAAACAACTCCCCTTCCTCAGCCCTGGCAACCGGGAAGTATAATTTCCCCGCGTAGTACACTGCCCACCGATGTCCCTCCTCAGCACCCTCCCACCACACAAGCAAATGTCACTGGGTCACTTGACCGAAGGGCCTTATGCTCCTCGCTGCCTATTAAAAATAAGCAAAATAACACCTTTCTAAACCCGCGAAATCATTTCTATGTAGGAGTTTTAACGTTCGTACCCTATGTCAAACTGGCAAACAGGCAATCCTTGCTGAAACCTTATACTTCCTTAAAATTGATGTATGATGTGCCTCCGAAACACGCACACAAGATCCAAGTTATGCATCTCAGAACGCCAAGGGCGAACTCAGCTGTTCCACATTTCTCCCTCTGTGTGTCTGGTGACCCAGAAGCGATGACTCGTGGAATATATGGCGTGAGAGTCGCTCTCAGCCCCAGAGCGCTTTGCTGGATCGGACCCCAGTCTTTGCGGCGTCCGGTTATCCTGTTCAATCAAGCTCAATGCCTCTCCGCATAAAAAGCGATACCCGTTTGTAGTGTCGGCTGACTGCAGTCCTGATGCTGAGAAGGATACTTTTTATCAAGAACTATCCACGCTCATTCACAAAGCAAAAAAGCACTGACATTGTGAGCCTCGCAAGCCATTTGAATGCTCAAGTAGGTCGTCTTAGCTCCTTGAAATTACACTTGGGCGGTCGATTAGGAGACGACGCTCGGCGCACAGACAACGGAGATCGACTACTTCAGCTGTGTGCAGATGATGGACTGTTTCTGGCAAGTTGGAACTTTCAACATAAACGTTCGCATCACGCAACCTGACGACCACCAGCTGCAAATCAACCGTGGACCCATTTGGATCACGTGACCATCAGCTACCGGTGGAGAGCCACAATTCAAAACTTCCGTTCCTTCTGGGGCACAAAAATTGATTCCGATCACGCCACTGTGTGTGCACACCTGACGGTTCGTTTCCCTTCAGGCTCTCGCAAGTCAGAAAGATGCATGCCAATCAACTACTTTTGAAGAACTACAAGAACTCAACAGCCCAACAACTCTCCACAGTAAACCAATACTGTGGTGGCAGTGAGCATGTGGATGAAGCATGGCGAAATGTGAAAGAAGCTATTTAGAGGAGTTCAGTGCTGTCCGTCAGAATTCTCTTGTTCGGCTACAAGACTACTGGATATCGCCGAGATCACCATCAATGATTGATGCCAGGAAAGCCATACCAGCAGGCAACGAGTACGACGGCGCATGCAAGTCCTTAAAGCACCAAACAGTGAAGAGTTCAAGGAAGGATCGAAAGTTCGGGAGATGGAGAGGGCTTTTTCTACCGGAAACAGCCATGCCACATATCAACCGACTGGCCATAGGAAATCAACGGTCGGCTCATTAAATCACTCGCAAAAACATCGACTGGAAAGATGGGCCGAACACTTCGGAAAACAGTTCAGCTGGCTTCCTGCAACACAGCCTGTGGATATAATGCATACGTGCAAATGTAAACCTTGATCGCCCGTCGGAAGAAATGAAGTGCGAAATACCCGTACTGAAACGTCAAAAGGCACCAGGACCGGACGGTCTGTATCCAGCCCTTTTCAAAGAAAACGGAGAATCCCTGGTGACCCATCTGACAAAGCCTATTGGTGCTTTATGGAACGAAGAGAAGATGCCTGAAGAATGGGACATGTCGACGGTATTCCTATCTTCAAAAAGGGTACGCGGACGCTGTGAAAACCACCGTGGCATTAGCCTTTTAGCTGTGGTATTGGAGGTGCTCTCTGACCTCATCCTTCGGAGGTGGCCAAACAATGCCTTGGCAGCGAAGTATAAAAGCCATTCCCAGCAAACTGAGCAGCGCTGATCAGTACCATCTTCCTGGATGGGGATCCCGAGACGGACCACACCAATGGTTAGAGACATTATCAGACATGGCCCAGTCGTGCCCTCAATGGCGCTCGTGCATCCAAGCTATTGCATTTAAAGCATAGCTCCCTTCCCAATCCACCCGCTTGACACTCCACTGATAGTGCTGTATTTACGCACCAATTTAACAGCGCCCGCCTCCAATGCGCAGCTACCTACCCACATTCCCAAATCATCGGTGAACGAAAACTGTGACAGCTACAACCAATGTACGACAAGCACGCGGTTCTTATAGGTGACAATGATGATCATGATTAGACAGTTTGTCCACCTAAGCAGCTGCATATGTGCTGGCGGTCTAGCAAAAGACGAAATAACTTGCCGAGTTAGAAAGGCATGTGTAGCGTTTGCTACCCTCTAACATTTGTGGCGCCGATGTGGCATCAGCTTGACTGTCAAGAACAGTGTGTACAATGCCGCGGTGCAATCTGTCCTACCTCATGGACCAGAGACGTGGTCTCTGCGTGTGGAAGACCTCCAAAGGCTCCCTGTGTTCCCGAAGCAGCGCGCGAGTCTGGTGGAAAGTACTGGTGGAGAAGTTCATTCTCGATAGAACAGCTGACAACACTCCGCAGATTACGCTAGTTAGGCCATGTGTTTCCTACATCAGATGGTCGTTTGCCTAGCAGAGCGCTCTCCACTCAACATTGTGCCGGAACGAAATGATCCTTGGGCGGTCAGTCCATGATCTGGCTACGAAGCACGAAAGACCTAACCACTCAACCTATTCGCGTCGGTAAATGCCGTCTTCCCGGATGGGGACCCCGGAACGAGACAAACCAATGGTTAGTGACCCTGATAGATATGGTCGTATCACTGAGCCAGTGGCATTAAAGCTATCGCCTCCACTACGCAGCTCTCCATCACTGCCACACTGGACAAACAGAAACACTTGACGCCGATGAATCGATTGGTCCATCGGCCCCCAACGAGTGGCTTTCATTGCCTTATTTCCCTCATCCTCAGCTAACGGAACTGTAGCAGCTGAGACCGCTGCAGTTCGATGCACGCCTGGTGTGCTGAAAAACTGACTAGATTGCACCATGCAGTGTGGCTGAATGGGTTGACGAGGTGCGCAAGCCGTCTCACTACAATAAGGTCGTCAATCAGTTGTGGTATCCGTACGGTGATGCCACATGCCCTGGCGGAATTGAGAGGGATGGCGTAGTACCAATTTGACAAAACATATGCAAGAGGAATCAGAACACCATGTTTAATTTAAAACTATGGACCTCTTGGGCTGCATCACGCCCTTTAACCAACGAACTACCTAAATCCATTATCTTCTCAAACAAGTACGAAGCTGAGAAAAAATCCCGTGCCGTTAAGATCATCACTTTGAAAGTTGGTTGGAAAAGCTCGAGATACACGAACAAAAAACACCTAGCTCCACTGTACGGAATGGCTACTGACTGCTGTCGACCCTTCCACAGTTGGTGAATAGAAACTCTTGCAACCACCTGCGACTTTCATGAGGCAAACTTTCAGCGTTCACATGCAAACTGACTAAAGAAAAGTAAAAAAACACCTACACGATTAAGAAGTGGGCGTAGAAATATTGATTAAACCAAATCACCCACAATCAGGCTGTCATATAAGTGCTGGTAAGCGACAACCCTCAATACTCGTCACGGTAGAAGTGTCACAGGTTGGGACGCTCATCCATTTCAGTGAGTCATTAGGCAAGACCATTACCTCGAACTTAGGAAGAAGTATCATTTATATTATAGACCAAAAAACTTCGAAAAAACCTGACAAAGAAATCGTAACGGTGGTGAATTGGTACGTTCAAGATTGTACTGGAAAAGGTCTGTGGAACTTGCGCATGTGCGACAGTGCGCGGAAGTACCTACCTACAACTCACGAGTCACTTTCAGGCCTCGCAGTAATAACAAAGTGGTCTCCGTAGACCTGACAAAACAAAGTAACAGGACTGACAACCGCCGGAATAGCGCGGGACATATGCTTAGACGTCCCCTTCAATCCGAATGATTAATGCTGGCTGACGTCACTCTGAGAGACCATTCACTCCAGTAAGGGTGGAACATGACCGGCCTTTGTGCATCCATTTCTGGTGCATTCTGGACTCATTTTCAGGCGTGGACATCAGTGGACAAAACGGAAGGTTCCACTGGAACAGGCTGGCAATCGTGGAAAACAGGTGGCTGTCTTCAGGGCTTTCCTGAAACAGCTCGACTGAAAAAGCTGACCAAACCCGTAAAAGTACAAACGACGTATAAATGGTTTGGTAGAGCTGAAATACACAAAAAGCCGAATATTGCTTAACTAATGTGCTACCGGACTTTCCACGAACGAGGGGAATGCGCATGACCGCACTCCGGGTCCATGATAGACAACTAAGTTACTGGACGAAGGCGGCAACGCAGACCCCATGATCCAATGAGTAGCATAAACAAAATGGGGCGAATGAACGGGAGTCCGAACCCCTCACAAGTACAACCCTTGCGCTACGTTGTTGACCACAGTAAGGAAGAGGTGTGATATATTTATAAACCATTCAATTCAAAGGGTACACACGTAAGAAATAAGAGGCCAGTCAAAGATCAACCACGACGACTAGTATAGGTCGATGGGAAAGAAAAAGTAAAGGAACCTGTGGTGGTCAAAAATGACAATAAGCCCACATTGGGAATTGTGTTCACATAGAGTTTCAGAGTAACATTTGGGTTACCACGTAACCCATGGCCATCGTCCCAGAAGTAGTACTTTGAATTCATGTTCCGATACATGAGGTTGGCTTTGGATCCCCTTTGGATGATCTTATCCCACAGAACTACCTCGTTAACCCTATTTTCTGGAGTTTGGTATTCGGCAGTCAGGTACACAAATAATTGTTTCACATTCCAGTTGAAAAGGTGATCCAGAGAAGACTGAAAGAGAGGTGACACAGAATGTCATTTCCTACCTCTAAATCAACTGTTATTAGACCAAGATCATTATTGGCATTTGTCGACTGGGAATAATCATTCGCACTGTCAACCGCAACACGGCCAACGCTCAACTTCGCCGAATAGGAAGGCTTCTGGAAAGCGGTAGATAAAAAACACAGGAACATCACAGCTGCCAAAAGTGTCAATGTGGAAGTTAGTAGAGCGCTACAGCGCGCCAAAAGCGTGTTCATTTCCAAGGATTAACACGTTGCGGAAACTTCAATCGGCGCGGGCGAACGTAGACTAGGTCAGACCAGTCCACTTAGGTTAGGCACAGTTTCGCCCAGTTCAGGGCTTAGTGACAGCACCTAAGTGAAACTTAGTCACGCAGATCGCAGGGTTTATGGTAGGCTTCGTTGATATGCAAGAAAGTGCCTTCTATTGGACCTATATATCAGAGAATCATTCAACATCTCTGTGAACCTGATCTCTGTGCTATCGTACACGATCTCATCCGGCAAGCTGTATTTCTCGTCGACCACTCTCGTTGACGATGTGACCAATGTGCCCAGACGCATTCTGCCGGACTTATGTAGCTTTGGCGATGTCCATGTGCTGGCAATCCATTGGCTGCATTATGTTACTTTGCGGTCAATTGTAATCCTGCCTGCTGAGACAGTATACCCATATCTGTTTATCCCTCTTCAGACTTACGAACCATTTCGTTCTTCAGAGTTGAACTCGTTCCTGAATGAAGCTTTCCGACTTCCCATATTACAAAAGTAATCTAACATGGTCACAACTAAGATCTATAGTGTTTTTCGGGTCTATTTGTCACAGTATACCCATATCTGTTTATCCCTCTTCAGACTTACGAACCATTTCGTTCTTCAGAGTTGAACTCGTTCCTGAATGAAGCTTTCCGACTTCCCATATTACAAAAGTAATCTAACATGGTCACAACTAAGATCTATAGTGTTTTTCGGGTCTATTTGTCGTGGACGCATTGAATGGCCTGCATCATCCAGCTGGCTGCTAAATCCAGCATTGATCTGGAATCATTAGTATCCGGAGCAAGATGCCATGCTCACTATTTTTGAGGGTTTGGTATATCAGGACATGACCGCAACGTGGCTTAAGTTTTCATTAGGCTGTCCCCGCGCAGTGGTCATGTGTGGAGTCACCAGATTTCATGGTCGATTAGACCCATTCAAACAAAAAGGATCCCATAACAATACGTCTTTAGCAGGTGGTCATGTAGTCACCAGATTTCATGGTCGATTAGACCCATTCAAACAAAAAGGATCCCATAACAATACGTCTTTAGCAGCAAACCACGTAAGATTTACCGGATCATGGTCGACCTCGAGAGGGTTCATCTGAAGTACTTTGATTGACCCACTTTTCAGCCAAAGGCCACAACTAACTTCCCGACGGAAACAGTGAGTTAAGTTTCCCGATGCGGAAATTAGGGTCATATGCAGGTTTGACGTACCAAAATATCAAAAGCGGGAGTTGGGTTTAAAAGTCCACGATACTATTCACACAAACTTAAGCAAACTTATGCAACAAACCTGTTATCCATGTTCGTTACGTCAGCAACTGAACAAGTCAGCCATTGACCGGTACAGTATAGTGTCAAGGTTCGCACACCAAGCGAGACCCCGGAATGTGGGTTGCGATCGTCCTTTCCGAGGAAAGTCTCGTGATTCTGTTGGGCGGTGTGAATGCACGATAATCACGACGGATCAAGTCGTGACAAACTCAGCAAACGTGACACGAGCGCGCACACTTAGGTAGACTACTTCCATTCACACACAAACACCATACTAATATGCCACTGTTGAAAGAGGCGACCTCTGCGGCAATGTGAATGGTGCGGGTCGACTAAACAATTGAAAATCAGAAGCTCCTTGACGCGGGGATAGAAAAGGGAAACTTCCACGGAGTCAAGCTTTCATTCTATGGGAACAGTGTGGTAGCCATCCACCAAACCCGCGGTTCAACGCCGCACGCTTATCAAGTTATCCCCCTGGATCTTGGTGTCCATACGAACCTGGAGGTGCTTCCTCGTGTTGTATCTAAGAGCAAAACTGCAGCTGCATCACAGCTTAGTCCAAACTGACCTCAAGTGCTACTTCTATATTCGGTTCTTCCAGCCTGATTACTCTCCGTCAGCGGCTGTAATATTTGTCTAAGCGCGCGCGTATCTAAAAGCAGAACTGTATCTGCATCACAGCCCAGTCCAAACTGACCTCAAGTGCTTCTTCTATATTCGGTTCTTCCAGCGGCTGTAATATTTGTCTAAGCGCGCGAACTCAACGTTCTCATGCGGCACATAAAAATAGATAGCTATTTTCTACTTCTCCACCCTATGATATTCTCTTTTATAATTTTTCTGCCAAAAAGCTGAGTTGGGCATGAACGAGGGCACACAACTCTTTCAAATATATTTCATTTCACGCTCGTTCAAATCGATCAGTCTGGCAGCCACGTTATTCTGTGATGTATATTCTCTTCCTGCTCAAACTTGCTGTTATTTTTGCAACAAACTTTACAAAAAATCCTTCCAATCATATAATCCCATCACCAATTACCGCCTTCAGAACCCCTGCTGGCAGGATATAACCGGTGGTTTCCTGTAAGATTGCCTTTAATCAGTGACAAGGCCTTCAGTACTTTCAATTTTTATCCGGACCGAAGATGAGGGTGTCGTCCGTTTAGAAATTATGCAGAAGCATAAGGCGATGCGCTTCGTGGGGGAGACAACTCCGGTATAGACCTGTGAAGCAAGTTACTCCGGAGAAAATGAAACTAAATGGCCTTTCGGATGGTTAATTTAATTTTTTTGGAAACGCCTCTCAGAGTGGCTAGCATGCGAACCTTTTTTCAGTACTGTGAATCAAGTTACTCTGGAGAAAATGAAACTAAACGGCCTTTCGGATGGTTAATTTAATTTTTTGGGAAATGCCTCTCCGAGTGGCTAGCATGCGAACCTTTTTTCAGTTATCTGTTAGACGTACGCCGAAGTTAATCTCGTGGTGCTGTGTTAAGGATTGTTGCTGCTTTATGTGAAAAGCGGGGCGAAACTTGATGAAGCCACGCCTCTGCACAATACGAAGGTCACTTACAAACCTGTTAACACTTTGTGGGGGACATTATCAAGGGAAAGTAGATTCAATGATGATGAACAATGTCATATACGGGATCCAGTTCAAAGACTGCGACAAACGGTATATAAAACAAGCACGAGGGAAGCTCTCAACCAGAGCACTCCACTGCAAGGTGGCTATTAGGAACGAGATCAATTACCAGCGAACAGATCAACAACCAGCTGATAAAAAAACAAGAGAACTCTGCTTCCAAAATTCAATCCGTCTCCAAACAGATGACACGCTTCATATCACGTTCATACTTCTAATGGCCATATATTCGAAATTTCAGTCGACTGATGTTTTTCACAGCTGCTTTCGAAACAAAATTTATCGAGAATAAAAATTTGGCAGGACATGAAGCACACCGGGTTTTGCAGAAGTTTGCAATACAACTCTCTCCTTTACTTTAACGGCGGGATCACCGAAATGTGCCATCTGTACATGCCTACATGTATGTACACCCCCTGCTCTTCTCAAACATTGTGTCAGAAACTGAATTAAACCTTCCAGCCTGAAATGGTCCGCAAATTTGAGTCGTAGAGTTCGAAATTATTTTCAGCTAAATGTATCGTTTGGGTCTATTCAGGACGTCATATTGATTGACAATTGAGGACTCAACCTATATAACGTGCTTCAAGAATAGCCAAATCGTTCGTAAGCGTCGGAGTGTTTTCCACAACCGCAAAACCAGTGTGTTACATGAGGTTAATTAGGTGTCACCTATAGATCTTTGGTTTTGCTAACAATGTACGTCATTATTCCCATGGCAGAAGCTTAGCAGAAATCATAGACTCAACGAAAAACGATGGCTTGAAGAGTGAGTTCAACTGTCGTAACTTTGCTCAGCTGTGTTGTCTGGGTTAGTAGTCCACTCCGGATACCGTAAGCAGGTTGAACTTGATCAGTGAATATAAGGATGGAGGGCCGTTAGGTCGTAGGCTCGATTTGTGAGCGTTGGACGCTGTTCGCTTCTCCAAAGAGGATGGCCGAATTTGAGGAAATTAGTGTAGCTTGATGTTCCCGGTGGTGAGTGTAACCTGATTAACGGTATATAAAGGGGTATAATATAAGTGTCCGTTGACGCGCCAATTAGCAACTAATCCCATATCTGGTACTGAGTGGTTGATGAATTTTAGGTTAGCTTCCAGCTCAACACGGATTTCCCCCAAACAGTTCTTGCGTGACAAGCATGCTCGTGTTTATGGACAGCTTAACCCAAGCCAAGGACGAAGGACTCATATCGGATGCCATATTTTTCGACTTCTCAAAAGCATTTGATAGTTATCCACACGTCCCGCTGCTCCACTAACTCGGTTCTTACGGGAATCAAGGGGAAATCCTTCACTGGATCAAGGCGTTCCTACCAGACAGATCATTCCGAGTGAGAATAGACTCGACCTACTCTTCTCCAGCGCCGGCCTCCATTGGAGTTCCTCAAGGCTCCGTTCTGGGACCGCCGCTGTTTCTGATCTACGTCAACGAATGGATGTAGCGCTGCCAAGCAGTGGTCGTTGGACAGGCACCTTACTCCGAATGACGAAAAGTGCATCCATAAGTCATTTGAAGGAGACTCAGCGAGTGGCTTTGTCATGCATTGTGAGAAAGGACCAGAAAACATCATGAGGATAGATGCCCAAAAGGATTTGGGCACCTAGGTCTCCTAAAAACTTGTCCTTCTCATTGCACCATGAGACATCGGTCCAAAAGGCATTCGCCACTCTACGGATGCTCCGAAGCACCTTCTCCCGCATTACTTGCATGGACTTCCAAATACTCTAAGGGGCCTACGTCAGACCGCTCCTGGAATACACCAACCAAGTTGTCTACTCAGGACGCACGAAAGACGTCACCCTCATTGAGCGAGTCCAGCGAGCCGCTACGAGAATTGTTGCCGGCCTCAAATCCGTGGACTACGAAACGCG
>NW_008751681.1:2224789-2261641 GCF_000715545.1 Opisthorchis viverrini
GCATACTTCCCCGCGCTGAGAACATAAAGAGCAGTGCTACACCCTTTTTTCACTTGTGCCTTTCAGGTGAACGACAGCCACTGACCGACAAGAACAAAACCAACCCGGGAAACTTGGGCGAAAGCCTCGATCCTGCGTATCAATCCGTGAATCCGTGAAGTGAATGATAAGTGGGTGTCAAGCGTGTATGGCTACTTTAGTGGAAGACAACCCAGACCAAGGAATGCCTCGTGAAGCGGCAACAAAAATCAGTTTGGAGGAGTGTGGTTCATGGTGCAAATAAACGGATCATGAGGACTTACCAAACCAGGGATAACTATGATAGAAAACACGAGGTAAAGATCTACCACGCTCGGTTCATAGAATACAAGAAATCGCAGAGAGTGAGTGCTGAAAATACACGAGATATTGGCCTGGGGGTCACGGTTCACTAGGTGGTGCAAGAAGTGTCAGATGCGTGCGATATAGGCAGGATGAACATGGGTTCCTGAAATACAAATTAATTAGGCAGTTGCCAATAAATCAATGCATATGACGGGAAGGGACCTGGCAAGACAAAGCTAGTGGACCTGATACAAAACAAGAGGTGTGGGTCCTTGGAGAAAAAGTGTTTCAGAATAATGCAACCAGGATCGATTTAGGGCGTGAACTTTGTTGGAAGCTCCTTTTGACCGGCACAGCCCCGTCCAGAAGGTCACAATGACTGGGCAGAAATAAACACGAGTTTTCTTTGTGCATTACCCTCGCAAGATTTGCGTTCCTTCCCATGGATTTCCGTTGTGGGTGTTGGGAAATGTTCCGTGGAAGAATAATCCTCGAAGCGATTGTGAATTATGCATTTACAAGGGCAGCATTATTTCTGGGGTATAAGAATATTCTCATTAGCTCTACACTGATAGTATTCCAAGGTCCCCCTATCGATTGAATCCAATGGTTGTATACCTGAATGATCTTTTCTAAATTAGGCCGTACATGAACGGACACGCTGCTTGGGAAACATCAGGTTCAGCAGATAGGAAATGGGATACTCGTGGTAAACTTTCAGGAAGCTCTGACACACTTGTGACAGAACAACAAAAAATTTTAAGACCCAGATTTTTTTGGCTGAAAGAAATTATGCGGAACCATACCTATTTAAGTGAAAAGCGTTGAGACAAAGTTTCTGAAGTTTACATAGTTTCATTGTTCTCATTTAGAAGGAGGTTTTGACGAGCCAGAATTGAGCAGAAGTTTAAAACTTCTTGCAAGGTAAACGTATTTTCACAGAAGTCATCACCTGCATATATAACGCTGAGAATTCTGATGTTATCGTGGAAGTAGATGGGCAGCAAGGGTTTTGAAAAAAAGAATTAAAGAACGGATTCCTGGGGACTCCAGTAACTGTTCTGAAATGAGTCGAAGACCAACCTTAGAATGAATCTTTGAATGCTCCTGTCATGGGTAAGGCAGATAATCTGCGCGACTGAGAACCGGCGATGCAGCGCCTGTTCCAACCCTGAGGAACTTTGCCGCGTCGGATTCAGTCAAAAGGCCTTAAAAAACAAAAAAAATGTAGTAGATTCCTGTCTTTTATTTGACTGATTTTGTAGGAGCTGGGTGAAATAAATATTTTTTAGTTGGTCACGGTTAAGAAAGAGTTGAACGAATGCCGGTTACGGAAGGTAGATGTCGCTGTAAAAAAGGCCTAAAAACTTGTGGGTAAATTTCTTCATCAGTTTTCAGGTCATATCAGTGTGAATAATGGGATGTCATTTGGATCTGCACTGGAGACGTCCTCCACTATATATTGGGTAAGTAATTCCTTGTCCCCAGGATAAGGGAAGAACGCGATCATAGGGCATGTGCGAAGTGAGTTTAGCACAAAATTGCAGGAACAGCGACAACCTTACGGATCTTGAGAGGGATGCACATGCGGTCGCGCTACATATTCACATCTTAGTCTGCTTCCGAGAGCACTCTTTTCAATTTGTGTGGAGAAGATAGCAGTTGGTCCGGACAGGTAGGAGGCTTGAGAATCACTCACCACGATTGGATGGAGCGATAAAGATCCCTGATGTAGCTTCACGCTCTGGGTGAGTTTTCGGCCTTGTTTTTGCTCGCTTATCCAGATGGGTTGATTCGGCTGCCGGCAAACTGATGGGCGCTAGGTGAGTTGAGTTGGAGCCTTTGTAGCAGGTGCGTGGTCAGGTGCCTTCGGCCTCAGTACAGGGCTGTGGTTTGTGCTGCTAATTCGTCCAGCCGTCTAATTTAATTTAGGATTTATCGTCCACTTTTGTGTTGCAATTCACACATTAGATGCCAGATGTATTTGGTATGTTTGTTTAGTGCTGGTTGTTTGAGATTATGAGGTAGCATCCGACATAACTGGTGGACAGCACCGACAGTAGCACAATGTTTAGTTGTAAGCTGTCCAAGCTTACAACTGCTTCAAAGTTCAAATTAAGAAAATGTGTGAGAGTAGGCAGTAATCACAATACATATTCTCACAGTGGGCTACCACGGGCAACAATTGTTTTTCTAAAGTTGTATTAGCGGCATGAACCACACTCTATCCGGTCACCTCTTGCGTGGCACCCACATGAGCTAGGCGGTAGGAACACTAGTAAAGAACTGGAAAACATTTTTCAAATTGTAGAAATTAATCACCCATTAATCAGAGGACATTTTGAAGCGTGGCGAGCCGTAATTCGTTAGAAGGAATGACATCAGATTCATTTTAGATGCAAGCCGTTATGTACACCCTAATCTCTAAAATCGATTATTTTTGAAGGGCATAGTCACAGGCATTGAAGTTAAATACAGGCGATGAATGTGGAAGGGTTACTAGGTAAATGAAAAGAGCGTCTCATCTGAATTCAGACCATCAACGTTTCCAGTCAGACGCGATTTAAGTCATTGGCAAATTTAAAAGCACTTCCGTAGCAGCAGAAGTAAAGCCAACGCAACAGGTCACGCATGCACATAAATGTATAAGAAGCAACAGAGAATGCATGCATCTGTTTGGTTTCGTCGACCGAAATTGAAAAAATCTATCTACTTTGAACAGAAAAAAAACAAGCACCACATCGAGCGACGCATTGAGCATAATTTTTCAGCGACAGTTTTCTGGTCTAACTCCCGTACAAGCGCGACTGGCGTAAAACACAGGAGTCACATAAAACCAAAAGGCCACCAAAGGCCACCAAGGCTCAAAATCTGCTTGGGCTGTTCACGGATATCTTGTTGAAAAGCAGCAGAAGACTGATAGGACACGAACATCCGGCTAACTAGGAGGTCGCTTATTCGGGCCGACTTTTCCTGCTTTTATCTGGCACAGAGCAAAGAAGCTAAAAATAGGGTTGGATTTTGAAGCAAAATATAAAGTCTACCAAAGGATAACTGCTGGAATTTGTGACCGCATGTGAGCAACTACATTGTTGAAGTGTTGCAACAATGTTGTTTAATTGATGTCGGGCTGCTCAAAGGCACTGAAGAAATGTTTGTGCTACTTTGCTTACAACTGGAGGATAAAAGGCAACCTAGGACAGAGTATCGGCATTGTAGGCCTGGCGTTTACCTACCTTAAACTGAGCCCCCACTTATCTGTTCGAAGGTTGCTCTGAGACTAATCTCTTGTGAACTGCGATCTGTTTGGTGAACACGTCTTAAGTGTTAAAAACTCTTACGTTTACAATTAATCGGAGCTGGCTGTTTCTACTCCCCAGAGCCTCAGATTCTTGATAGGTTGTGCAGGCTTTTGGGGTAAGAGGGTTTTCGTTTGCACAAATAAATAAATGATAGAAGAAAGACCACCTATAAGATGCACGCAGAACAGTCATTTGTGTGCTCGACTGGTTTCAACTGGTTATACTAAAAGTGCACGAGAACTCGGGACTTATTGGCGTGGTAAGCCCAGTTTCGAATTTGACATAGCCCTGTCTGAAAAACCAGTATCAAAGAGAGATGCTGTGCCCGGTGCTTCTGATTTAAACTGTAAGGTAAGATATGTCGCGCGATGTTAGACGGTTCAAGTGAGTGTCACATTGATATCACCGGTTAAACTATGCGATGGAGCTGTTTGTCAAAGCATTCAAGATACTTGGGGACATTTGACAAGTGGTACGCAATTTCTGGAGCCTCAGCAACTGCTCGGGGTGGCGGGACTAAAACGATTGAGATCAGACATTATAATTACATTTTCCTCTAACGCATTTAAAATCGGTTATGGTGCACGGCGTAGCTGAGATGTGAGACACGTTATAAGGTTTAATGGGAAAATCTGGGGTGCCCCATTTGAAGGTAGTTATAGTACCATCTCTCAGATGTCAGACTGCGGGCAGGGTGCCATAAACGACTGTGTGCTTTCTACATTGACTCAACATGCGCCCTTGACCATGTTAGCTGTTAAAGTCTGGACTCGCGGAATTACGCCTGCAGATGTTGACATTTTCATGGTGATGCAAAGTAGGTATCTAATCGAGTGAGTTTGTTCAGCCTGCGTCAAACCAAAGTATAGGCGGAGTCTTTATAGATCTAAGATATGGTATTAATTTGCCCTACTACCTTCTGGCTATGACCAATCCCTGTTAATGGTCAGATCCTACAAGCAGAAAATTAAGGCCCATATCCTCCACCGCTCACGGTAGAACGGTTAAGTGTTTAAACTGCTAGCCGGGAGGCCGCGGTTTCGAGACTTCCAGGACGCTTGTGAGATATGCTCGGCCGATTAATCCCAAGGTGGTTGGAACAACTGTACAACACATCTTGGCTCTTTAGCACAAGCTGGCTGCATTTACACGACAAATTTTGCGCTCACCGAGTGCTGTCAAGACCAACAACCGCGGAACACCGGACAATGATCAAGAATGTTACGAAATTTAGTCCTAGCTACAGAGCACGCCGCCGCTCTGAGAAACAGTTCTCATGTGGAATCTGACAGCTCTTTGATTTAAGGTCAAAACTCCTGTGAAGCAAAAAGCCACTGGCGATGAAATACCATTGCGACAAGTGCAAGAGAGGGGATTCTCAAACCTTCTGTCACACACTTAGTGCCATTCGGAGAAATCAGGAAGCATTTTGAAGGGAAATGTAACATCGCGAGATAAACAAGTCGAATACGTTTTACCTCATAAAAGATCTCATGCAGTCTGTTTCGGACCCGATACTTGTGACAAAAGGTTTCAGAGCATCTTAAATATTCATCTGATCCCGTTTTGAAGCACCTATCTTCCTCACTACAAAGGTTTGCTGGATGTATATTTCGCAGAAGCGAATAGGTGCAAACGTTTGGCTGAGGTGACTTTACGGAATCTTCCACTACTGGATAACGTTTGCCCAGAGTAGCAAAAGAGACCTCTACTCAGTCGGTAGCAATTTCATTAGGTTGTCCAGACAGTCCCTTGACAAGGAGTTCATACTGCTTATCTAGAATAAGACCACTATTGCATCTATCCTCAGGTATGGTAACCCCCTGGCACGGATTAGCAACTGACCCGTAGTGCCCACCAAATTGTCGTGCGAAGTGCCCAAGCGTACCTTAAGGCAAAACACACTGAAAAACTCAACTGATAACAAGCTGATGTTTTCACCCAGTAAGGAGCCATACTGAGCAACTGTAGCGATACGATTATGCTTGCCTTTATGAAGAGCTTAAATCAAGAAAACGACGAGGAACTCGTTTAGATGACATATTCTCCTATTTTGGAAGGCATCTGGATGGAATCCACTGAATTTTACTATTCTGCGACTTCGAGGGATACGGTATTCAAGGGCTAATACTGTGATGAATCGTTTTATTCGTTTTACAACAATTTTTTCAGGTTATTGTTGGCACAAATCCCCCCTTTTCACTGAGTCATCTAGAACTCCGTCTTGGGCAATAACACCTTCAAATATGCGATTTTGCTTTGCCAAATGATACGGTTGGTCAAAAACTCATCTTTGCTTACAACTTCAAGTCCGGAAAACTCGCTAACGAGTTGCAAGTGAATATCGACTGGAGGAAGTACTGCGCGCTAAACTTTGAACAACAACATATGCCTTTCGACGGAGAGCGTGAAAGAACTTTTGTGGCATAGTGAAAAAGGATATCGGACAGTATCCAGTGTGGGCACGAAAACGCATAGGCGGTTGGTTGACCAAATGTTGAAAAAGCAACACAAAGGGCGTACACTGTCAGGAAGACAACCATAAGTATCTGCTTTCTACTCGTTGGACTACCGACACCGGCGTAGTCATCTACTCATATTTCAAAAATGATGTACCAGTATGATTCTCCACCATCATCCTAGCCACAAGAGGCTAGGCTAGCCATCAGGTGAATTTCGCCACTCCGTGACAATTTTACTGTCATCTGTGTCTTTCAGGAGCAATTTGTGGCTGAAAATGATGGCAGGTTAATTACTCTCACCTTTACAGCAGGTGCAAAAAGTTGATCGATAAATTCGAAACAACACAAAAACACTGCAAAGACGAAGTTTTAAAACGTGCTGGTAAGCTGCAATAAATTACGTTTGCGAAACAGTGAGTTCTGAAAAGAAAAAAAGCGAGTGATTGTAAGCACACAAAACCTTCTATGTGACGAACAAAAACACTCAGTTCCACAGAGAGCTCTGTCATCCATATTCGGCTTGGAAGGTGGATAGGCAAGTGTAAATCGGTGGTTACACCCCGAAGACACACATACAACAATTTCATTTCGCTCTCACCATCTGATCGTGGGGTTCCTGATGTAAGCACTCAACGAATGCCTAAGTATATCTGAGTAGTTTAATGGATCCAAATTTTCACGCAGTTGGAGAACCCATCTAATAACTGTGGTTATCATTAACGCACAATTTACGAGCGGAACGGTTCGTTGCTCTGCCGTACGGCCGCTTGTGTGGGGCTTAGAACATACATCGATGTAGTCATGTGGGTCAACAGAAACGCAAGTTAGAACTATCGGTGATGGTGAAGCAGCTCAGATCCGGGTACCAAAGGTTACAGGGAAGTGTGGAAACCCCCGCGGTTTATGAAGGACCAGACCTCGTTGACAAGAGCGAAGGAGAGGCAGATGATCATCTGACTGCTCGAAGTTCATTTGGAGTTGAATAAATTGAGTGCACACTCCAGCATTCATTGGACGCATACTCGGTTACTTTCCTTCAGACCCAAGCAAACCCAACACTGATATTATCTATAGACTTGGAACAGAATAAAGGAAGAACTTATGGTAATGCACATGCAACACATGTTCTAATTCTGCTTTCATTTGCGCTACCACATACGAAGTTAAGTTTTTTCGCTTGTAGTTACCCAGGTTGTTTTTCTATATTCTCGACTTCACAAGCTCTTGGGATTTAGTGTGAGTTAGCCTTGGTTGGTTAGGTCTCAGTTTTACGACACCCATTTTCGTTGGCATTCAATGTGACCACCGTTGACCATCATATTTGTATGAAAAGACTCATCTGTTCAACATGGGGTCTTTCATTCTTGGAGCTTGCAAGAACATTTTGGTCGTTGGGGGTTTGCAATTTCTCAGTCATTCATACCATATGTGAACTGACGGAAAGCGTTGTGTATTACGTGGTCCTTACTGGATGGAAAATGCCGAAGGTTTTCGTAGAATTTCCAGCACTGAAAAACCTTTTTAAAGCGAGTGCAAAAAACAACAGCCTTTGTTCAACGTCGGTAGCCTTAAAACAACACTGAGATCGACATTTAAAAGGCGTTTATTTTGTAACAGTCAAAATGTTCAATTTTAAGAGTATAGTTTTTGACTTAAAACTCTCCATCGTCGAGTAATTCGCTGAGATGGTTTCGTGATTAAGGCACGAAGTTACTAGCTAGAAGGTCCAAATTTCAAACCTAACCCTGGCACCTCAACTACTTCTCTCTGGGTTTGGGTAGCCTGGTAGTTTCTCACCCATCATGTTTTCTTATGTTGGCGTGGCAGTTAGGCACCGAAACTAGGTTACAACTGAGCAGCCGTTATTACCAACAGTTCCTTAGGTTTAGAGCAATGATTGAGCAATCTGGACCTTGAATTTCTTCGAGAGGGCTCTGAATGTCACGGCCGAGTGAGCCTAGAATTTTTTCCTTCCTCCCCTTGGTGTGGACTCACCAGGCTAGATTTAACGGAATAAGAAAAAGACCGTTCATGCCTGATTGGCGTAAATGCAACACAACCGTGCTGTGTGTTGTGTTCGAAATGTTCTGGACTGAAACCTCACGGAATGCACTCAATTCGCCATCCTTCTAGCAGAGAAATCCTACTGAAATATTCATTTTTACAATGCCCGTTCTACTAATTAACGTCTCTTAAAATGAGCTTTTTTGGAGAGCTACAGGCGTACACATTTTGAGAAAGAGACGCACTCCACTTTCTTTCCGTCTGGTGTGTTTGATTTCAATAATTGATTAAAGGTTGAGCCGAATTCAGTTTGAGTTCATTTTCCTTCATACAGAGCGAGCAAATTTGTTTTCAGATCAATGTGTTTTAAGCTTTACTCTATTGAACTAATGTTTTGTGTACCTAAACACATTCACAACAGTAAACAGCATTTACTAAACTGTTATGCCATTTACTTTGGTGCGAAAACGGTGTTCAGAACTAGTTAGTCAGAGAAAAAGTTGGCCGCTGCGTTTCTCCAGGGTGTCCTTCACTCAAACAGATCAACTAACGAATTTCGCTTGGTACATCGTTGCCACATGGTCTACTTCAAACGGTCAGTTGAAAAAAAGACGATGAAAAAGCCTTGACGAGTCTTTATGCAAAGTGGTAATTGTGAACGTCTTCGGAATAATGAGAAAAAAGATACTGCAAGTGATTGCAAAGAATCAGTAATTAGGCAAGCGGTCAGTGTCAGAAACGGCACGATTTTTTACAGCATTAGTTACAGCGGATGATTTGCAATGCTCGTGTATTTATTGATATGGATTAAATTTGATCTGTACCATGGAGCTTAAGCAGTATTCAGCTACCTGGTCATAGGAAGATGTCCACTCCGGAGAGTTTGGTTTCTGGCTGACGAAATTAGGCTTGAGATTGGTGTAAGACGACGCTTGAATGAACAGGATATTCTTAGCAAATACAAAGTATCTGTGGCTGTACTGGATTTTGTCAACTTCCTACACAATAAGTTTTCTGCTTGTAGACAAAGCGTTTCAGAACAGGTTGGTTTCAGGTGGAGCCTGCAATATTTTGTTAAGAAATCAAATGAAGCACAACCTGGTCAGTAGTTGTTGGCTAGCCAATCCGCATGCCACAAATCACATTTTCACTTTCCCGTAGGTGAGTTCCAAACGATCGACCGTGAACCAGATTATGGAAATTTAAATACCGACTTTGTGACGAACGTACTGATATAAACTTGTAACTTCAAACGGAAGGATACTCCATCTGCTGACAGCACCAACGGACCGAGTTGTCGGATTTTTCGGAAGTTATCAGCGTGACAAGGAAGTTTTAGACCACAGGACTATTATATACAATCCAGATAAGTTGCGTGGTTTCAGGATTAATGAAACTAATAAAACTTATGCATAAAAACTCAGACAATGCTTATTATCTGGTCCTGAGACTGATCAGTACAGCTGTACAAATAACAGCTTGTTTAAAAGTTCTTATTTACTTCCCTAACTATAATCGTTATTGTCATCATCAGCCACGATGCTGCCGACTGGGTCATCTTCAAAGGTTCATTGGTTCTGTTTGGGATGACTTTCTGTGAGAATTAAGTTTCGTACGTATATCGGTATAACCAGACGAACTAAAAATTCAGAATTCAGCGCAGCGTAACAACCAGCGCGTATGTATTCGAAATGGCGAATATGTACAACATATGGAATATTAAAACAAGAGAATAATGAACAGAGCAATGAATAGAGTATCAGTCATGTTCACCACACTTTCTCTTCCAATAAAGGATCTTCCTGTCAGCAGTGATTATTTCGAAGATGCCCAGTGATGTATTAAGTTGTCAGGTTTGTTAATTGTCCATAAATCACTTATAACAGCGATGTCCCAATTGGCTCTTGCATAATCACGTGAACAAACCAGTTTGCGCGTCTATTATCGTGCATAGTCGCAAACATGAAAAGGAAATCCGATTGATAGATAATGGGCGTGTGCAGGAAAATATTGGATAAAATGAGGGAAACTTTCCACCAATTTTTCCAGTCGGAAAAGATGACTCCCAAATGCGTAAGAACGCTTGGAAAGACACATTTAAAGACCGGAAAATTAAAAAAGGAAAAACTATTCTGAATGTTATTGGATGCGTAGCAGGTGCTAGCACAGTCAATACTCGCGCACCAGGCATACGGAGATGATCATAATGGGTCAGGTTTGAAAGTAGGTGACAAGAATGAACACTCATTTCCATCTACCATTCATCATAGTGTCTTGGGTAAGAAGAAAGCCAAAAATGGTGAAGAAAGACAAGTCAGTGACTGTGGCTTAGAAAATCCCATTCCAACAACAGCCTTGGTGGACTGAGGAAAGCAGATCCCTCGATATGAAATGATCATCGCTTGGTAGACCAAAAAGTCAACCTTACAGTCGAGTTGAGATGATGGCAAAGGAACAATTACAAGCACTGAAGTTCTGCTTCTTCTCATTCTACACAATCACTCTGCGCCCATCTAAGTCTACGCTTACGTCTATCACAGTTGTACGGCGCTCCCAAACAGCAGTTAGTTCAGGCTTGGTTAGAGACGTCAACGTACGTGCTCGCAACACCTCGAAACGGCTTATCTCAGGCGACGGAGACGTTTTGTGAGTCCCCTTGCGGCCGGATTATTACGAAAACATCTGGTATCGTGCACGATCCAATAGGACTGCAGAATATGCATTAAAGTCTCCGGTTGACGAAAGTTTCCATAACAGAAACTTGTTTAGCCACTCGTTCTGGAAACACAACTTACCAGTTTGATAGAGGTTGTAAACCAAGAACATTAACGTTTTTGTGCACGCTATCGCCCCAAGCAGCCACCAGCTCTTTCTTGGTATTTACGCATGCACCTTGAACTCGGATCCGAAGGCTGAGATCCCGAACAACCTTACCAAATCCGGCACTAAGTAGACAGAAGCTTTTCCATACGAGCTGTTGGCTGCATCGGGGTGGTTGTACTCAGACTTGAGATACCAAGACCCCCATGTTTGCCGGCGTGGATGTGGCTGAGTGGGGTGTCCTCTGGTAGTCGTAGCCAGCCATGATTCAATTGTCTAGCCTTTTGAGAGCATTTTGGTGGAATTGGCCGAGCAAGATCGAATAGGTCAGCCTCGGTATCAGGTAGTTCCTTGCGATATCCATTCTTTGATGTGGCTTCAAAGTAGCACGCGTGAACTCATAAGCAGCTTCTGTCAGTGGTTGCAGACTACCTTTTCCTTGAAAGTGAAGGGAACGTCCAAATATATCACACTCTTCATCAGATCTAGAGAATTTCTGAGTTCTTTGGAAAAGCCAAAAGGTTCGACTAAGACTGCGGTCGTCCGATGTTTTCTGTCTCCACAAATAGCCATCGCTTTCGACTTTCGGGTGCCAATCCTCATACTAGCTCTTCCAGAGTTGACCACAGCAGCTTTAGGCTTCTCTTTTAGGTGAACCCGACTTTCTTCACGCACCACCCAATAGTCACGGTAGGCAAAAGCACCCAGCAAGATGTCATGGAATCGGCAACATAATTGCGACATCAAACGTCCAAGAACCTCATCCACTGCGATGATAAACAATATTGGGTAGACTGGATCTCCCTGCTTCACGCCTGTGCTTCAGTGAACCTCGGAGTTAGAGAAAACTGCTACAGCGTTCTCATGAGACTGTGCGATGCATCAAACTAGGGATGATGATGCTCCAAAAGCCTCAGCAAGTCTGAAAATGTCACATGCAAAACCGAATCAAACGCTTTCAAGATATCAGCAAAAGCCAAACTGAGGTTAGAAGCAGTCACTGAAGGTAGGCGGAGCAAAGTTTGTAACAGCGACCTAGCTTCCAAACAACCGTCTAAATGTAGAAGTGCAAACTTGAGCGAGGGAAGTTGCAGTCCACGGCTTCAGCGATCAGCAAGCACCTTATGGAAGCATTGGACAATAATGGGTGACATGGAGATGGATCTCATTTGGTCAGATGAATTCAGATTTTGGACTTTTGAAACTAGAGTAATACGGGCCCGACACAAATGCGACGGACAGCCATCATATAATAAAGGCAAATTGAAATACCCAGCAATGGCACGAAACGTCCTGGACGTGACCGTGTCCAGACCTGGGGACGAAGCGCCAATTTAACGGGCTGTACGACCAACTTCCTCACGACGACGCTGGGAGCAAGGTTCCACTATGTGTGGAAGTGTCTTTGATTTGTGGAGGCCCAGAAGTCGCAGGAGTTAATTTGGTTTCATGATACCAGATTGCAACCCTCGGACAAATGTCAGAAGGTCAACACTGGTAAGCGAACTGTCAAGATGGGATTCCAAGAGTAACACTGCGCAATCCACAGTTTGTTTGAACTAGACTCTATGGTCATCGAATTCTGATGAAGAGGTAGCTTTTTTACCAATGGTTTGATCAGGATCATCAGATGATGATCCGTCCAATTGTGCTTGCCAGTGAAGTACACGCAACCTGTTTTTAGTGCTGATAGCCGATTGACAGAGAAACTATGGTGCGTTATAAGCGAGACAACCTGTCAACCAGGCGTAAGTTATTGTGACTCTTGGTGGGACCAGCGGAGACCGGAATTCCTTAATCGTCCAATTTATCTGCATTAGGCTTAGCGGGGTTTGCGTGCCGGCGGTGTTGATTCGTGCCCATATTCGTCGGCAAAAGGTGGGAACAGTCAAAGCAAGCCGGTTGGGTGAACATTCTGTGCCAACACTTACGTGTACAATTACTCGAAGGTGGGCTACCAAGCCAGCTTTCCATCTGCTGCAGTTGCCACAATCCTCACGGTTTTCTCCTATGTGGTGTGGAGGTGTCAGATGATTGGTGTTGTACAATGTCGAAAGTGACTAGCATATTGTTACCAAACGGGTTGGTTAACCCTGTCTGGGGTTGTTGGACTCAGCTCACCAAGACTTCCATGGAACCCAGTAGGCACCAGGAGGAGCTGATATTAACTACTTCTACTGCCATGAATCTGCCATAAAGTCCATCTTTGTCAACACCACTAATAATTTTTCACACTTGTCAAAGTCACTTGCAGATCTTATCAGTGAATTCATAGGATAATGCAGCTCTTTCCACCTCGGAGGTTTGGTCGCTCTCGTTGTCTTCACATTGTTGGCTTGTCAGCAGAAAAATAATTTATTCAGCATTTCACGTTGTTCTGCTGTTTTACGCTCAGAATGTCAGTCACACCGTTGAGGTTGTTTTTTTGGTGAGCTGGGCGCGCCAAAACAAAATGTATTTGAGGATGAAGGTGATCGAATGACAAGAACCTCACTTTTCATGAACTTTTCTATAGGAGGAATGGAGATTCCTAAAAAAGCATTCCAGTGGGAATTCTAAGCAGTTACAATGGAACTGGCCCAGACGCTTTTGCCGAATTATTCTTCTGGATTCGTTGAAAAATGGACAAAGCCGAAACTTGAATGACGTGAAATTTGCGTAAACTTCAGTTTGGTTAGTTGAAGGGTTTCGTTAGAGCGTATCTAGCTTTTTCATTTAACTGGACGTCCTGTTTTCAAGGTTGGTTTAATAATTTGGACGATGACTCAAGTTGAACAACATAACTCACCCCGTTTAAAACGCTACGTTCGAATAAATGTACAGTTGACTCCCGACACACTGAATTTAGAGGGTCGCGCTGTAAACCCTTATCCATGTCGTAGTGTCGCTTTGGATATGTTATGGTTAAACCGCATAAAATTATACCGTTCGTTGGATAATTGTATATTAGTCAAGGAAAGAACAGATGATTCTCGAATTGCAAGTCTATCTATGTGCTACGCTGACAAACCCAAGTCTGGGACTTCTGAAATTGAACCTAGCCGCAAAAATCAGGTACTTTTAAAAACATATGAAGGAGAGAAACCAGGAGCTGCAGTGCGACAAAACCTACGAAACACTCCTCCTCTTTTCTGTTTAGCAAAATTTGGTAGTATTTATAAGTTTCCTCCTCCCTTATTGTATTTTGGTGAATAGCAGAGCTACTAAGAAGTAGTCACGAATTCGACATAGGCTAAGCAAACTTTGGTCTTGATTATGTTGCCACGTAAACCGTTTATGTATACAGCGCCCTGTGTGTTTTCTTTACTCCATGTCTATGGCTTCGATTCAGTATGGTTATAAATTTTTCCTGTGAGTGGATAAGGAACACACTAACATGGCTAATCAGCTAAGGTTTTTTTAGTTTCTGTCGTTCTTTGCGGTGTTGTGATGAAAATTTCAAACCCAATGATGATAACGATACCAAGAAAGATGTCATTACATTGCTTTCACCATTGTAGAAGTTTTTACCGTGAGAAAGAAGCTGAGAGATGCACGCGGTGTACATATGGGACGTGATATGCAAGCAGAAATTCAGGTCTTGGTTATCAGCATTTGGATATCGGCTGAACTTATGGAAACTCTAACGGTGAAAGAACTTTATCAAAACCCCCGATGTGCTGCATTTTTCAAAGAAGCAGCAAACTGAGTTGTCACTGAAAATCCTGTGGATTTTCTTAAATGACCAGTTGTGAACAAGACATCCCTATAACGCCACTTGGCCTAAAGTCAAGCTCATCAAGGTGAATGTGTGAAGTATTTGTAGCTCGGATGCGTTTACCAGTTGCTGATCTGTTCGATGAGCTTGGCAGTTGGCTTACAGATGTTTGTCGTCAGCCTAGAAGATATAGTCAATGATCGCTCCAATTTACTGGG
Source organism: Opisthorchis viverrini (assembly GCF_000715545.1). Taxonomy (NCBI): domain Eukaryota; kingdom Metazoa; phylum Platyhelminthes; class Trematoda; order Opisthorchiida; family Opisthorchiidae; genus Opisthorchis; species Opisthorchis viverrini. The sequence continues at coordinate 2,239,617 of NW_008751681.1, forward strand.
CATTGACTAGGCCTTCTTGAGTGCTGACGAAAAGTTTGCAAGTCAATGCCAACCGCGGTGAAACGAACAACGGCCATCTGATCAACCATCAGAACTCGTCAGCTTCTGTGGAATACGTACGTGTAAGGTAGATAAATTCCCCAACTGATGGGATAAATTGATATGACAAGCTAAGATAAGACACCAATTTATTGACCGTAACCGTGAAAATAATTGCAAGCCAAAAGTTCTTTGCGGACCAAGAGTTTCGAATAGAATGTGAATCGTTTAATTTATTCGAAATAAATTCACAGGAATGATGAATTTACTGTTACCTTAAAGCCTCGTCTTTTCAACCCAAATCCAGCATGTGTCAACCAGATTTTAGAGGAATGTGATAAAACCGTGTGTGTAGAACATTATTTTTCACATCATTCTCCCCAGCGACTGGTGGCCAGCCAAAATCAGATAGACTTCATGCGTCCCAATGGGATGCACATTAGCAACTCCAGAGAGAGTGAAAGCTTTTTGGAGTTAGACAATGTCAAACGTGAGCATCCAGGAAGACTGTTTAATTTCGTCGAAAATATTTTCAAAAATTTGCTTAAAACACGGACAACCTTCGAGAATAATTCATATTTTCTTGAAAATCACTATATACGCGCTATAGAACAGCCGACACATCTGGAGTTGTTTTTCGTAAGTACTCCAAAACGAACGTTTCCACTTGACGGATTCTGCGTTTTGCTATCACACAGGTGTGACTGGTGCAATGGGGGAGGCGTACAGCACTTGGGTCTGCCAAAAGTCTACTAAAAGTTTTCAACTAACAAAGTTGGAGAAATAATGCGTTACCTTATGATTTAGTGTTGACGACATCAAGCTTTGTTGAAAAAATCGCATCAGCTTTCTCAGTAAACTTTAACTCCGTCATCACTGACGGAGTTCCCTCAATCTCTATAGGCTTTCGAGGCTTGTAACCCTTTTAATTCCATACAAAGGCACTAAAAATACCTTTCGGGCGAAATCAACCCAGCGATAGACTAGGTGGCCACCAGCCTTCCTAAAGCTGCATGATAAATCTGCATTCCGAAGGCTCGTAGAACAGGCAGGTTTGTTGTTGAGACTGCGTGAAAATCTAGTTTTGATGTTCACGCCCGCCATTTCAGTCATCTAAAAAAACGACTGCCGGATTGTGAAAAATAAGTAGCTGGTGGGGTCAATATTGCAGTTTGATCAAGGACTAGGTCGTTTACTTTAAAGTACCAGATTTTTTAAAAATAACTATGTGTTCTGAGCACACGCAATCATGGCCTTCAGATAATCCTGCCTCGACTCCGATTATGTTGCTCTTTGGCTAGGGTTGTACATAATAATCTGTTCTTCTCCGGTTCTATGCATGCGGCAGCCAATGTCTCACTTTCAAAACGTTTTGACCATCACAAATTAAGGAATCTAACAAGTCTCCCGTGTCCTAAATGACTTAAAGCGCAATCGCTCTAAAGAAGCTGCATTAAGCAAGAGTCAAATATCATGTCTGCAGCGGTGACCCTTGTTGGAAGGTTTATATATTAACTCGTAGACGGCGATAAAGAAAAATCTGTTTATCATGTTTGACCAAAAAATCCTGAAATATGCTTTAAATATAACGAACCGCACACCAGACCGGTTCCGGCATTTTGATAGCACACGAGTTTACGTCAGTTTTAAAAATAGATGTTCAGTTCAAACACTAGTGAACAATCACTCGTGTTCGAATGGAACACTGTTCAGTTACTAACCGAAGTGTTACCGATCCGGGTTTCCGTTTATGCATGCGCGCTACGCACCGGTATTCCACCCTAACGACTTGCAACTCTTTTATGCTTTTCAGCACAGCTAGATTCCACAGAATAAACTTTCAACTGAAGTTTCACACCAAACTAAATATGAAAGCTTTGTTATTGGTTGTTCGATCCAGTTTCTTACAAATGTGTGATATAGTAGGATAGTTTGTTCCCACAGTTGCTATTCATCATGAGCTTGGATTCTGTATCAGATGAAAGCATTTATATTTCAGTATCTGAACTTGGCCGAGACCCATGACCGCTAAAGTGTGAACCTCAAATGATTTTTAATTGCTCACCTTCCGACCAGGAAAACTGACTTTTGCTCTGAACAGCAAATGACCTGAATTTCATACAGCATGTTCGATAATCAGATATTTTAAAACTGCTCGACACTGTGCAGTCTAAAACGGAGTTCATACCATCAATGTAGTAGTTCGGTTGTCAGCGCTTTTCGGAAGCAGGCTGTGTAAATAAGTGGCGCCAGTTAACATTGGATTGTTGACATTAAGCGTTCATGTTTGCACGCATCTGGATCAAAATTACGTGCCGATACACCATGTTCCAAGGTCATACGAATGATTTACGCACTGAGCATTTTCATTCATCACTGTCGTTAGTCTGCATGTCTTTGCAACGGATTGTCCGTTCAATAGCTCACTTAACAACTCTAGTCTAATTGATGAATCTGGTCAACACAAATGGTCAACAGCACCATTATTAGAGTCCTCAGGAAAGGGGTTCAGTGGATTGTAAATGGACACTGAAAATTTGTGATCATTAAAACCTTCTTCAGCCACAAAAAACCTTTTAAAAGCAAATAAAAAACGATTTATCAGACTGGAGTAGCAATGTTGAAAGCAAACTCAATTGCCGTCTTAAAATTCAAGTTTTCACACCGTCTTACGTTTACGTTTAAACCCACTGTCACTTGTATTATTTCAGTTTGTGTCGTACAGAGGGGCATTTTCCACAAAGGCTACTACGACCAACATCTTGTCCTATCTCCGTTTGCGTGAATAAACCAAAGTTTTCTGAGATAAATGACTTGCGTTTCACTGTACAGGTCTAGAGCAGTCAGCGTCAAGAAGGTAAAAACAGTCATAGTCTCGTTTCGGGTTAAAGTATAAAATATATTTATTCATTATATTTGAGAAGAGGATTTGTGTGAGCTCACAGCGTCCGACGCGAAATTTGCCTTTATCTGATCGCCTATTTTGTTCATCAGATTCATGCAAACCCCAACAACCCCCGAGACCATTCATTTTAAGTCAAAGGCATCAGAAAACCACAAAGCACTCAACAGATTTGTGCACAACAACAAACAGATTACTTAAAAATGAAGGTCCTGGGATAAAATCTAGGATAGCTACTCCCACTATTTCAAAGGACAGTGCATATCGTTCATTATACTTGCCGAATAATCCATGTTAATTCCACGCGGACATCAGTTCTTGACGGTGCAATTAACATTGTAGAAAAGAAAGACTGATCGGATCAGATTGGAACAGATTAAAAATTTGATACAGGCATAGACGGGTGCGGGAAGCCCACATAAACGGACACTAGCTTGATCAGTGGTTTGCAAATTCGGAGCCGAAATTTTTAGTGGTTTGCGGAACGCTTTGTGTTGGGTTGTGAAAATATCAGCAAACACTGGTGAGATGCATTTTGTTTAGAGAAGGGCAATATATGAATATTTTAGTAACTCAGTTATTTCGGTGTAAAATATGACACAAAAATGGACCATCTTACTCACTGAGCAAAGGTTTTCCTCTATGCTTGGCACTATAAAAACATTTTTAGTCATTTGCTGCACTTAAGCCAGGTATCAGAGCTGTTGAAACATTTGAGTATTTGTTTGGTTTTATGACCGTGGGGATCATTCTGTTTTACTTTGGATATAGAATACAGAAACATCGTGTTCTTAATAGTGGACTAATAAATGCGTACAACACTGCATTTGGGGACATTTTTGCAATTTGCATGAGTTTGTTGCTGGACTTCTTGTAAGAATATGGAGGAAACTGCTATAACCCCGCTGTAGAACCAAGGAGCTTAACACACATCTTAGTGTGGATGTGGGTAGGTAACATCTCCGTGCTCATTCTTACCTCCGAGTTGCAATCAGATAGACTAAGACTAGTAACGCCGGTCGGTTAGCATGTTTTCCACAACAAATTTTGAATGCCGACCATCAACTGACAACTATGGTTTCAGATAACTTACGTCATCTCAGGCAGATGATGCTGACTGTCCAAACCAAGGGTTGTTTTGAGCAATAGCGGTTTCACTGGGTCAAGCGTCTTCTTGTGGGACTTGTTATGTCTTTGCGATTTTATCAATATAAGCGTTGTACATATCGGGTGACACACTACAACAAAACTCAACACAGCCTGACGAGTTCTAGTGGAAACAGTGAACGACACTCAGACCAACCGAACCATATCTGTCACCGTATTCATCACTGCCCTGTATTAAGAAGCACTGAAATCCAGGCCTTAAATTACGACCAACTGTAAGGATATTTGGCGAGACCCACGGGAATAGAACAAAACGCAAGAATAAATTCAGGTTGTTTTATCGACGGTAGAATACTGCCTAAAAAAGTTTTGAGTTAATGAAGTACGCAAGAAGATTCAAAGCTCCACCTTTTGTTCCCCAAAAATTCAGCTCCGTAGTCCCATAATCTTAGTATTGCAAAAAGAAAGAGACACTTTTTGCTGATGATCGAACTGGCCGAGCAGTGCAAAGAAAATGTTTTAAACAAAAAAATGGCTTATAGTCTTAGGTTCACAGCAGTAGGACTTAGGAGAATGAACCATTGTAAATATCATGTGGCGTCTAAGTGCCTGTAACCTAGAAGCCCTCGTGTAACGAAAAAAAACCTGACTATATATTTGTACTTGTTTGATTAAGATTGCTGACAGAATAGCATCTGGTACATTATATGGGTTGAGATAATCTTGGTTGAAGCAGCTAAGTAGGGGTCACTCAGTCAAAGACCTGCAAATGCTCTCTCCAAAACGCCCCCTCTAGGGAGAGGCCAAGTATCAGAATGACTCCCACCAGTAAGTACCTAAAGCAATTCTCCAAGAGTGCAAGCCACTCCCCAAGGCAGTCAAAGCACCAATATCTTCAGAAACGAACCAAAACGAAAATGATCGATTCAGTAGTTTTTCGGATGGTTTGGTTGTGGGAAACGCGAGAGCCCAAATATTCCTAGCGACGAATATCACATGAACCTCGCAAACAGAAATGGTATGAATCGTAGGTGTGGAAAAAAGGGATAAAGATTGATGGACAACCGATTCTTGTCTACCTTTAATTTTGTAACCGCGCTACTAAAACGCATGCGAATTATCACCGCTGACAATCATATCCAACAAATGTGTTCAATAGGTTCAAGTTGAAGTCGAAACTTCAGGAAAAATGACACGTTGGAGATAGTGCTGGAAAGCTTGTGCCCACTTATGAGCAGAAATCAGAAGAACCAATTTTGATTATTTTACTGACAGCACAAATCATGTCCATGCGATTTGACCCAAATTTGGTCGCCAAGTTTGTAGAGACAGTCCAGATTTTTCACAATGAATTGAGGATGTTTTGTCATCTTCTATAGACGTTTCACCCTTGCAGTGAAGCCGGTCTATGCTGAAAAGTTGGGAAACACTCTACATCCTTGTTGTAAATCATCAGCGTTGTTTTTTGCATGAGACCCAGATAGTTTCGAACTCGCAATATTCTGGACACAGTGGTTGAACAGTTGACCGTTTGGCTGTTTTTTTTGTTCTGCTCATACATGGTGTAACAGGAACCAAGTACAATAAGTTCCGTCATAATGCGGAAAAATACCAGCATGGCATTTAGTGCCGATCATCCCACTGATTCCGCATTTCTACGGCTTTGAAGTCGAAAATGAGCCTTCAACCAAATTACTTTTCAGGTAGATAGACCTGGACTCTAGGTTTTGAGCCTCCACCTTAACGCTTTTGTTGGGTAGGTCTTGACCAGTCGCTCCACAGAATCTTTTATTGTGATTCTCAAGTGTTCTCGGTAAATTTTTATCTCGTCCCTCTAATTTATTTACACGGTTTTGTGAAGGTATCAAACAGTCAGCACCAAATGGTTTAAGTAATAATGACAGGTCTGAGCAGTTCGACTAAGGTAGCTAGTATTTACCGAGAAAATTGGAGCACGTGGTGGTTCGATCGCTTCACTATACCTCCTTCTCTGTTGATTTTTATGAGTTTGTTTGTTTCACCAAACGTGGTTCCTTGGTTCACGCAGTTCCGTTGCGAATGAATCAACAAACCTGCATCTGTTTGCAACCACACCGAACGGATTTCGGCATCAAGTGCCGACATTTTCATAAACAGTGAATTGGGCCGCATTCAACTCTTCAGTCCTTTGGTCATTTCGGCTGACCTCACATTTGAATTTAAACAGTTGTCGGATCTTTGAACCCCAAACCAGATGTTTGTTTACACATCAGGTGCACTTTTGAAATACAAGCTGATTGAAAGCCGAAATTTGTCAGCCTTAAAAGTAGTTGTTGTCATCAGTCAAATTTTGCCGAACGGTGAAGTTAATAGGAAAACTCAGTCATAATACTGCTTGTCCACGGAAATAATTTGTTTAAAAGAGCAAACATGCACTTGCTAAAAATAACTTCTATGTTTGTTTGTTCTACATTCTATATTAATAGATTGGCATCAACTACCATATTGTCTCTGATAAGAGTCATTAAGTTTGGAGTGTAGATGCAGCGAGTTATAGTTTGTGATTTCCATTAGACAAGAAATGATTTTTTGTGTGCTCCTCCGTGCTAGCAAAACTGGATTGGTATTTCATAAGTGCAATCAATGTTCTGCTCAAAAACTTATCTGTAATATCCGAAGATGGGCCCCATCAAACTGTCAGGAACTGTGGTCTCTATTTGTTGATCCGAGTGTCGTACTCTTTTCAGTGAAGCATAAACACTTTACCCAAAGCAACTTTTGGGATGCTTTACTTATAAAGCGTGCACAAGGTCGATTCGAGTCCCGAAAACGAAATTCTAAAACGAGCCAAAACCAGTGGAGTTGAGTTTGACTTGACGAACAACCGACTCGGTTATACATGAAACGATGGTCGCATCCCGATGCAACTGATATACAGTCAGTTGAGGAACGAACCCAAAAATTGGTGGAAGCAGAAAGTACGGTAATGTGGCACTTTACAGGTAAGACTAGAAAACGCCAGACTTCGGTTGAGATCCTAAAATACCTGCTGATTAACAGAAGGTTAGGAAGAATCGTTGTCTATATGAGCCCAAAGAAGTTTAAGTTACAGCGCATCTCGAAGGCAAAGCTCGAGCACATCTTGCTTGACAGTCGTACAACGCCAAGCATAACCACAGTCATACTGACCTGTGCAGCTTGCAGGCAAACATATCCGGGCTGAAGAAGACTCGCGGATCACCAACATATTCGATCGAATTCACTATAAAACTCTACTAAATCGCAAAATTTTTTTCTATGTCTAGCTATCTGTTGTCAAAGTTAGTCTGCTACGGTTTCCCGTCAACACCTTTCGGACTCTGGTCTCAGGTACAAGATAACCTGACGAGTAGTAATCCGACTATTTCTTTGCCTCCTCGTCATCCGTTCTTACGTAGAGAACTAATAAATATCTGTCGTACAGTATTTGTTGTGATACTTTACCGGGGAAATTTGGTACCCCGGTGTAACTTCGTGGATTTGGCTGATTAGACTAGCGTCTCAATGTGAAGAAATTGTGGTTGGTGCATCCTGGGCTGCTGTCATGCTTTGGTGAGTGATGGCTCCAAACAGGTCCCTGCGCATATACCCGCCCATCTTTTTCTCATAAGTATCACTGGCTTAAAAGCAGCACCATATTATACTTCACCAAAATCGCTCGTGGTTCACTTAGCATGCACAGGCGTTCAGTGGTTGGTCAATCACTGTTGACAGGCGGCTTCACTGCAGGTGCCCACCAAGCATATCGCGTTTGGCTGGCTAATTTTGCAATAATTGGTCTTTGGAATGAACTTTACGACTACTACCACTCCTTTTAAGATATGTAATTAATTTGAATGCAGTATTTGTGCTCGGTCACACGTTTTTATACTGAGAATGAAGGTAGGACAAAGTACCTAATGAGGTTGAGGCTAATTTAACCTTATTGCTGTGAATGGAAGGTGAGCTTCTTCTTTGCGTAAACGTTTGCGAGGATTCCTTGGAGTGGTTTGGAAAATGTCTAAAACGCAGTTGAGGGCAGCCAAGCGGGTTTTGTGGAGCCATATTTTATAGTCTGCCGTTGGTAAATTGGGCTGACTTACATCAGTGACATCCTGCTGGAGGATCTTGCTTCGTGTGAGGGATGTGATCTACATCGGTACTTTGTTTAAAAGCTGTTCTTTTCTTCCAACTCAATGACTTTTTCCAGCTTACTTTTCAAAACTTACATCAGTGACACCCTGCTGGAGGATCTTGCTTTGTGTGAGGGATGTGATCTACATCAGTACTTTGTTTAAAAGCTGTTCTTTTCGTCCAATTCAATGACTTTTTCCAGCTTACTTTTCAAACGCATATCCTACTCACAGGCATAAAAGATGAAGTATCTTATCAAAAATTCCTAATGGTGTAGTATGGGAAGATTCTTAAAAATTCGAAAAAAATTCTGAATTCGAGAAGAAATTCCAAACAATTCTTACAAATTCTCCTTGTTTCAATTCATCAGGTAGGCGACGGAATCTCGTGGCACCCTTGGTGCTGAGAAAGAACGTCACTGAGCTATTAACCTCGAGGCACTGAATCAAGTCTCCAGGCCAAGCGATCTCTTCATGTATATAAGCTTCACTAGAGGAGAAGAGTCACCAAGTAAACAAAATTCCGCGTGGTTCAGTTAAATCACAGCTTCCATAAGTGCTCTCGCACTTTTGTTCGTCTTGTCAGTTGGATTGCATGCATTTTCTGATAGGCTACTTACTTTCCTCATCTGTATCTTAGATGTGAAAGAAAGCAGCTAAATCTTTGTACTCACTTCACGCAGACTTCCCAACTCAGATGCACTGATTACTGCTTTAAATCCTGGATTTTGAATCTTTACTTTGTCTATTTCCAGAACATTCTGTCTGATACAGCTATGGCATTGTGAGCTCGGAGTTATTGACTGGTTGGACTCACCCACTGCTCCTTTTAAGCGGCCTGTAGCTATATCTAGATAAATATAAATATAAATATGTAAGTCAAACGAGGACAGAATGGATGTATGCCTACTTGATTCGAACGGTACACCCACCAGAGACCTTCAGGTCGGACCAAAAAGTTAAGCATCACTTGCGTGCGGTTCGTACAGTTCGTGCTGTGGAGCCTCAGTGGTCAGTTTTGTTTCCGCGGCTCACTGATTTTGAAGCTGCTCTGATGTCACTTCGTTATTGTCTTGAAGCGCTCATGCATATTTTACTGCAAAACTCACTTTTTTGTTCTATACTGGGAAGCTAAGAATAGACTGAGCCGCGGTCCCCAAAAGAAGCTAGATTTCTTTAATAAAAATGAACAGAGTTTAAACAATCAAATAGCCGACAGAGGTTTTTCGGACGAACCGCGTGATAGGCATGGAAACATCTAGAAGGCATGAAAAGTTAATGTTCTAAAATAAATCTATCTTTAGTTTCAAGATTGGAGCAGAACCCTTCTGAGGTAGACTAAAACCAAGTAGAGGATGGGCGTTCGTGAATTTCGCAGCAAAATTTCTCGAGGGTGCGCACACACTTTTAAGGTACTGGATTAACATAAGAACACTGCTGGTTGTATGTACACGGCTTAGCCATCTGTCGGAGACTATCAGCAATTTCCTGGTCGTAGTACACTGAAGACGAATTATTGACAGTCAATCATGTAACTATGTTTCCGGAGATTCATTCGTTTAGCAGAAAGGTCAATGTAGCTTCAATGGTAGGTGTGACATTCTGCACATTACCATCCTACAACCGACTTCAAAAACAAAATTCATTTAAAACCGCTGGCCGTAAGATTGAGGATGCCGATTTGTCAGTCACGAAGAGAGGTGTGTGCTTCGATTTTTTTAATGTTTTTTTCTCCGGCAAATTCAATTGAAACGGGAAATTTTACCGGCATGAATGATTAATAAATGTAAATAATGGGCGCAACTATTAACGAAGAAATCAAGTGAAGTTTATAGGGAAGAATATCGCTAAGAGCATGGCAGTATCAATCTGGGGGAAGTTAAATGTGTGTAACCGTGATGATTCGGAGAGTTGTAATACGAAAATAACCACCAAACTACTCCAAGGGAAGACTTCTTGTGACTTTGGTCGTAAGAGCCTGCTGTGCTGAGTTCATCAGGACGAATGGGGGTAGATGCGATTTTCTCGTGCACTTCAACTAAATAGTCGGCAATAAATAAGAAAAGTGTTTTCACATTTAACGCGTGGTTCGTTCTGGAGAACACCGACCAAACAGTCCTTCAAAATGTTGTCGTGATTTTAGTATTTTTTGGGCCAAACAGTACCAATCGAAAGATTTTATTTTAACTCACAAGGCAGTCAGACCATACTGAATCGCTGAAAATTCATTGGTGGAAACGCTTCCATATTAGGCGTTTCTGTATTCCTACTGACAAGCCGGTTGGACATAAAACTACCTCGCTCATTTATTGAAGGAGATTATAAACGTTGATGGACAAAACAGTGTCGAGGAGCCAATAGTTTTACTGGTGGTTGATTAGATAGTAGTTGACCAACTCAATTGCGCACCTTAACTGGGGACGAAAAGTTCGGAAGCCAGTTGCTTAGCTCGACAAGTAGATTACCCACTCAACTGGGAACCGACGATGTTTCCTCGACTGGAGACAGAACTTTTGCTAGCCAGTTGCCAAGCTCGGCTAACAGGTCAACTGCCATCTGATGAACCAACAGTAAACACGCCCGTCACGAAGAGACTAAACCTCACCGTGGTGTGGCGGTTTGTGTACCTCGGAGACCCATTGAGCTATACTGGGGTCTCTCATACCAGGTTGGTCAATGNAGAGTCTCTCATACCAGGTTGGTCAATGGTTAGAGGTCTCACGAATACAGTCTCCTGGCCCTCCAGGTTGACGGTTGGAACATGTGTGGCAACTTGTTCCGTAGAAATGGTAATGCATTTGCATTTCCTCACCAAACACCGCTGCCTTGCGGTTAGGCTTTTGAGCCAAAGGCTTTGGTTGAGGACCCTAATCGTCCTCCTGTCTAGGTGTGGGCGCCCTGGCAGTATCCCAGCCCTCGTACAACCATACGGCAGTGAAGCATCAGTACCAACACTGATGTTGCTGTCTTTGATGATCATGATGAAACGCGCCCAACCTACCCATATTTCGACAAATTGACAGCCAATAATTTTGTTGTGCAAAATTAGTTCTCTCCGCTAGGTAGCTTATGTTTGGTGCTTTCGTCGGGGAACTCGCTTAAGAATTTTCGGCATCTTCGTTTTCGATATTTTTAAACCCAGGTCGCACGTTGGCCGGAATCCAACAGCATCCTATTGATAAGCCTTATTAGAAGTAAATGGTCTCATTTAGCTAATTCAGACTTTCGTGATTTGCCTAGCTACCATGGTAAGGATGGTTCCGCTTTGCAAATTTGCGGAAATACCAGCTACGGCACCTTGAATAGCGTATCCACTACCAAATGCCTCAGACTTGAATGGATACACCTACACTCCAGTAAACCCGTCGTGGTCATACATATGGATTTTCATGGAACATCCATGTCCTCCCGTCCAAGTAGAATCCTTTTATCTAACAGACTCACTGTTCAAATAATCAGAACTGTAAACTACGTGATGGTATTAGTCCTTTTTATGCGTCTGAATGGCGATAAAAACACATTTGTTGTTGATTTCACAACCAGGGTTTTGGGATGCGCGCTAATGTAGTCCGCACAACTCTTATTACGACCATTTGTGAATTTTAGATATCCGCCTCTCTTGGCCTGGCATCCTCAGAAATAACAGGTGTCAACCAAATTCCAGGTGTACGATAAATATGTACAAACTACTGGAATTAAATAAAAATTATCCACAGATATCTCTTTAAATGTTACATAGGCATGTTTTGTACATTTCTTGCCAATTCATCAAGTTATTGCCTAAACGACCGAGCCGAATCAGCTAAACCTGTTCCCACATGTAGGAGGCGAGTGCCGCGTCATATTACATAACGAAGGCATTAAGGCCGCATTTTGAGCCAAATCTCAAGTTAAGTATCAGGGGTGATAAAGAACCACATTGACTGAACTGTCGTTTAAAAATTGTTATCGGAAGGTACGTACGGTTAATTGGACACGAGACCATATCACCTTCAAACCAGAGCAAGAGAAAATGAGATACGTAGATGGAAAAGTTTAGTGCACACAGTAAATTTCTCGTGGTCCGCTATTGGAGTTAGCCCGATCGAAAATGTTTTGGTGGGAACGATTCTTATTGGATGATAGACCGTTTGGCTGAAGTTTGGATCACGTACCCTTACGTAATAACAATGCATATCTAACTCGTTTTACCTAATGCCGCTGGTTCAGTTAAGCAGACGTGTTTACGTCATGAAAGGCTCGGATTTGAAGCATCTTGAGAATCATGGTTCAAGAGAGAGCACAAAAGTAACCGCAGTCTTTGGACGACCAGAAGCGTGAGGTCAAAAACATAGAGTCACGTCACAAGTGTGTCAAAACATTATGCTTAAGTAATCGAGAATAAGAGATGTTTTTGGCAACAGGGTTCCTTCTGATATGTTTATATTGTTCTGACAGACAGCCTTTTACGGGTAGTGAATCGATTTTCCACGGCATTTTATACTCACTGAGAGGACCGCCAGTAATGGACCTATGTGGTAATATTGTTTTAAACGTAGCCACTTTCATGAACAGGACTCCCCTTTCTGATTGGATTTTTAAAACAATTGAGGTATTAGGGTGGATATGCCTCTCTCTATTCCTACGAATATAGTAAGAACAAGCTTATTTGGTCTCGGTAGAGATATCATTTCACTTCACAAGAATCGACTCCAGATTAGCAGATCATCTTTGCGACCAGTAACTGAATCGCTCCATAAGTACGCGCTAGATAGAAATCGTAATCTTTAGATTTATATATTCAGAGGAAAGCTGTTTGAAGTAACAGTTAATTAAGTGACCCATTCCCCTGGAGGGGGGGACATTCCCCTGGGATGCGAGCACCATCAGTCACCATTTTGTACAAACTGCCAAAAACAGGCCATTTTTCGTAAACAGCAGGTGCCTCTATGCGCGCGTTACCTATGTTCGGAAATAAGAATGTACCTATTCACATCATGCTTCCTCCGGCTGGTGCTTTTTGATTTGAAGTTTTCAAGGATTAGTCCATAATTTTTCAAAAACAAAAACATTTTGCTGTGTAGTTGGTGACGGTTGATTGTGGCTTTGTGTTGCAGTGTGTCTAAGTAGTGACTCCTAGCACTTTCATTATTTTCGATGAAGGTTAGAACTTGGCTTTTTCCTGGAGGTGTTCTCTCCTCGAAGGGAATGGTAGACTAAGGGGAGAAACGTGAAAATTTTCCGGAAAATCAGTTTTCTAGCAAAGGGATCTAACTAAGGAAATTATTATAACGTTCTAGTGTTCTGTACCCTAAAAGTTGCAACCATTTGCTGTAGAAAGAGTAAACCTTACGTTGTGCGTTAATTCTATGAAGCATGCGATACCTTAAGGACGGACCGAAATTTCTTCAATAGCAATTATGTCACAGATTGGATGCTAACCGGCAAGCCTTGTGAAGATGCTGTCACGTCAGCAGGACTTTCAGTATAGACCATGTGTTGCTACAGGTTCCATAAACACTTTCCGTCTGTTAAACTAAGTGTGAATGTTTGTGGTAGACAGGCTAGCTGACTGAATAAACAAAAAACCACAGCAACGGAAAAGAGAGGGAAAGCGCACATAGCGGATCACTGATTTTATTGCGCAAAAATCCGTGTGATAAAAGCATGACTTGTAATCCATAAAGAACATTTAGTGAGATAGAGTGGTATTGGCAGGTGGTTCCAGTTCAGAACAGTGTCTAGATGTAGACAAAGAATCATATTTCTGCCAAAATATGTAATAATGATAACATCATAAACGAGAGATTCAGCTGGGTCCCCGGTGTCTCTTGCAAAATCAGATTTGTTTGCGAATGAATGTCTTTCGCTGGTAGCTGAAAATACTTGCGTTGCGTGAAACGTTCGGCCGTTTTAAATCTTCCGGAAATCAAGTGAATAACCGTGAAAACTTTTGATTATTACTTGTACTCTAGTTGCGGCATATCATCCAGGAAAATACCAAAAAACTTCGTCTGAGAAGAAATCTTGGTTAGACTAACCATTGTACTCGCAAGGTGACTTTGCAGAGTAAAACGAGAAATTCCTAACTGTCTCTCTTAAGCATAATCGGTTGTAATAAAGCAGTCTGAGGAGTCACAACGGAGGGTTGAATTCTAGAAATCCCTCAAATCACCTATAAGTGATCGAAAATAATCCAAAAGTTTTTAACTTTCCGTGACTCTGTTTGACCGCGAAGATCTGACATGTTGGTCAGTCGATAGATACAATCAGGGCAGATATTGAGTCGCTATTTGAGGTGTCAGGCAAGCCAATCACATTGCCCAAGCGTGAATTCAAGTGAGTCCAGAATATGCTGGGTGAGTAGCAGGAGCACTCTCGACTCATATGTCAAATGTCTGGAGTTCAGACTTTGGCATGGTCAAAGAATAGCAATGCTGATGTGCTTGGTTAATGATAATTTGCTGGCAGCGGTTACATTTCATTTTCCGAGCAGGATGCAAACGTTGTGGTTCAACAAGGCGGGGAGGGGTATGTGCTTGTTCCCTCTACCCAAAAGCAGCACGGTTTCTGCGCAAGTCTTTCTAGGACACCTTAAACCCGGTCTTAAAACGAATACGTGCTGTGTGGCAAACTCTTATGGTGATCCGTCAGTTTACTAATGGCCGAACAACAACGTTTTTTACGCCTTACTGGGTTAGGTTTCGTTTTGGAGTAGTTCTCCACACGCTAACGGACAAAACGTAGGATTATTCGAATTGAGGATATGTGCGAAACCTAATAATCCTCAGATACGCAGCCAGTACATCTTTAATTTAGCACTACGTGACTTAATTAAGTTTCGATTGATTTCACAGAAAAGTTCCAAAGGATCCATGTCTAACGGCCGCATTTGCTTCATCCATGAAAGTTACCTCCGGTTGCTTATCTATCAACTTGCCGGTAAGCTCGCTTGTTTACTTTCCTGTTCTCATCCGAGCCAGTTCACCTTTAATCTTATCCACTTCCAACACTCGACGTGCATTCAACAAGCAATCATATAGAAAAGTAATGTTTTAGAAACAAAAAAACAAGTGGCACGCTGTGGCGGCCCGCCTGCTATAAGGATGCTATCTGAACTCAGAGACAAGTAATGAATGAACACTTGATAAGCCTGAGATCTAAGGAAAAGATCGAGAATAGACGCGATTTGTAAATAGGCTGAAAACAGGTCGGTTAAATCAGCCGGGTTTCTTAAGTTAGGAACAGGAGATCCGCTGATGCACTTTGTTCCCAGGCTCAGTCTGATCAACTCATTAGCCTCGATATTTAGTAGCTGGACTTATTTTGAAATTATTGAAATGGGTAAATCAGATAAGCCAGTAATAGGTTTTTAACTCGAGTTGGAGTTTTACGATACCCTATTCCAAAAATGCGTCCCAGTTCGTGACGCCATCCTCGAGCACTTGCAAACCAGTAATTAATCACATTTGAGTCGGCGAATAATATTTAGCGCCTTAAACCGTAGCAGATCGAGAGATCGTGTCAATGTCTTCAGTGAAGTAACCTGAAGCGACGTCTTTTTGAGTAAGACTTTCTGAAGACGCTTCTGAAGAGATCACCCTCAGAAAACTATTTTGCCTAGAAGAAACACGCTTGGTTAGTCCGCTCAACCAAATATTTCTCAGTGAAAAAAGTAGTGTATTTGCTGGCTATTTTCCTGTAAGTTGCCACAGATGACAGGTTTGCGAAAAGCTTTTTTACCCGAGAATGTTAATTTTCCTTCTTACTTTTGAAACCCATAAAAACTGATTGATTCTTTCCTGATGTGTCTGCTAGACTACAGGAAAATCAATGCTTGTTGTTGTCATTTATGGAACCTTTGAATCTGGTGTATTGTTCAACCTTGTAACATTCCCGCGCATTAAAACCTAAAAATGCGCACCGGTTTTTCATTCAAAGGCACAGCAAATAAGTGAACACAGCTGCTCACAAACGATTTTGTACATCTGAGTTGAGTTTGGTTTCCCAACAAAGAATCAGCGTTATTTTTCACAACAGTGTCCTTTCGAATACATTACGGGAACCTATGACAGCAGATTACTTTTTTCTGGTCTGTAATTGCCTTGTTTATTGCCAAAGCGTACGATACCTAACATGATGGGGAGAAATTTCTAGCACCCATCTCTGGCTATACAAGTAAAATTCAGTTTTTGATGCAGCATAATCAGCCCCTACTTCGGGCTCTATTTAGACAATCAACCTTCCATTTTTAAGCAGGTTATAGATTCAATCAGAAAAGATGTACTAGACTGGGTGGAAATGTTCTTCCTAACTATTTTGACGTGGAACAAAATCCGAGACAGACAGATTGGTACTAGCTTGTGGGTCATTTTATGCCGTGATTCATCTTTACAAGATGTCTGTGAGTCCGACCTGGATCATTTTTCTAAATGAGAAATTCTGTCTCCATGTTTACGTATTTCAGAAACGAAATTTTTCGTAGCCACTAGATAAATTTACTGTTGACGACCTCAAGAGACTGTGAGCAAGAAAAATGTAACCAAAAGCAAACATCTCAAGAAAACATACACGTAGCAAATCAGAACTGTGATTTTAGCTCGCCTGATGAGCCTCAAAAGTGCCAGACCTGTTGTAAACTGTCGATGGATTTTGAGCGGACTTATAAGTAGTGTGTTATATTATTAGAATAAATTTGAATTCAGCCATGTAGGTTGGGCATGTTTCAATCAATGCATTGCTGACCAATATGATAAAACATCAAGTATTTTCCAAACTTCACTGTAATAATTCTTAAAGTTCACTCATGCAGTTTCCGTGATATGATAGTAGCTAGAAAAAATGACGCCCATTTTCTCAAACCACACCGACCCTTAAACTTTGAACTCAAACTATCCCACTGGTTGTCTCTTACAACTTTATTTATTTATTGAATTTGATGAAACTCTTTGATAAAAATAATTTTTTCAAAAATATTGGACTGCGCTTCCTAGCATAACTTTATCTTTTGCTACTTTCCAATTAGAAAACACACTGCCGGTGCTGTCCCTTTTTCTTGCCATCAGACTCGAGTTGTTTATCGACCAACCCGTTGATGGTTTTGCGTACTCTACCAAACATTCGGAGAAAATTTAGCAAAACCGATGGCCAACAATTGTTTTCTTCGTTGTTCAAGCCCAGACAAAAAAGTGAAGACAAAATGTAGGCAATTTCATAGTCATAGATGTATATATAGGTCACGGATTTTATGCGATCAGAAAAAATATATCTGTGTATGTGTGGTTATTCCGATTTCGATCAAATTGCGCACTAGTATGTTGTTCCTCTGCACATTCCAGTCACAGTTCAGGTCAGATGAGCAGCGACATTGTATTATCCGGTGTTATTCATAGGAATCTTCCAAACAATTGTGAACAGCGGTGAAAATTTTGAATCGCGAGTTAAGTTGCTAGTTTTAAATAAAATTTTGGACTTATTTGTAATGAAAGTTGAGGATTTAAAAAAATTAAAATGGATGAAAGTGCAGCGCAAGGATTGGTTTTATCCAAAGCGAAATTGTTGAGACGGCTTTGCACAGCAAAACTTTGTACGCGAGATAATTTCTCAAGTCCATACGACGGGATTAGCCGTGTTCCCTTCATATCTGATAACAGCACACGCCAGGCTACACCCTAAAATGACGGGCACAATTAGCTGTGCGGAAGCTGACCCTGTGTAAGCCAACATAGGTTTTCCTGCCTTGTGTCTGTCTCACTTTAGTTGGTTCACTGTCACCATAGTTAATTTTGTCCGTGATCTGTACTGAACAAAAAATGTATTGTTAGAAATTCGTGTTCGGCTTCGGTTTCCTGTAAAAAAATAGGGGGAATTTTTAGCATACGGAGATGCGCTTCAATCGTTCTTCATGCTTACTGACCGACGTACATGGCAGGTCAACAAGTTTTTGCTCTCGATAATTTTAGCAACTCTGACAAATTTGAATGATCACAAAATGACAACCGTGTACAATACTTTTAGAACATGATTTTAGTTGGAAAGTCGCCGGTACGATAAGTATTTTACGGGGGGGGGGGGCAGGATTTGGCGATTTCGCCCTGTAAGCATACTCTACCGGTGCGAAAAGGACGCGGTGAACCGCATATCGCTTCCATTTGATAGAAAAACATTGTAATGATGCACTGACCAACGTTAGATGCAGAAAACCGAACTTTAGCAACATATGATTTTTTCTTACCTAAAGAAACGAACAGCATTTTCTCCGCCTTAACCGAGGAAAAGCCTAGGTTACTGACTGTGCAAATATGCCAGCGTAACACTCCACTACTTAGAAGATTCGTAACTGTGGATAATCACCTGATTGTATTCTCTTCTCAAAGAGGACATTCAAAGGATGTAAAGACAAAACACGCGTAGAATTAAGCATTTGTTGACTCGCTTTATTATTTTATTTATTTATTTATTATTTTATTTACCTGGTAAACATTTATTCGAGGGATACCACATTACATATCAAACTACAGGACCATCTTGGAATTCTTCTTGAGGACTCTTATGGTTCATGTGTTATTCTGGTCTAAATATGACCAATGTATTGTAATATCCACACTGTTTAGGTGACATCAGGTTTAGAATAAGTTTTTAACAGATTAGAATACTCTACAGAAGACGAAGAAGTCTGACTGAGCTGCGCCAAGCAACTGCTATTCGCAGATACATTCTTTTAGTAATAGAACTCTATATGATTGATAAAAAGGTAGGATCATGGAAAAACTTACCTTTATCCGATAAAGTGTCAAAACTGTGTGTGGAATTAGTCCGTTTTTCGTGGAGTTTGTTCATCCAAACAGGCCGTGCTATTCAAAAGCGCAGAAGGTAACTTCAAAATCCATGCGCAATTTAATAATAATAGTAAAAAGGAAATGCGAAATGCCGTAGGTTGCGCCTCACTAAAGGCAATCAGATTTCAAATCAGGGGAGTTTAATAGTAAAAATGAATAGGTCCATCACTGAAATTTTCGACAATAACGCAGAAATCAATGTCGTTTGCCACCCGAAATCACGTTCAAAAAAGTACTATTTAGGAAGATTTGAAAGGGTCAAATTTGGGATACCCCCAGGAGCAGTGATTGAGACCTCTTTGATCGCCAAGCGCAGGCAAGATGCACGTTGGTGACCCTGTGCAAAGAATGTGTTTTGAAGTCTATCGTGGCGATCTTAGAGAAATGGATGGGGTTTCCGCATAACTGTATCCTCTATGTCACGCTTAGCTTCAAAGATACACCATACAAACCCTTGAATTCGCCTACAGTCGAACAGGTTCACCAGACTACCGAGCTTTTTCGTTATTTTGTCCCAAACATTGCAGTTGCAGAAGCAAAAACAAAGCTTTATCTATCAGGCAATCAAAATTGTACTCGTCTCTTGTAGGTCCTAGTCTACCAAATGCAAATAATACCAGAACGTTAAAATGTTCAAAACTGACCTCCATGGAGTGCAAAAGAGTCTGTAACGATTTTGCAGAGAGTTTCCTTAGCTATAGTTAATTTTTCCGTGTTGTTTTTTGCCGCTTAGTTTTAATCAAAATGAAGTATAATCTGTGTTCAAACAATCTAATTTGGGTTTAATTTTTTTATTTTTAGCACAGGAGATCAATTTTTGTGGATCCAGGCCATGTGCTCCGTCCTATGCAAATGACCAAATATACACTCACTCAGTTGTTAAGGAACATCTGATTTAACTGTTCTTGACGTACTTTTCTCCAGTTATCTATCCTTTCCGTGTTGCTAAACGAAAACATTTTCAACGTGGATTTATTAGCTTATCTACGTCAAAACTGACAGTTTACACTCAACTGCTTTCAGAACCCCCAAACAGTAATAGCATATTTGGCCAGTCATATAGAGCTATCGTTTCAGGGAGTTTTGTTAAGCAGTCGGTAGATTATTCACCGGTGACTACTCAGTCGTCCCCAAATACCTTCTAGTTGATTGAATGCACACAAAACTAGCCTATTGTTCATTCACGTGACCTAATAGTTGCCGGTGTTGGTTGCCGTGGGACAACGCCACTTGTGATGGTGGCAACAGCGTGATTGGATGGTCCATGTTCACAGACGAATGCGTATGGTGGCTTGCCAGATATACTAAAGACCCGAGAAATCCAAAAAATACCTCTGTCTTGTTTTTCGCGCATCATTCGTGCTATGGGTACTCTAAAATGACTGGTAAAAGCTCACAGTATCGGATTTTAAGCGGAATTCGCCTGAAATATTCTTCGACAAGAGCATTTATTGAGTTGTGGCTGGTCCTACGAGGAAGACCGACAGTTTAAAAATAGCCCATATCAAAGTCAAGGAAAAACATGCGTACTGTTGGTCTTAGTGTTAGCCGTGCTGGTTTGCTGACAAAACTTGGTGGATGGTACGTGTTCCCGTTTTTTGGGAGGCATCGTGAAAGACACGAAATAACTTGAAAGATGCCTGAGATGCTTTTCTAACTCTAACTATGTAGTTAAGTCTCCTACAAACCGGGTATTCCAGCTCCATTCATCAGGCGTGTGACAAACGAGCGCTATAGTGATCAACGGTCAACAGTTTCATTATATGACCAGCGAGTAACCAATAAATAATACTAATAATTGCCCCAATGAGGAGAGTTTAATTTGAACAAAATAGGGCCATTGAAAGTTTGATCCTCAGTAATTAGAGAAAAAGCTGTTCCTGAGGGGAAGAGCACCAACTAATTGAAGCTGCCAATGTAGTGCACAGCACAGTCAACAACGACCAGTCCACTAACGATAGGATGTTACACTTAATTTCGCGTGAAAATTAAAACAAGATGGAGGAAGCAGCTTTGAAGAAAACAAACTTTAGTTAACACGAGAAGGAGAATTACGGCAGCGGTACCTTACAAGAGGCCTCCAGCTAGTTAGCTATACCAGATTTGTTACAAGGTAGACGGAGATTCCGTGGATTCTCGAACGAAGATTTCAAATAAAAACCAAGAGGGCAGTTTAGTGAAGAGCACGCGCTGTTTATGTTTGAAGCAGGTAGAACGCTGCGGAATGCTCCCTGTAACAATGCGTCCGAATAATCTTAGTAACGGCAGGAAACTCTGAACCTAACGTTCCATGTATTACATATTCGTTGAATTCACGGACATCTCGAGTGGGCAACGTTTGCTGAATAAACTGAACTAAGTGGCTAGAGGCAATAGCGTACGTTTTAAGTAAATTGCCTCCGTAAGTCACTTTGTCTGCAAAGCACTTAGAAGAAAACTTTTGTCTGGTAATAGCCTGGCGGAATAAATGTTGCAATCAAATTGCTTACCACAGTATTGATGTTTCGCACAAGAAGAGTACAGCACTACTTGGTTGGGGACCGGATTACTTCCCCTGATTACCGATTGGGCACACAGACAACATGTCGGTCTCGTCTATGCAATTATTCATAGGTTTCATCGCTAGAAGCAGCAAATTGGACGAATAATTATTTGTTCAAACAAACGAACTGACGAAATTAGCAACCAATCTTTGTTTGGATGCAGCTCACCGAATTTTCAACATCATCATCATCATCATTGTTTGATAATGTCCTAGCCATTGATGTGGCTTGTTTCGGGGTCCCCATCCAGGAAGATGGCAGTGACCAGCGCAGCTGAGTTTGCTGGTAATGGGTTTCATACTTCGCTGCCAAGTCATTGGTTGACCGCCTCTGGCTCTCTTCCACCCTTCACATGGTTGGGCGAAAAGAGCCCTTCGAGGAAGTCGGTCGACTGGCATACGCAACACGTTGCCAAGCCAGCGCAACCTGTGCAGGCTGATCAGTTCATCTATCGAGGGTGAGTTATTTCTCCCGAATACCATTCGAC
>NW_008751681.1:2264755-2302994 GCF_000715545.1 Opisthorchis viverrini
CTTTGGTTTTAAAAGTATTTCGACCGTATTGGATAATGCGCCGGCGGTCACGGTCAACCGTTGGGCGATCGGAGTGTGCGGTTTTTGGGGCCGACCTTTTCTAACCCGTCCTTCCTCGGGGGAAGGCAGCATCGCTGCTTCCATAAATATGGACATGCTGGTCGCCTGGGGGAAACACCTTACTGCCTTCACACTCCTGTCGCGGAGGACAGTACGACTTTACCCCCAGACCGCCTCGTACCACGATTACTCGTAGTGCGGGGTCTCGCTGCTCTTGGTCTGGCTGTTCCCTTTTGGCCTTCCTGGCATGGTTGGACCTTGTGGAACGAAGTTCCAGCCAGTGTAGCCCGCGGGCTCATTGCAGCACTCAAGCCCGACCACCACGTCAAGGTGGCAGCTTTAGGTCGAGGAATTTTCAACATCCGGTACTCACTATAATTGCCCTATGGAACCAGTTGTATAACCATAGGGATGAAAGCTGAGCGCTTTGATAATAGGGAAATGTTCGAATATGATCAATATCGGGAAGAATCAGCTGACGTGACGCGAATGAGTGAATATATTGAAGTATCGAATTTCATTTTATAGATGGCATTAAAACGGTTTTCAATATCAATGAATGAAAATGCGTTTGATGTAGAAAACGAATGACCAAAATAACGTTGGAGTTATATAAGGTAAATACGTTTATTTTTATTTAAAGTGAGCGGAAATTTACTCAATCTGATCGTATCTCCCCGGAAATTTGTAAGTTGTTAAATGTGGATCCAGGTCAGGGCTTGTTATTGCACGAGTGTTTGGGGTCTATCTGGAACCGGTTACAGACATTATGACACCTAGGTAGACGTCAAACATTTTACAACTTGATGGTTATTGAGAATTCGGATAAAACAAAGATTAGTACTTCTTGGCTGATAAGTGGAACTATTTAGTTCGTTTTTTGCTTGTTTAAACAAACATCGTTCACAAAAGACTTCAAAATGAAAGCTATTTAACATGCTTTTGAGTGGCTTACATGCAGACAGGGGGTATCGTTTAGAAAACACGAAACAAGGGAGTGTCCTCCGGATTACTATCCCATGGTTCTTTATTTACTTTGTTTGGTTTCCCACCATGTTGATAATAAATAACGGTAAAAAATAATCCTTCCATATATGGCTTCGTAAACGCAATTGTCGTATTTAACTGCCACCCTATTGCCTCCTTCAAAAATTGGCGGTGTCTAAAAGATTTTTCCGAGTGCTTCATAATTTGAAAAGTAAGTAGTGGATCTAATAAAGATATTGTTTCCGACGCTTTGATTCACAGGAGTCCATGCCATATGATTCGTGTAACACGAGAATTTTACGACATACATCATTTTATCTTTACCAGTTATTCAGTCTGAACGTTACCTTGGGATTCACACATTCTTGTGTGACGCATCGCACTGTCACTCTCACATACCGCCGTGAAGTGTGGCTGTTGAGGAAGAGTCCTCATGGCCTTGTCTCGAGTTACTGGCTTTGCTCTTGCAATGCAGTGTATTTACCTAGATGCACGGATTCAGGACTGAACGTATGGCGATCTGCGCTCCAAGATAAAAGCACTTACTACTACCGTCATTCCATCGTATGCATATTTTCGCTGAAGTCCAACATACAGGGTTTTCGAAGAGAATGTGCACCACTTCAGTACAGTCTAAAATACACACATCAAGTCTGCCGGACTGTAACCAATAGAAACAAAAGTATTCAGATCAGGGGTTTGGACTCTGCCGTACAACAGATAGTGGCATAGTTTGAATGATCCAAACAACAACCGTGTGATCATTCAGTGCACTTACTGAGTAAGATCAATGAAGGCCTTCACAAAACTTCAAGAAACTCCAAGCACTGCTCTAAGAAAGATATGCATACACGTGGACGGAAGCCAAAGTTCACTGGATACAGTCAACTGGTTCTTTACAAACGTGTACAAAACCGGAGACTACCTCATATTTGTGTATGTAAATGAGTCGCCAAATCTGCCGACAGTTTGTGTTGACGAGGGATTGAGCGTTCCGACCTATCACTGGAATAAAAAGTTGCAAGACAAGTGAGTGATGTGTGCATGTAGTTTGCATAGTTTTTTATACAAAAGTGACAACTCAAGATTTCGTTCTAAAAGCTTGCGTTTGGAAGAACAACATTGGGTCATAGCAATGAACGAAATTGCTTTTCGGACGTAACACGAAACTCATAAGTTTCCCGAGAACACCTCGACAGACCACGACCGGTTTTTCCTTCTTGGGGCTTAACAGATAGATGCGATCTCCGATTTCCCCTCAAATCTGTGTATTTTTTAAACCCGACCTGCACAAATTTCTAAAACTACATTCATTAGTATGCCAATTTGTTTTTCACTGGAGATTCGCATAACCCCCAACTAAATATCCTCTTTACAACATTCTCAATCTGAATACAAATGACTGTCTTTGGCGAACTTCATGGAACTATAAAGTCGATGGAAACCTAAAAAATAAGCTTATCGGATGAGCCCGGTCCTGGGCAGTCCAAGAGTTTTCAGCATCCTTATGTGTTACGTTTTTACGATGCATTGCAATATCTCAATTATCGTACTGACTGAAACATGAGGTGGCTTATGGTAGCAGGTCCACTCAAAGAAGAAAGTCAACAATGAGCAATCCAGCTAAGGTTCTGATAAGTCTCCATTGACACCCACAATGGTATGCAAATGAATGTTTTTGCCGTCCCCATTGTTAGTCTGTTCGATTATTCCATAAGAACGAAACTGCTCAGTGTATTAAGGGCCATTAGGAACAAACTACGGAATCAAAGGGAATCGCCATGATGTGTTAGACGGATTTCTGTCGACCAGAAAGCATCTCGATAGTTTTTTTTAGTTTATTGTGCGATAGGAATACTTATCTATTTAGCAAAAACTCGGCAATTAAGGTATTATTTTGTATAGTTGGAGTAGGGGTGTTTGCAAAACAATCAGTGAAGGTTATTTGAGGGCTCAGAAATCAATCTGTGCTACCAGATGGGATCACAATTCTTCGAAAACCATATTATATACCCATTTAGAATAAGGCACTATCAACAGACCCCAAAGCTAATCTATTATGGTGTTTTGGCTGGTGAACTCAGACAATGTGCATGAGCTTTAATATCGACGGTTTCATCATCCTGAGTAGAACGATACTAGTACTCTCTGCCGTATAACTGCTTAGTAAACGTTGGACAGTTACTGTGAACCAGATTCAGGAGATTGGAAGTCGACATAACTAATCTGAACTTTATCTAGGAGCTGACTAACTGCCTGGGATACGTGGAGAAATTGATCTGAGCTAACGCATCGGTTTTTACGTCCTTCGTGCCTGCCTTACTGTGAGCGGGTAAACTCAGTTACTTCCGGCAGTATATGTGATCTCTACCCGTATCGGATGTAGGTAACCACTCACCGAGGTCAACGTGTAAGTGTTCCAGCAACTCAAGAGTTTTGAGACAAATATTAACGTTTGATACTTAAAAGATTTTGCACATGTGCAAAATCATATTGGGTGGTCCAGATTTAATGCACGGAATTTAAATTTGTAAGGGCTTGACAGTTGCATTTTACTGCAATCATCAGGTAAGCAAAAAGGTTTTCCTATTTCAGTCTACGATTAAAATAAGCCGATGTGTGTATGTACAACTCCTGACACACATCCGGGCTTATTCGCAGTCACCAAGCCAGGAGCTAATGAAAAACGATTAGTACTCAGTGTCTGCTTTACTACGCTCACTTGGTTTTGAACAAACGCATAGAATAAATTACTGGCTCTAATGTGTGTCGGCGCCACCTGGAATCAAATACGCTTCTTATTTAGGGATGATGACATTATCGAAACTTTCAGCAAACTAACCGTACACTCATTCATAATTCAGTCTCGCCCATATTGTAGCGAAATACAAAAGTGTTTTATTAGGCATTGCCAAAGTGAAATTTTTCGTGCATATTTTCATACAACAGGAGATGCTCCACGATATCCATTATACAGTTTCTTTGCAGATAAACTTATACGGCTGTCCAAAACATCTTTAATTAAACAGAGTACCTATTAATTTAACAAGCACACTTCGACCACTTTGTTCACTGCTTAATGTTAATTGCAAGCTTCTATTAACGTAAGTCACCTAGTTGTGATTTCCAGCAGTTTTTTCTGTTATTCTGTTATTGGTTAATATATCCGCTGAAAATTTGAAAACCACAAACCAATATGCCATCTGGCATTTTAGGTCATTCAGCGACTGCCTCTATATGAAGGTTTGAACACTAATTATCAATACCAACATCGCTAACCGATGCCAATACTTAAACACGAAGTGGGTTGCAAAGAACCACACTGACTAAGCTTTGCATTACATGTCATTCTTCACATAAACCCTTCCGCCGGGATAGAACGGATAGTGGGTCTGATCGGACTTGCGTTCTTCGGCATAGATATTGAAGTCGAACCAACTGTACTGATCTCTAAATCGCATCCGAAATTTACTACTTACTACGTAATATGCTTCAAGAATTATTTTGAGTGTCTGACTGCACAAAAACTCAACAATCTCGCAGAGATTATGGTCCACTTGATCAAAAAAGACATCTGGTTGTTTGAATTTCCGTGAATCTAGTGATTGGTTGTGCTCAATATTTAACTTTATTTGTTCGATTAAACTTTGAGATCCTTCCAACACACTGGCAATATTTATCTGTTGCGTATTGTGATTATTTGAAGTAACATAGCCATCTTGCCTTATTCAGGCATAAGGTGGTCCGTAAATGTCCAAACCTATGCCCGGTTTACTCGGCTGATTGATTTTTTGTATTCGGTGGGCCTCAAGATGTGATACAAAGCACATGCTTCCGTGGAGAGGCTAGTCCGTTTGAAGGATCGCCAATCTGGTCTTGAATGATAGGTACTACCATTCAAGACTGCCTGGAAATCATTCTAGATTCATTTTCTAGAGAGAGTGGGTTAGTGTTTCGAATCCTTGATTGAAAAATATTGTTGATATTAGTAGATGGAGCACTGAAGTAAACAGCGCAAGGTTGGTCTTTGCAGGTCTTATTACTTTGCGTAATATCCGTTTTCATGATAGTGAGAATGTGATAAAACATCATTTAGTCCCACCCTGAACATTTCCGGCCTTGTTTATGTCCTAACCAAGTGCAGAAAGAATTGGTTTTTACTTCAAAGCAAGGAGTCATAGTGCATCTTGGCACTGATAGAGAACCTATTTTATTTTATTTTGTTTGTCCGGTTGAAAAGGTTCAACTTTAGGTATATAATAATAGTTTTCCATACGCCAAACCAAAAGTCAAGTTTTTGGACTGCACTCATGGTCAAAATATGTGAAAAAAATGTAATAATTCTGCATTTTCTGCGCATTATCCTCAGGCAAATCAAAGAAAGCACAACGTCTGGGAACATGGGAGGAGGGGCTGAAAAACCTGGGGTTGGGCTCAAACCATAGACATTCCAACAGGTGGGTTTTACGCCCTAACCGCTGAGCTGAGGAAGTGCGTCAGCTTTGACTTGCATTCGGTTTTCTCAA
The DNA here is from genome assembly GCF_000715545.1 of Opisthorchis viverrini. NCBI lineage: Eukaryota > Metazoa > Platyhelminthes > Trematoda > Opisthorchiida > Opisthorchiidae > Opisthorchis > Opisthorchis viverrini. The sequence continues at coordinate 2,270,329 of NW_008751681.1, forward strand.
CGGAAATCATTACATCTTTACCTACTGTGATCTCATATAGCTGCAAAATACAGCATACTTCACAACGATGAAGCAAACTACCAGTCATTTGAGCGCACACAAGATGCTGTATCTGGAGTATCCAAACAACCAAATTTTGCTCATTGTTGCGTTTGTTGCTAGAGACTAATAATCAACCTAGTGAACCGGATGTTTCTTTTCTTTCTAGTGAGTGAATGCCTTGTAACATAAAATAATCATACAACTAAACAGACCAACGACAGATAGAGATGTCTCTTTATTATCTCATTTTGGTTAACGTCATTCATAAAACGGCTCTCGAAAACTAGAACCATATACTGATAACAAGCGCTAAGTTTATCTAGCATCTGGAAATTCCATTAATACATTACTGTCAAAGTCATAATCCTTCGTGACGTTGCGTTAAAGTGCAGCTGTATTCTGTTGCACAATGACAGCACTCCGTGGCATGCGGAGTGGAAATAACAGCAGAACGTGTCTTGGAAATGTTGGTCTTCCATAGTGTTCAAAAGGCGGGCTTACAAATCTACCGCGACTTTTTGCGAGCATGGAATGTATTGCTTTCATGAAGACTGATAAACCACTGGCGATATAATTTGGATTAGGCTGCGGCATCAAAGGCTTTTTACAGTTTCTTAGTCCCATGGGAAACTCTAGGTGAGTTAACGTTTGGACGCATTCGTGCTTGTACAAGTATAGGCAGTCGGGTTCAATCACAACTCTGCGTCATTGTAGATGGCTTGACTTGGGTAAACTAAGTAAATGAGCCCCCACATCAAATGTTCCTCAGGGACCCTTGACTAAACAGCTGAGCGTAGGACACTTTTCAGAAGCAAGCATTCGTTAATGAATAAACTTTTCAATTCAGACGATCATACATTTAAATCTTTCTACTGACATTCCTGTGGAGCACTAGATGAGGTCAGATACAATGGGCTCTAAAACCTAATGTAAAGAAAGGGGAAGAAAGCTTATTCTCCCCTTTTTGTTACGGTTCGTTTTTTGCAAAAGAGGACCAGTATTATTCTGAAATTACGATAGTGAAAATCACTGTGTTTTTTCTATCTCCAAATACTGAACATTTTAGAATTTTACCTGCGATTGTCTGGTCAGATGATATGCTTAGCCTTAGGGCCAAATAGCTTTGGAATAGCTGAAGATATACTAGGTAGCTTGGTGATACCCGCCATGCAGTAAAATCGAGACTGTAGAAAATTGACACCATTGGGCATATCAAGAGCTGATAAATGCGATGGATCGAATATTGTGCTAATGAGGAGAGCTTCTTCTTGATCACTCCAAGCATATAAAAAAATAGCACAGTTCGGTCAAAAAGTAAAAAATGAGAACAGCTAAACCACTTGGGTAAAATATGTTTACATTTGGTGTTAGTTCAGAGAAGAAATACTAAACACTTAATTTTCATTCTGTCTTAGTTATGTGGAATAGAACGTGCATTCAAAAAAGTGTGACGATTCACCTACAATTTACTGCATACACGCGCAATGTTCCTTGGTTGTTCACAAGCTGAAATTGCCCCATCCTAAACAAATAGGATACATTATTGAGAATCGTTAATGCTTGATCAGTGCGCAAATGTTTGATTTGCGTGAAAAATTTGCACTCTGGAGCTTTCATCAAATTCTTTCTGGTGCACAAAAATGCAACTTGAGCTGTGTAATATTTGAACAAATGAGTTACAAGGCCATGCTGCTCCCTAATTCACACAAAATAAACAGTCTATTGTTGAGTTGCATGCCTCCAAACTTTGCACGTTCATCGAATCAGACAAACTGTGCTTTCTTTCAGTCGTACTGCCTGTTCATTGAGTCAACATTTCCTCAACAGATCATGGTTGTTTCACATGCTTCCTCGCTGACCCACTGAGTAACAATCAAACCGAAGGCGGAGGATTTCACCATGGATTGGTGGTACAAAATAAGTGGTGTTGAAGGGTTGATTCTATTCACTTAACTGTTTGAAGCTGTTTGAAACCGTCAACAGCTGCACATTGGACGAAAAAAGCATTCCAGGTTTTGAACCCAGGGGCTGACGTTTAACGGGCTACCTTATTGAGGATATTCCGTATATGCAAACACCATGGTTCACTCACGAAGGGATGAAGTTCTACACGAAATAGCAAAACGATTCTTCAGCGTATACGGATCCAGTGTACAGTACAAACGTCTTAATCAAGGTGGTGAAAACAACTACACATCTATCTTGTCCCATCTTCAAACCTGTCCAGTATTGGTTTTATAACTTTATTAGATGACTTCACTGCCTTGTCCTCAAGTATAGCACACACGCCAACAAAAACCTCTGTACGGCCACAGCGTATAATAGTGGTAGGTAAAAGTGGGTGAAATGTGGTGCCGCATAAATAAGTTCTGTAATAGATGACAGCGTTTAAATATTGCTTACTTGCATTTTGACACAAACCGTCATCGTATTTCAATTTATTCAGACGTGGCGCTCCCCAGTATAACTTGCTCAGGAGTTACAGTAACCCACCATCTTACTGCAGACGTAAAACACAACCCACTGGACTCTGAAATCCTTTCGGAAACTAAAGCAACATCGTCATCATCATCAACAGCATGACATTAGTGTTCAACACCGATGCTTCATTTCTTTAAAACTAGAGTATCGCTACATGTCAAATGTTCAATTTGACACGTTTTTCCTTATTGCCGGCGATATTGCGGGGCATGAGTAGTTTGATGGAACTTGACAGTTGGCCGTTTTGCTGAGTATGGTCATGGACGGCTGAAAAAATTTCCAGACAGTTGTGCAGCTCAGCAACTAGAAAAACTACTAATGAAGGCTAGAGTTGTTGTCCCTTGTCCTTCGAAAACGAAATACTCTTGGGTTTTTGAATGAAACTGCGCCATATTGGGTTTGTGACAGCAACACAAAAATTTGTAGGACGACGACTTATTGCGCTTGCTTCTTCTCCCACTTAAAAGGATGGTTCGATCGGCAAAATATCTACACATTTCCCCGATTCTAATCTGTGCGAAGTCCAACATTACGTCAGTGATTATGACGAATAGCAGAAAACGTTTACTTTTGGCGTCGAAATAAAATAGTTAGATGTAACTTATTTTGGGGGAGACATACACACAATGAATAATCAAAGCAGTGTGGAATCTTTGAATACAATTTCAGTATTCCGCAGCACTGCTTTTATATTAACCCTATTATTATAGTCACTTTGAAATACCCTTTTACGTCATACAATTTAGCAATAGATAATGCTCCGGCAAAATACCCAGCTCCTGATGAGCCGCATTTTGTTTCATCTCGACCAGATCGGCGTTTGTTCAAGCAAGCCAGTCGTTTTTGGACCTGACGATTGTAGGAAAATTCATTGTTTAGAATCATATTTGTATCATCCCCTCTGAAACTTTACGGATCTTCTGTTGTAAAATGGAGTTATATTTGGAGCACATAAAAGTTTTCTAAAATTTTTCTAACAGGTATTGAGAGACTGGATTCGGCGACATTCCGAGAAACATTGTAGCCTGATTGTCACCTGTGATTGACAATTTGCCTCGAAACTTAAAGACTCATACCAAACAGCCATTTGGGGAAAATCGTATGGAAAGATCCCTGTCTGGATAAAACTGTTGGCTAAAATCCATGCTACGGTGTTATCTGGGCATTTCTGATGGATAACATTAGTCTTCTTTGCGGGGTATTGTGAATGGGAAAAATTGACGAATACAGATTCCATAGACATTTTGTCGTGCAGGTACAATTTTATTTAGCCTTTGTATAAAGCATCTCAAGAATTTATTCGACTGGCCCCTGTGTCCTTCTCTCAAGTGGAGACGAACAATTTCAGCATATGTTTTGTATGGTGAAATAGGCATTTGGAAGCGAACACAAACTATTACCCTCTTGTTACGGAAGGATTCAGAAACATACGCTTATGCATCTGACCCTTATATGAGGCTTGCTATTTCTTTGCTTACTGAGCTAATAGCCTATATCCGGTGACGCACTTAATCAGTATGACTTTGGAGCGGGTCAGCTATTTGTTTCCTTCAGCTATTTAGGGAGCATTGCTGCTGGTCAACACGGGATGGTTAAGAACGTCTAAGTTTGTAGCGGCACAAGTTGAACCTGTGTTTAACTAAAGTTGCCGTCACTCCAAAAGGAAGACATACGCATTTTTCTGCTTTCTGTGCGTCCATTTTCGCTTACTTTAATTGTACCTAAACTTTGCTTTTCTAAATGCTATAACTATTCTTTTTTATCCTGCCACTTGGAAAAACCAGAGAGCAGTCAGAACGGTAGAGTGCATTTGTTTTTATTTAGATTTTGAGACTCCTGTTCGTTTTTTCAGTTTGTTTTTATGTACTTGTGGACAAAAGGCTTTTCGTGGTCTTCGCCACTGAATACAATTCTTTGTCTCAAATAGAAAGAGAGTTTAAGCTGAAAAATTTTATACACTTGCCAATTACTTATCGCATTAGGTTAAGACATGGATGACCTGCATAAAGAAGATTTAACCAACCGTATACATCTTTTTTAGTTTTATCGATACCAATTAGACCGGTAACTCTTTAGCCTGTTTTTGTACGTACATTTGGTATCCACACTAATTTCCAGTTATTGATTAGAACATGCTAAAGAATCATCCTTTCTGTATAATGTACACCAAGTGCGAACGATGTGAAATGTCTGACACACCGCGAACGCAGCCTCTATTTCACTGTCAAACTTATATCGCAGCCCATGAAATTTTATTGGAATCATTCTGAAGCTATTACTTTCTGTCTTTTACTTTGCAAGATAATTTGTTTGAAGCAATTACATCCAAACACAGGTAGTATGCCTGTGTAGTTTACTGGACGATTGGGGACTTTTTTGTTCGGGGTAGGCATAGCCAGGTCTTTTGCTTTTGTAAACAGTGCATACAGTATACAGTGCAAGTAAAAATTATGGAGTGCACGCAAAATCTTGATAACATTTTAACTTGACATCTGCCTGGAGTGGGACCTTTACAAAATAAACTGCTCCGGAGGCATCACAACAGCGCTTCTGGTTATAAAGGAGAGAGAAAATAGAGTAGAGAGTAGAGTACTAAATAACTTTCCACCGTCTACTGTTCTGAAAGAGCCAGCGTTGCTGGTACAAATTAAATGAACAAATTGGAATGATTCTAGCATCGTTTACCTGGTAGGTAAATAATCGGGACTGTGTTTGAAAGTTTACTGACATTTTTTACTCCTACGGCCTAAAAAAGAGTTGTTCGCAAAGTACACGATATAAATGCATGACTATGTGTTTTCCTAAATTGAACAAAATGTCTGAGAAGGTGTTGCTTAACCGTATTTGCTTGAATATTCCCATGGTTTGAAATTTTCGGGATCATCAGGTCAGTGCATATCTAATGGTTAAAATAAGAGCGAAAAATAAAATACGCTACGAAGATTGGTTAGTGAAATGCAATGCAAAGGAGACACGAAAGATTGGTTGTCTGCGCCTCCCCCCATTTCGCATCTAGTTGGATGCTGTGAGACAGTGAAGAGGGCTGTTGAGTGACTTGGCCGGTTGATTTGTGTCACACGACCAAGGCAGACTCAGCGTTCGTACGAAACGTTTTTGACAGCACAGTACCGGGTTTCGCAGGCGTCTAGCGAGTGCCTCGGCCGTTGTCAAGCAACGTCGTTTAAATAGATACTGGTAGTCGATTTGGCACGCGGTAAATGATTTGAAATGACTCATTTGGCATAACTACGTGCCCGGTGTCAATTAGGTGGGATGCGATTGAGCTCCTGGCTGAACTGTTAAGGTTAGTGGTATTCCGGTAAGAAAGGTGCTCACGTATTCTCTTAAAAAGTTGCCGTGTCGTGCGCCCAACATACTCCACCGAACCGTATTTCATCCGCCATTCAGTTATTTGTTTTTAACTATTAATGATGGATGATGCAAGATAGAAATTCAGTAATAAAAGTTAATTTATTCTGTCCATTGGAAAGTGCACTTCTCTCAGATGATATCAACACGAAGCGTTGGTACGAGCGAATATATATGCATATATATATACGAACTATCCTCTGAATATAATGAATACTGATTGACTTTTTGAAGGAAGCAGCTCCATTCGCACCTACCTTATAGTGAAATTTGCAGGTTCTACATGTAAAGCGGAGCCTGTTGGTCGTAATGCATAAACCTAACAAAAAAATGGACAATAGTGCTACCAGTGTTTGAGGAGTTAGTGCAAACGTTGTGTTTTCAGGGAAGTTTGGGGACGATCTACACGAATTAGTCAAAATTCGGGGGTTGGTCCACACTCATACGAAGAACATCACAAAATAACATCACTAATTCATAGTGTACGTTCGTACTTGCAGAAATTTCTAACCTACTAACGGGTTTGCCTGTGACCTTGTACATATCATGTGATAAAATCGGCAACTACAGCCAGTTAAATCAACCAATCGGATTGTGGTATGTGTGGCAATTGATTGGCTGATAACCATGGGCGTTGAAACTGGGCTTACGAGGTGTATATACAGTAAAACAGCGCGTGGCCAGGTGTTTTGATGTCTCAGACATGAGCACGGAAAAGCGTATGTCAGTGTCTGTGACCAATGCTGCCCGGAGGATTTGCCTACCAGTAGACGGAAGTGCGCATTCAAGCAAAGCCGTAGAGTGGTATTTGGCAGAGCTATACAAACCTGGAGACTTTATCATATTTGTGCATTCACTTGAGGCACCAAACCTACCAACGGTGACCGTTGGTGCTGGACTGTCTCTCCCGATTGATAGCTGGACAAAAGCCTTGCAAGAAAAGTGAGTGCGTTTTTTTTATGTTGGTTGACCAAACAAGAAGTGTTCAACAACAAAAATGAATACTGATTGACTTTTTGAAGGAAGCAGCTCCATTCGCACCTACCTTATAGTGAAATTTGCAGGTTCTACATGTAAAGCGGAGCCTGTTGGTCGTAATGCATAAACCTAACAAAAAAATGGACAATAGTGCTACCAGTGTTTGAGGAGTTAGTGCAAACGTTGTGTTTTCAGGGAAGTTTGGGGACGATCTACACGAATTAGTCAAAATTCGGGGGTTGGTCCACACTCATACGAAGAACATCACAAAATAACATCACTAATTCATAGTGTACGTTCGTACTTGCAGAAATTTCTAACCTACTAACGGGTTTGCCTGTGACCTTGTACATATCATGTGATAAAATCGGCAACTACAGCCAGTTAAATCAACCAATCGGATTGTGGTATGTGTGGCAATTGATTGGCTGATAACCATGGGCGTTGAAACTGGGCTTACGAGGTGTATATACAGTAAAACAGCGCGTGGCCAGGTGTTTTGATGTCTCAGACATGAGCACGGAAAAGCGTATGTCAGTGTCTGTGACCAATGCTGCCCGGAGGATTTGCCTACCAGTAGACGGAAGTGCGCATTCAAGCAAAGCCGTAGAGTGGTATTTGGCAGAGCTATACAAACCTGGAGACTTTATCATATTTGTGCATTCACTTGAGGCACCAAACCTACCAACGGTGACCGTTGGTGCTGGACTGTCTCTCCCGATTGATAGCTGGACAAAAGCCTTGCAAGAAAAGTGAGTGCGTTTTTTTTATGTTGGTTGACCAAACAAGAAGTGTTCAACAACAAACCCAGAAACAGTTAAAAGGCTTATTCTGAGTTCATATGTGTAATTTAACTTTGACTACCACTCAATGTGAAAACACGTTCAGCTGTACCACTCTTTCGATGCCTAGCTGCTAGGCCACTCGGAGGAAGCCTAGACGGGAGAACTCGAGTGGTTGAGGTCGGGTTCGAACAACGGACCTTCCGGTCAGTAAATTCGCGCTCTAACCACTTGGGCCATCTCACCCCCCACTCAATTTACAAACTGGTACAAACCTGTTTAACAGTCGACAAGTCACGATACAAGTATTTTAAGCTTTATTACCGTGAAAACTCAAATCGATGGTGCTTGATAGTGCGCCAATTTTACCAGAAAATAATCCACGCAATCACTTTTGTACTAAGTGAGAAGCCCTACACCTCAAAAATACTCTCTGAAAAGGAAGAAAATTTTGTTAAATGCCCGATAAAAGATGGTTGACGACTGATTGTAGAAAGTTCCTGTCTCACAAATCGTAAAATCAGATTTTCTGCTTGGTTGGGGAGTAACGTGACCAGAAAATACAGAAGCTCAAACAAGACTGTTCTGGAGTATTTCTTCTCCCGGCGGATTTATTCACTGAATTGTAGTGGATGGATATGATTAGTATATTTGGTCTGAACACCCAACATTGGTCCTCTCATGCATTCTTGAGGAGGGGAATCGCACAAGTGTACAACAGATTGGAGAAAGCGTAAGCACTCTCTGATGGATACACATCATCGGCTCCCAAAAAAAAATTTCCTTATGAGCTCAAAAACTGACGGTATTGGACCTGAAGTAAGACATCATCATTTTGTATTAGTTGCCTCAAACAAATTAGTCAGTATGCACTAAAGAGGTCACAATGGGACATCTCGTTTGAAAGTGGCTTTACCTGACATGCCTATATTTTCACTGTGGACACCGCTCCAAGAGTACTTGACATTTTCTCCATAGTAGGAATTGATGGTTTCATATACGTGAGAAGTCCTGGTACTTTGCTGCAACTGTATAGAAACGTATGGGCTGTGACCTGCTGTACGACCATGTAAGTCAAGTTAGCGAAATTCCGTGGAATGGCAGGATCAAAAGAATCTGAAAAATGGGATTCGTTGCCAGCTTAGTTTAAACAGCACTGGTTCTCAGTCACACATCACTCGACCCGGGAATAGGAGTTAAATTTAGTTTGAAGGCGAGCATTAGGGTACATTTGACCGCGCCTATACCGCAATAAAATTACCGTTGGTTTCAAAGATGCGGCAAAAGCCTGCAAACTGAAAAAACCACAGCCAACTTAACCTCACCGAGCGTTATTTTCTGAATATTTCGACCATAGCCCTCAAAAGGTTTGCTTCCAAAACTCATTCCGCAAAACCTGTACCGTCAGCAGTTTTATCACATAGACTAGAATTTTTTTGCATAATTTTTGCGCATCTACGTCCTCCATTCTATCACTTTTGACCCCTGTATCTTCCAACACTCTTCCTGAATTAGAAACAATCTCGGGATCACTAACATTAATTTTGGTCACATCTGGTGCTAATCCATGTTATCCTAAGTTGTTTCCTCAGCTTAGTTGGCTTTTATATGAGCTCATGCGGTATTTCAGTACTCTTTGTGACATTTTGGTTTGGCCAGTTTTTTAGGTCACGATCGGTTGATTTTCGTCAATCAGGACTCAAACAACAGGATTTTCATGGGGTTTAAGACATCCCTTTGGGCTTGGATTCCACAAAATATAGTTTCTTCTAATATGGAGATTCAAAATGAAAATATGCGGGACAGTTTTTTACTCATTGGACGAATAGTACTTTCCTTGGCGTTTGTCCTGGTTATTTGTCCCAAAACGGATTCTTTCAAAACACACTTGAAGGCTCGACCAAAAGAGTGCCTATTCATGCATGCTATTATTTATTTTGGTTTGAATGTTTTAACTGCTTCCATGAGTAAACAATTGCGTTTACAACAAACTGGATTTCAGAAAGTTAACTACAAGGTTTCGCCGTTTGCTTGCATCCCGATTTCGAATGACTGCTTTTTGAAGGACTTTGTTTTTGTACCTCCGCAAATTCGTGCCTCCGGTAGTCTGTACATCTTATCTCAAAATCCGGCTAGCTTTCACTGAAGTATCGCAAATAAGGCCCGAAAGTCTTGCGAAGATTTTCTTCTCATTACGTTAATTTGTGAGGGCTTTAAGTAGAAGTTATAAGGAACAGTGTAATTTATGGGTTGCAGTACGGTACTTTGAAGGGAACCTTGGAACGCCCACCTGATAACATCGAAGCAAACACACTATTCGTTGAGAGGAGGTAACCTTAACATGTCATTCTTGGGGATGACGTCGGAACTTGAAGTACCTTGGTTTGGGGACGTTTCCGTGGATGAACATGTAACGTGGATACCGATGGGTGTTTCTGATCACATTCGCCCTTCTCGCCTCTTTGTAATTCTTATATACAAAACCTACTGTGTTGTATACCTGGAATAATGCATATCTTGTCAAGAAAAATCTTTGAGAGTAATCAAAAACTCTCTTCATTTAGAAAATAATGTGCCGCATCTACTTTTATTTTAAGGTTTACATTGTCACTGAATGATAAGCAAACTGCTGAACAGGATGTGAGTGATATATTTATTTGCTGTGTGATCGCGCAGCATCTTGAGGCGTGAAACGAATATAATATGTACACCTAATTGAATCACAAAATCAAGATCCGGCATAACAACGCATATCAGCTAAAAGGCTCATCTGGAAGAGACATAAGAAAAACGGGAGCACGTTAAATACTCTATCGTAAGACTGATGTCATCCATATAGACGTAGGCGGATTCATTTTCATCGACGTTATCATAAACTATCAATGAGTAGGACGTAGTGTTTTCACATGTTGCAAATCAAAACTAGTAGTCAATTGGGGACATGATTATCACTGCGTTTTCTTTATCCAAATTAGGCTTCTCAAATGTAGTTTACCCCGCACAACGCGAAAATTTTCCCCCGTCTCCCCAAGCTTCAGCTGTAGACATAGGAGCACAATGACCGGACGTGCGAATCATCCTGGCCCTTAAAAACGTACGCAGCTTCTAAGCTATAGATATTTTAATAAACTAAACATATTTGGTGATCTTCGGACTTATCAAGGACTATTTGGGGGCATTTCCCTAATAACATCTATTAGAAACTGACTTCTCCTAACCAGAATCACTTTGATCCGAGTTATGGCTTGCGGCTGATTCCAATACGTATGTCGTCTATTAAGTCCTGTTAAATTCATATCGCGTGTTTTTTAGATGCATATTTTAGTCGAAGAAACGGTAGACTGAAATGCATTTGCAAGTGGGTTTCTGATCTCATCAGGAATTTCACCTCTGTACATAGACGCATGGAACAGAAGTGGTTTTCTTGGACATGTGCTAATTCTAAGTACGGGCAGACCAAAATCTGTCACTTTCAAAAATATCAAGGAATGTGGACTGTATATTGGTAAACATGGAATCACCAGAAAGGACAGTTTATCTAGAAATTGCACACAAACACATCATCATCCACTGAATAGATCTGTGTTCATCACATGTAGAACGCTATGAAATGCTTTAATTTCAAATATCCAGGTGATATATTGAATTAGCCCTGAATCCGATCTCCACTCCAGTAACTAGATAGTTTCCAAGGGAGGGCACCTTCAAAAGAAGTTAACCACGATCGATCCTTCGATGACTCATTCGTCTGCTTGTGAATAACCCACTTAAAGTGATTGAAGGAATGGTCACTTTCGAAATGTTGTCCCCCATGAAGCCAGCTTCTGGGGCTCACTGCTCTCAAGCAGCCTTCATCCAATGACGAAATCGCGAAGGGTAGTTCTGATCCACCTTTATAAAGAATACATTATGGAATCATATTTACGACGAGCATGTAGCCCTTTTTTAAACCGCCGTTTTAGGAGAGCATTGGTGGTTATGAATACAAGATACATTTATTTTGGAATCCATGAATAGGATCACATTATCACTGTAGCCAGATACACTGATGACAGCATGTCTATACGGTCATTAGAAAAGGTTCTTTGAAGGGCAAAAACTCTGCATTTAAGGCTCTTCAGACATTTTTCCAGTGCTGTTATTGTTAAGGATGCTTTGCACCCGACACAGATTTGCTAGACACCCGCCCATGTCCATCGTTTGCCTAAGACAGAATATTTTACGGTGAATATACCGACGCTTGGATATAAAGTGTAAGAAATAAGATAGGCAGGAAAACAAGCGGGTGTTTGTTGGTAGATATTGGTCGGCTTTAGCAAGACAGCCTCACAGTGAGAATTATTTCCACATTAACCAGTGGGATGCGAAATCATCCGTCAGTTCCTTTATATTTCAGTATAATGTACCGCACCGAGAGCCGATGGGTATCGATGTTCACCGCGCCCATATAGGTAGCCATTCGCCAGCTACCTTTCCAGCACATGATTTTCTCATGGTCGAGATTAAATTTATTGCACCGCACACTCACACAGTCGGACTGTAAATTGTGGTTTTGAAACTGGCCAGTCTTTCCTTAGCTGCTCACGTGATACTTTTGTGGAAATTCTATCTTACGTCACGCGTTCCACATTGACTCACTGGGACAGCTGGCTACGAATTAGGACACTCTGAAATCCACAGAATTTAGCAATTGGAGAAATCAGGTTCTGAATCAGTCTGACCGGTGTGCGGTTTCATTTTCTGCAGACGTTGTAGGGAAGACAGGTCAAGAATCGGGATATATCTCGGGCAAGCTACGCACGACTCGCTGTCGTAATAAAATGTAACGGATGCAAAAGCAGGTTAAATTGCAATTTTTGTCCACTCAAGAATGAAAGTTGCTCAAAATGCGTTTTCGCTGCCTCCAACTGCGAAGCTATTGTTTGCTATTTGGGTGATCAAAACTGTCGGTCATTTGGCCAACATCAGGTAGTTGCTGGGGCGGCGTAAATCTAGGTAACGCTACTACCACGCACTTTTATGTCTGGCAAATTCTCTTGGTGAAAAACAAATTTGCTAAATTATTCATACAAAATCGAGAATGAGATGCAGAAGACGCGTGTAACGCTGATGGATGCTGCAAATTAGCTTCAGAATGTTTTTGTGGAGATAAACCTCAGAGAACACAACATGCGAGTCCTGTGGAAAAATCCTTATCGATCTGGAATATTCAGATGATATCGTTCTCTTCTTCAAAGAAGAGCATAAGGCTCAGGTGTTTTTGGATGAACTAGTCAAAGTTATCACGTCCTTTAGTATGCACTTTGCACCCACATAGTTTTAGGTCATGCTCCTGGACACGCAACTACTGGACACGCCACTAACAATCCAGGGAAATGAACCGGAAGTTGTATTAGTTCTGATTGTAGTGTGACAGATGAGTCAATGCACGTTTGCATCTGATAATTTGAGACACCTATGTCACCAAAGTTTTATATCCCTGTATCTCAAGTAACGTGTGTGTCAGGCTACAGTGCGGGATGCTTTGTTGCATGGTTATGAGACTTGTCCTGTTCGAGAAGCGGAACTGAGACGTCTTCAGGTGTTCGACAATCGTTGTCTCAGAACCATGGCTCGCGTGAGTTGGTCTCGGCGAATCGATAACGAGGCAGTTAGAAGCGTGCTCTCGGTTGTGCAACGGGTACTTGCATTGAAGAATGTGTCCAGTAACAGAATCTGCGTTGTTTGGGACATGTGTTGTGTATGCCTAACCATCTTTTGTCGAGTAGAGTTCTGTTTTCCAAGCTAAACACAGAGTAACGTATGCAGGTTGGTGGTCAACCCTTGACCTGGCAGAAAGGTCAAGGGGAAGGAAAGGGCAGAAGGGGACTACGAAATGTTTGGGTGCTGTCAGTGCAATTCGCCTTCTAGGATAGGGACGCATGATCCTCACTGTACCTGGTTGGAGACGCTTCAAGATATGGTTGCCAACCGATTTTAGTGGCGATCTTGTTGTTTGTCTCTATCCGGATTACCTGAATGAGTGTCTGGTGGTGTAGGAATCTCGGGATGAGTGCAGTAAGCCAGCACCAAGTCTCTTCTCCATTCACCTTTTTTCTTTTCTTCGAAAAAAGGCTTTCAAATAGATCATGGTTGTACGGCAGTGAAGCATCGGTGTTGAATACCGATTTCATGCTCTCGACGATGATGATGATAACCTGCAAGTAACGTTTATGTCGGGTAGCATTCACGTGCTAAGGAAGCTTTTTAAACTAGATAAGTGGGGGCAAAAAGGCAAACCCTTTTAGTCTTTAAAACTTCCTCACGCATACTGCCTTAAGCTGCAAGCTGCGCAACGCTGGTACAGGAAGGCAGTCCCGTTCCATTATCATAGTAATGTTGAAATGAATAGACGTCATTCAAGTTTAAAAAGATGCGACAATATTGAACGCGTTTTCTCCGGAAAATGATTCACAATACTTAATAGTCCAGTGGGTCGACCGTTTCGCTTACATCGAGGGATGGATCAACATGCATCTCTTTTAATGGCCTTAATATGAAGACTAAATCTTTGCTATTTCGGTCTCTATGGGGTACAAACTTTACTCAGAATGTCTACTTTATCCGATTTAATAAATTAGCAGTCCCGATTTTTCCAGTACTACAAAGTGGACTGATTCTAAAATATTGTCTCTTTTCCATCTGTTTCCTTTACCCTTACCAATTGCAAGCTGGTGACTTGTCATCGTTTTCAGTTTGAAGGACGATTCTCCAATTTACTGGGTATTTTAATTTTGTACCCGTGGAATCGAAAGCTTTTGATTATGTCCAGTAATCAGCAGGGCGACAATGAAAGCTCCAGAAGTCACCTCTTGCAAACGGTTGTAGAAGTGCGATCAAAAATGACAATGACAGTACAATCCTAAACACGTCAAATCATGGAGTTGTGTCGCTTTCCTTACAATGGGTCAGGCAACGCAAAATCCCAATGAGATCTTATCCAAAAAGGCAGCTAGGAGTCAGCAACCTTGTCCGCAATTCAGACTGACTCGGGAGGAATTGGCCACAAGTGATGAGGCCCACGCTGTCATGTTGAACTAGTCGAGTAATGTTATTTGCTTTCAGGCCGGAAACAGCTGGGGCAGACAAAGACATCGAATTCGGGGACAGTTCTCACGCAGCTTTCGGTTTCAATCACTGAAAGAACGGTTTATAAAAAGGTTATCTAAGGAAGCGCGTTAAGGTTTGAGACTTGACACATCGCAATGCTATGAAGTGAGCAGGTCACACAGGAGTCGCCCAATCTCGCGAATACAGCATCGACCGTGTAGATTTGTGCCACGGCAGACATATTTGTCCAAGTGAAAATTGAGAAACCTCGACACAACCCTCTGATAATGAAGCAAGTCTACCGACCTGAAGCACTTGGTTTGAATCCAGTCGCAGCAACTAAATTTCCCCACTACATGCTTGGTCTGCCCGACGATATCTCATCCCTCGAGCTTTCTCTGTGCAGTTTATTAGCCATGGCACCTAAAACAAATTCACAGCCGAATTGCTGTTATTTATTTTTCAAGTAAGACTGCATTCGTGAATCATTCAATATTCAAAGGTTTGCCTAATAAAGATAAACGTCTAAAATTCAGGTAAGTTTTGTCTCACTTCCTAATAACTACCCACTCAGCATGGTCGTTCCATCAGCTGACAACATCATCTTTAAACACACGGTAAACGGAATACCGGCAGATTTCCCGTTGTCATGTAATGTGCGGTTCCTAGTGAAAAGTGCATATTGCCGTAATGGATGAACTGGATGAACGATATTACACAGATTACAGCTTAAGAGAACTAATGGAGGATGCGGGTGCTCCGTTGATAATGAATTTACTCATGTCACTGCCCACTGTTATGCTACGATGTTTAGGCCGGCTGATGGCTTATAGCACTTCTCTGCATGGATGCCCACCGAAATATGCTTTTGGATCTAGATCGGGCCTAAGTGCTTCTCTGAGCACCATGTTTTTATTAGCGCGAACAGTTTATCAGTTTCCCACAATGTGCTGACTTCCGGTGAATTTACGAATGTCGACCGGATACCACACACTCATATATGAAGGCGATACTGCACAACCGTCCGAGCAAACAATTGGTGCATTCTATTTTGGTAACTTTCATGTAAGGCTAAATTCACTTGGTATTTTTGCACTTCGCTTTTTTTACGCAAGCCGTCACCATGAAACCGAAATTCTGCGGGAAAAAAGCACGCGAATGCGAGTGACTGTCTGACCTCTACTCGCGAAATCCCCATATATACTCGGTCAACGGAAGGGAATCGAGTGTAAATGGCAAAGGTTTACCCATTCTACAATGACAGCTGAATGGATAAGAAATCCGTTTCACTCACTGGTTAGATAAAGAACTAAGTGTCTGGAATATTTGTGAGTTAACCCAATCCCGACATCTCGAATGCCCCTCAATAGGGAAAGCCTCCTGGGAAGCCTGGCGGCACCGCAACGTTCTTGATTCCTTCTATTGGCACCGCAACTAGGCTCCGAAAGCGCCACAACTAAAGGACGGCTGCTCTCGTTTCAATGTAATTAGGTTCAACATGATTGAAGAACTGATCGCCACTTTCCTCGTGAGCTTACCACCCTTATTCTGGAAGTGTTTAGACCTGTCGAACAGCCGTCCTCATGCTATTCACCTGAGTGCTTGCTCCTCTTTTCTTCATAAGACTTCGATCGAAAGTCAATGCCATTAGACTTGTGAAGCCAAAACTTTCATTTATGATAATCTCTATTATTACTATGGGCAGTTTGTCGGAAACAGTCATCGCGCACTTTGTAGCTTAGCTAATTTGGTCATATCAAACATATCAACGTAAGAAGTGTAGACGTCATTCCCAAAGCGGTCTACTTATCAGACAACTTTTTCAAGACAGACAATCATCATTTCGCGTTAATCCTTCCAGAATAATCGACAAATCGATATACAAGTTTCCTTTCTTCTCTCAGTTGATGGTATTCAGTCCGTTTGCCAACCACGATTGGCTGAATGGTTGCTAGCTGGGATGGTACTGCTCTGATACAAAAGAACCGCATCCCAACTCACTGTTTCTAATAAGACAAATAGACACCCGTCCGTAGCGCAGTTTTTAATTTCTTCAGCTACTAGAACATTCAAAATAAGTTTGCCTGTTCCCAAATGATTTCAAGTCTTTCGTGGCGCCACCACCACCAAACGCCATTTCTAGTTTCCGCTTGCAGAACCTAAATTGAATACTTCATCTCATGCATAAAGTACCTCCCAGTCCGGGTTCATATGCACATTAGACGTATGTAAACAGCTCTTCCTTCGAACACGTATATTAACATCACTTCACTCCTCAGACACTGTTGAAGCTAAAAATGATGGACGAAGTTCACTGCTAAATTTTGGTGAGCAAACCAAATTATATGGGTCACTTAGACCCCGCAGCATCTGCGTACCATCGCAGAACAATCCGTCTTAGGTAATCGCGGGTCGTGTAATCTGTGGATTACTGATGGATGTTTTAGACTGTGCAACGTAACATTCTATTATGTTCATCACTGAATCTTTATTTCAGTTAATTCCCTCCTCCTACTTTTAATCGAGCAGCTGTGTCTGATTACAATATAACTCGCTATTTCGATTTTTTTATAACCGAACATTTACAGAAGTACATTTTCACCATAACCATGGTTGACCATCAAAACCATCATGCACCAGTGAGGTAAAGTGATCAGAACCACAGAGTAATTCAGAGCTAATAAGACGTTTGTACAAAAAACGATTATAAAATAGACAATATTTAGAGCTAGGAATTGAGCCCATTGTTATATTTAACGTCAAAAACGAAGCGCTCGTGAAATATTTTACCACGAGAAACTTTCACACAAGTTTTTGTTCTGAAACAACCTTAGAAAAATCGGTTGACACACGTTTGAATATCTGTTCAGCGAGACCTTTTCCCGGTGACTTGACTGCGGAATACCATATAACCCAGAATGTACCCAATTCACATCTGATGAGAAGTATTGCTCCTGAAGAATCCAGAAAATTGCTTCTAGGTTGCTCCTACCTAGAGAGCTATCTTACTCATCATCCAGTAGAGACCATATGGCGTCTTTTTGACCATTTTCTCTAGGTTTCTACACTGTATCCTCTTAGGTTGTGCAAATGAAGACTTGAAATTTCAAGTCACTTTGTCTGTGGGCCACTTGAATGTGCGGCGCACCGTAGATTTTCACAAGCAGATGCCTTTACTAAGATGCCGTCTTAGAAGTGCGTGTTTCAGAAGCGTAAGCAATCGCAAACCTATACACGGACCTCAATTGCTTTTGTGTGGATTGCATATGTAGCCAATATTCTCAGTTGAAAATAGCGTCGCATCTACCACTCGCTGAATGCAAAGAACGTGTGGCACGTGAGTACATACCACGCAAGTTTGAAATAGCTCAGTATGTGCAAGTTACTGAGCCACTTTTTGTCAACAAGTCTGGCGGGACTCTAAAACTACTCGGATGCAATCGGAGGCATTTCTCATGTGATTTAGTCAAACATTCAGCATCTGGTTGCTTATTGTTGTCAAGACGGCATAAATTTAAAACTTTTTAATTTCAATCTATATTGTGTATTGTTTCTTGCGTGCAAGCAATATTTTTCGCTTAGCTTATATGTATTTATAGAGTGGGATTACGCATGAGCAGAGAAGGATACATAACACTGGTTACACATGCAAAGACGTACAGAACCATATTGCTTATTATGGGTTATTAACGAAAATATTAGTGGCTCAGGTGGCGTAGGCTGTCGCTTTTTTCCACTGAACTGGACAGTCTGATTGTCTATTAAAAATTCACTACTTTAACAGTACGGTAAGCTGTCATAAAAGGAACGCTTCTGAAAGAAATGAGACTTTTGCGGAGCCTACTCGCATACAGTTTCCCAAACAAGACAGAATACTTGATTTTCACTTTCAAGAAAGGCTCTTATCTATCTTTCCCAACCTATTCTTCAGAAACAAGAGTAACATTTGCAGTAGATTGTCTGAGTACCATGAAGATAATGGTAATCGTCATGTAATGCAAGATAACAAGATTGGACACCAGTTTGGAAGCACAACTTGGTTGCTTCATCTTTGGGCGGATCAGTTCCCAGTTTAGGGATAAGTTTGCGTTACATATATTGCAGATCATGAATGTGCCAAAGCAAAGCAATCAACGTAAGCCGAGATCGCATTGGAGACCAGACATTAAAAGTTTCGTGCCAAAATCAGCTCAAAACGTGTTAAAAAACTGAGCGCCATGTGATGTGTAATATGAAAGTTTTTCAATTATAAAAACGTAAAATAGCATAGAGGAATAGGTAGTTGGCAACCGACGTTTCGGTTGCTACGTGCGACCTTTCCTAGGGATTTTCACAATTAAATGAATTAATTGAATCAATTGAATACAATTGTCGAATGCAGTGCCATTTGGGTCCACTACCGTGTATTCTGATTGGTGCGTCCCATGCACGCTGACTAATCTGACTACCAATTGATCACAGGGGTGCATCAATCGGAAGACAAGGTAGTAGACCCAAAGGTTGCTGCATTTGACTCGTATTCAGTTGACTGTGGAAACTCTTGAGAAAGGCCGCTCACGACAACCGGATTACAACAACCTATTTCACTTCGCTGTGTTTTGACTTTGTAACCAAAAACATTACATGAGAACAGACATAGTTCCTGAAAATGCCAGATAGAATTTTTGGAGGTTCAAAGAAACTAAATTTTGCCATTAGAAAACTGAAATTAGAGCACTTGTGCTGAGAAAAATTCATTAAAGTGACGTATGCTAATTAGAACTTATTTCTTATGGGGATGACACATCGTAGTAAAGATGGTTTTATCGCCAATCTCTGCAAATAAATGCAAACCTTGGAGATGGCAAGCACAAATAGGTGAATTTCATAGCCTGGCTTCAAATCATTAGATTATTGTGGCTCAATTTCGACATTTAGAGTGGCTGTCAAATTTTAGTTTAGGCCAATCCACACAGTGAACAACAAACAATTCCGGCCATTAGTCCAGGCAAACAGAATGCATACATTTTTGGAATGACCGATACGATATCAGATTTGCTTTTCTTCCCTACTGAGCTAAGCACCTGAAGAGTCACGTGCTTTCCTGTGGGGATAGTTGGAGTAAATTCATGCATCGATCGGTCAGTTCCCATATATGTCTCTCAAAACAGAGATTTGTACTTCTAATTGACAGCTTCCCAGCTCGCTCGCTAGCCCTGATGTCCTGTGGATTCTTACAGTCCGTAAAACATTTGCAGCTATTTGTGTAGCTCACCTGAATTATGACTCCATCGGTAACAAAATGAAAGAGCAGTTGTGCTTTGGTTGTGAAGAACGATGTAATATGAAGCCTTATTTCATGAGAACCCGTCACCCCAAGCATAAATAAGAGAGCTCTGTTTTCGATGCTGTTAATCATATACAATCTCGGCAATGGTGACCAACATTAGATGAACGCTGAACAGCTTTGAACATTCGTGACAGACAACAATGAAACCCCGATCTTTCTCTGCATCTGATGTATCCGACTTTTTCCCAATTAGTCAAACCAGTAGACTTAATTGACCTCGCTGGCTGATCGATTCCAACTAGTCTACCAATGTCGACTGGAATCCATAACTTAACCCTGGTACTCTTTATTTGGCACCTCACCGGGATGGATGGAAGCGATTAGGTTAGAGGCCGGTGTTGCTAAATTACCCAAGCGGCAATTGCATACAGAAAAGAACTATCATCGCATTATCAATAATGAACTATTTCAAAGCTCAAGAAGACTGAATGATTGGAATCCAAAACGTACCAAATTTGAAACACCGCAGTATGGTGGGGAATCGTCGGTGTTTATTTTTGATGCCATTTTCAACGATGATAATCATAGTACTGATGAAGTACCGCAACAAATTACTGTATCTAAATTACAACAACAGTTTTCATGTTTATTTGACCACCATTGCTTGCATCTCGCTAATTAGCTTGAAGAGTGCAGAGGTCAGTGGAATTGACTATGTCATCGGGGAACCGAATACAGAAATCTATCCACATTACCATTCCGAAGGTCATGTACTCCTCAACGGGGAGGGAAAATTAGACTTCCTCCCTGATGTCTCTTTTTGGGAGCATAGCTATATGGGGTTTTTGGTGTATACCTATGACAATAACATGACTCGGATTACACTTGATGAGAACACATTTTTGGTAGTACGATATGAAAAACTTTGTAAGTGTTTTACACAAGCATTTTAGTAATAGGTGACCCGGTTTTGCCTTTTATGCGCAGCTTCGGGATCATTCCCTTAAATCAGGGTCATCTAGGACTGCGGAGCATTGTAGCAGCCTGATGTGATCATTGGATCAATAGTGCTGAAGAATAACTCGTCTACAATGGACGGACTGACCACACTCCAAAAAACTGCGTCTACTTGGCTACGCTTTTGTTTTCGTTCGACATTTTCGTAATGCTTTTTTCGCAAAACACTTTCTCCCTACGAGAGAGTAGCGGTGAGCCAGAAGAGGTCAAAACATGACTTGGCGACAAAGCACAGAAACCATTACTGGAGATAGCCGCTGCTACTTTTCTCGATAAGAAACCTTAGACGGATACATTAGTGCTTAGAGACATTGACAGAAGTCCCAATATCGCGTTCAGCTATTGCCATTCATCCATTTTTTCAATCCACAGCTTCTCCTCCAAAATGTAAAGCCCATAACCACTGTACAAAACGTAGGCGGTGTTTACAGCTAAAGATGACTCTCTGGGTCAGACACCGGGCCTTATAGTTGAGGCGATAGTCCGGCTTACTAGCAAATATATATTCATCACAGACAATGAACCGATCGAAAATCTGGCTGCGATATCCCCTAAGAGACAACTCATATCTGAGAGTTGACCCGGTCCTTGGAGAAGTGTAGAACTGAAACATGCTTCAGTTGATCACCTGAGGTTGGTTTTAGCTGGAAATGGATCGGCCAGGTCAACAGTCTGTTCAGTGTAAAACAGACGTCTTACAGAAGCCTTTCTTTACCCACCAGTTATCTTTTTCATCGGGATTTAGATGCTGCGGTGGTGTTGGTCACTTTGGTGGCACAGATTAATAGTTTCATTATTGTTACTATTTACGATGAATCGTTTATTTGTAAACATAAATGGACTTTACCAATAACTCATACTGTCGCCACTCACGAAGAGGGGCATGAGGCTAAGTCCGCCTGAACCGTGGCCAAATGCCGATTTCGGCAACATATTGATATCAACTGAGGCCTCCATCTCCACCTCTGCTGGTTCTCAGTTGTCTTTCATGACAGCCGTCCCACCTCATGCAGGTTCAGTCTGAATTGTGACTCAGTCATGAAAATCGTGGCTGCCCGAGACGTTGAGCACTGAAGAGTTGTTCTCTAACCAGCGAATTGGACATTTTGTCGATCCATCGCTTGTTCAAGATTCACCAGTTACTAGGGTTGCCTTACTAGCTGACTTGTTTATACGCGCTCACATTTTGTGCAAGCATATGCCTAAAGGAACTTCTTGCAAATTTTTGTCTATTTTATGGTCTTTTTGGCAGGAATATTGAACATTCTCAGTATGTTTAAACTTTCAATTGAGGGTCAAGCCCCAAGAATGACATAGATCAGCGCGTTCATATAATACCGAGAACAAAAAGACTGTGTAGGTGTTTGTAATTACAGAAGTTACTCAAATAGCGATAAAAACTCCCCTAGATGGTTTTGAAAATTGTGCTACCGTGGGTTTTCCAAGGTAGCTGAACAATCGCGTCACTCCGTTCAATAATTCCGGCATGACCAATGCTGCCGTTTTTTCTTCTCTTGTTGGCAAGAAGCAACTTGGAATTGCATTTAGCTGATTCTCAAGAGAAAAGCGTATCATTTGATGAGACTCCAAATGATCTCATGGGGTGGTTCACTATCCGATGGAATTCGCTGTTAACTTTCTTTATAACCATAAATGTGTTGTTGAGCATTTTCCTCCTGAACCTTTACTTTCAGTTGGTTGCCTGGATGCTTAATAAGCTTATTGTTCCCTTACTTTTATTGGTAGGGTTAATCTCAACTCTTTTGCTGATGCTCAATGCTGAGAGATTTTTAATGACCACTTTTGGTTGTAGCATTGATCAAACGAATAAACTCAGGAACGAATATGGATACTTATGTGAATCCAGACGGATCCCGCATGATTTTGCCGTGATGAATGGATCGCGTCCCGGAGATGGGATCATCCAAGCCGTTGAGCAGTATAATGCCAATATGATCGTAATGGGATGTCGGGGACTGGGCGCAATTAAACGAGCATTTCTGGGAAGTGTTAGTGACTATGTGCTACACCACGCCGATGTGCCGTGCGTCATTGTCCCATCTCAAACACAATGAAAATGATGTAGTTCCTGCTCAAGGGTGAGTCTCACGGTACTCCTAGATTTTTCCATCACACGGGAAATCGTAGGTAATCGATAATTAACAAGACATACGATCACACAAATTCACTTTCATAGCCTACGGCTATGCAGTGTGATCAATTTACAATCTGTTCTAAACGTAATTAGTCAAGGTTTACATCTAATGTTCCGTTTGAACGGAACAAGTCAATAAAGTTCGAGAACCGCTAGGTTTGGTAGAACAATCTGCATTGCTACAAAGAACTAACCCTCCTTTTTTAATACAAGGGTGCTACATAATGGCTTTAAGAGCTGCACATTAAGGCTAAACCTATACGCTGGAGCCTCTACCACTGGCATAGGTAATTAGCCAACATTGATCATAGCCTGAATTTTCGCCTACTTTTCTAGCTGACTGCCATGTATGCCAAATGCTAATGATAGTCATTGTATGGTTGTGCCGAGGACAACCTTTCTAAACTTTTCCAAACAGTTAACACTTATCCTCGATATATGGTTAAGTTTCAACTCCTATCTGATGCACAATTTGGTGACCTCATTGATTTTTTGGCCGCAATGAAATATCGAAGCCAGTCTACATTTACCCCGCTGGTCGTACGCATGCTTACAAGCATACAAAATGTGAATTACTCATTTGAATGAAGGGATAGGTTGTGATTAAGACTATAGTAGCGGTGTGCATTGGACGGTTCCACGTAGCTGTAAATGCTGTCATACAGGAACGATTCTTTGAAGCGGTGATGATACTCTCACGTCGTTTACACTAAGCGTTTGTAAAGTCAGGCTTTCGGGCGAATTTAGCAGGCCGAGTATTTTTAAAATCGGTTCGTCTACTCTGGTCAGGTGATTATATCAAGTGTAGTTTACACCATCAAGTGAAAGTGGTCAAGATAAAGCATCAGAAATGGACTTCAAAATAAACATCAGAACCAACAGTAAAGGCGTGAAACGGGCCCACAGCCCCTCGCCTTCCGGACAGATGGTTAACTAGATGGAGGTATCAGCAACGTTGCTGAAATCAGTAATTATGCGGTCCTGCCTGGATGAAAAAAAAACAAGTCTCTCCGTGGTGCTGCTTAACCTATTGTCTCACGGGGATGACGGCTCCGTTGAGATTTCAAAATCCAGTGATTTGAATACGTGAGAGGCAAAGCCTAGAATAGCCTAGTGGTTTATTCGTTTACTTTATTAGATTACCAGTATAGTGGTTTCCTAATAGCGGACGGTCGAAAAGAGCAACTCAAATAAATTGGTTCATTCCAAAACGATAAGACTCTTTACAAAAATGGCACTTCAACCGAGCAACCGAGCTCGAACTCCCGCCGGCTACTGGCTTGTTCATCCTTATGGTAGACTCTTGCTCATTATGATGATTGTCGTTAGTGGGAACACTCCTGGATGATATCCTTCTTGTTCGAAGCCAGTGGCAATGCAGGAAACCCAGTAAAAGTGTATTTATCCACTATCATGAATATTATCATTTTCACTACCAACCTCCACACCAGTATCATCATCGTCGTCATCGTCGTCATCACCACTATTATCAGCAATAACCTCCCGTTCAATGTACTCCTTCACTACAAAGGACAGCAACCTATTACTGTTTGCTGCGTTCTGTCTAGTTCTGCTTCTGTACTGATAATTAGCTGACTTTATATATTCACACAAAATACGTAAATTTTTGCTTTTTATCTGCTTTTCGCGTCACTATGAGTTCCATGTGTTAAAAAAGGGAACTTTCTATTAAGAGCTGTTCGAAACTCATGCCATCTATGTTTGATTACCATAGTAATGCTTCCCGTTCAAAACACAGTTGCATGGACTCTCAATTTCGTTGTTTTGGTAGGGATTATTCGATCAAATGATAATGCCAGAACTTTGTTGACTCTGTTTTCAACAGTTTTCAATGGCTTGATCTGTCGCACATTGCTGAATGCTGGGATAGCACTTACAGAATTGTACTGATTGTTGTTGCATCACTCGAAGTGTTCTTCTCGCTACATATTTGATGTTGAATTTTTGTAACGCGCAGTCATCCTTGGAAGCTTAACTGCTACCGCCAGTACAATACTGGAAAGACAGTACTATCTGCTGTTCAGTCTTTTGTTTGCTGAGTAAATTTTGTAGTCCTTGTAAGGAACGATTACGTAACAAGCTTGAAGCTGAAGGGTCTTAATCTGTGCTCGCGTCAATCCATCAGGTTATTACAATTTCGGTGCCCAAATGCCACCGGAAGAAACCAAGTTGGTGTCAGAATGAAATAAAATCTAGAATCATATTGATGCATGTTTGTATTACTAGGTAAAACAAATTTACATTTTTTTGGGTGTTTGTTGCTGACTGAAATTCATCGCAAACCCCCTAGTTGTTAAGGCGCCGAAGTGGGAAACTGTTAAAATGTCAACTGCTTTCTATTCAGGCGTAATTTTTGTAAGGAATGAACAGTAAGGTGACAAAAGCTAGTCTCTCTAGGCTCTCTCCAGAATAGTTGAACTATGGGCAAGGTTTTTGTGTGCAATTTAATTGAAGCAGAGTGCAAGACATTGGGAGAGTCTGCCTTCCAATATAAACATTTTTGTTGGATCAGTATGCCCGTATCAAGATTGTTTGGAGCTGTTGGTGGTGTCCAAAACCGGTAGTTAGTCCTTGCCTCTCCAAATAATTCATTCATTCTTTTGTCAAAATGAAATGAGGAAACTTTTGGAGTTCCTGTGGACAACTTGGCCAAATTTAGTCCTGGAAGACAGCTCGGAAGTGGTGTAGTTGTGGTATCTAATGGAAAATTAAATAGTTAACGACGCGAAACTTCTACTTTGCATCCGAAGACAGAAGTTCAAGGTAACTTGTACTTAACGCGGACGTTTGCTGGTGTGATATTGGGAGAACGCTCTTTCTTAAGTGCTTTTATCTTTGGCAAATTACCGCCTGCATGATAACATGCATTCTTAATCAGTGCATATCCATGTTGAGTGAAAATTCAGAGAATTACTAAGATAACCCACATATGCATTAGGGTCGACACTAGCGTGTCTAAGAATCATCATCATCATTGTCAGCTGTAATAACCGCGTACTCGTCGTACAATGGTTGTAGCTGCCGCAGTTTCGTTCACCGATGTTTTGGGAGGGGGGATAGGTTCAGTGGGCTGTCAAGTGGGGGTTGGGGTTGGAAAAGGAACTATGCATTGAAGGCAATAGCTTTGATGCACAAGCGCCATTGAGGGCGAGTGAAGGCATAGCTTGGATGCACGAGCGCCGTCGAGGGCGCGACCGTCTACACAATTTCATCTACGTTTGATCATTCAGCACACTGTAGAGCAGTGTTTTCACAACCATATGGATACGCGCTGTCTGTCATCAGGGGCTCGTAAAATGGTGTTCTTTATTTTGGAAACGGAATTTACTTGACGTATTATGTTGCTTGCTCATCGATGACCGTTTGAGAATTTCCTCCCAATATATAGTAGTTGTTCCAGACCACTGGAATTCGCCCCAGGAACACGCATTACCAAGAAATGAGCCGCAGCATATATGCCCATACGCGCTTCATATGTAGAGAAAATTTTCGCTCGCATGTTGTTGAATTTCACAGCTATTGCACCACCGCGATGTTATTACTACCCACCTAAAAAGCTGTTACGGTGTATTGTGCTCCAAAAATTGAGAAAAATTATTCCATAGGACTAGAAATGCAATGACTATGTATCCGGAGTTAAGTCGGAGGTGGTTGTTGCGGACAGCTTCACCGCGTGAAGTATGCGGACAGACATAGCTTTTAAGCTTAGTTAAGCCGTGGTAGAACTCTTTGATTACCGTGGGTGGCCTCCCTCAGGTTGATGAGAACCAAACCTAATGAGAGAAGAACGTACTGGCTGTTTAGTACTTGTAGCCCACGGTCTCTTGGTTTCGTTTGTGCATGTACGTTTAGGTCGGCCTTCCAAGAAGCCGATCCACTGGTTTCGTGCTCGGTAAACGCTAGCGTAGGCTTGACTACCATCATTCTCAGCTACTGAAGAAGTACAGCTCCTGATTGCTTGTAGAATGAGACTTTATTAGGGTTCTGAAACGGGACAGGAGAACGACAGGGACTTTTAGCTATAGAACTTAGCCAAGATATGGGACCGAACTACATCGGTGGCTGATGTCAGACTACTCAGTCAGTCAAACTTTATGGAAACAAGTCGTCGCATTTATTTAAACCCCCAGCTTTGAGCAACAGGAGAGAAGTTTCTGCTTTTAACTACCTTACAATGAATCTCATCTTCACGCTTCATTTGGGAATCTATTCTACCTGGGAAATCCGATAGATAATATCCCTTTCTGAATTTTGACAACTTTTTGTGCTATTTGGGCCTATAGGTCGACTGACCATATCGAATTACAATGGTGGCGTGTTAACCAATGCGCAACGTAGGCAGTAACAAAAATCTCATTAACTCAAGGTGATTAAGTACTGGCCTAAACAACGGAATAGTTGGAGTTTTATGAAAAAATATCAATCATATGTTAGAATGCACCATGTAAATGACATGGTATGCTGCAGTATCCGCTGTCCCATATCTATCGTGATTGTCCATTACGAACACGTCATTGGAAGAAAGTCACTCTCCATTATGGATTATTAGTGGCGTTCCAAAAAAGGGCACTTGTCATACGCGCAGTGCTGAACATGCGCGGTTGCAAGTCACCTATCTAGTTGTGGATGTTATTGCTCTGGTAGTGAGATCCCCTTTATGAGCAAAACTCATTTAAGCCATAAAGACTTCATGCTATTTGGATGAAACTCTCTAGTGAAAGTTGCCTCCGTTTGATGACCTCTGTTTGCTCACACTGTTCCACTAATTGAGATAACTGGAAGTGAGATCCGATCAGCAGATAAACGGTGAAATAACAGACAATAGCGGCCATTATTGCCGAAAACATAACGTGGTAAAAGCGGCAACTGTAAAGTCTTTGAAGCACCCACGGTGCGAATCCTTGCAATCAGATCACTTTGGCTTGCATTTGAAATTTCTGCGTCTAAGAAACTGTAAATTGTACCGAACCGCCATTGTGCAAACGACCAAAGACATTTAACGGGTGGGAATTCTCAAACTTTGCTGGTTTTGATGAATTATATCCTTATATAATACTTCTAGGAAAGTCAAATAATGACATAAATTAGATTGCTATAACCACACTGGTATTGTTGTTTTGATCTGTGAATGTTTTTGGTTGTGTGATTTTGTATGTAATTTTGTATCCTAAATGGAAAATTAGCTCATGGATGCAAAAGCTGTTGATTATTGAACAAAAATATCACTCCGAATGGGCTGAGAACAACCTTCCTAACGGAGGCTGGTATGAATTAGTTGGTATATTTCATAATGCTGCAGTGCACGCGAATCGACTTCAACGTGACGGCGATTTGAGTAGATAGCATAGAAGGGAAAATTTAACAACCAAAGTCCAGTAAACAGAATGTGACTCGTAGCAGAAATCAATCTGGATAAACAACAGCGCTGGTTAAAGCATCAACACGACAAAGTCAGCGGAACAAAATACGCCAGCCAAACGCCAACTTGATGAGGATGAATTACCGAAAATGGTTTATAATTTGCGTTCATCACAGACGGCCTTTGCTTCAGTTGTTTATCAGGTATGGCGTGCGATTTAAAATGAGTTGGATAACATCTATTTAGAATCCCCTTGAGACCCTGAAAAATGCAGTCAAAAGTGTGAAAAAAACTTGGCCGTGGCCCATAGGAATTCCATTCTTTGAATGAATTTTACTATGGCCAATTTTGTCTGACTTGGCCACTTGTCGCATGCACTGGTGCGTAGGGGAATCGAAAACCAGAAGACAACTTTGAGCTACCGAATTAAATAAAACTACTCGTGTAACTGATTATGTCAAAGTGGTCGGCTGAAAGCTTCTTCCAGGATGCATGCCGCAGTGAGTGGTGAACCTTATGTGTTTAGTTCTATAATGTTAACCTGGTGTTTTTGGGAAAAAGGGATTGCGGGAAATTTAATACTACCTGAAGATATTCCATTTATTAGGGTGGAGCCGAACCTAGAAATGTTATATGTCTTATTTTGCTGTGATTGTTGTACCGATTCATTTTTCACTTTAAAAACAGTGACATTTATCGTCAGGTTGGTCTGTAATAGTGAAAACTTCAGAAAGCTTTTGCTGGCATTTTTTACTGTCTGGAGGGCCCGCACACTTCACTTGATGGCAGAAAATCAAATGAATAGCAGTTTACTTAAAAACGATGCGTTGCAAAAGGCCTTTGAAAGGCATAAAAGTAACAAGGATCTTTGCGACGTTGGCTTCAATTCCATGCTTCACACAACTGACATGTTAGCCTTGCCGATTCATTATTGGTTACTATACTTTAGAGTGGTCAGACTTATATACGTCGCCTATACTTGGACGTGTACCGTATTAACGAACGTCACTGCTAGTTCTGGCAAAACGTTTGGCTTGAATATGAAGCCATTTTGTGTCCTTTGTTTTCCGTGGCCATATTTACGAGAAGCTCTGTTTTTCATCCACATTCCCTATTAGTGAGAGCTGCCATAGTTCTCAATTTGAGTGCAGTCCCATGCTCTTGGTATCAGTTGCGTACAGTGCTGTGTGAATGCAGGTCGTGACGCACTTTCCATGTTTAAACGTACTTATTGTTACGATCCAATCGGATTGCGTTTCACTGTTAATGCAACGTATTCCGTTTGTGTTCAAAAGATTCTGCTTACAGGGAGCACCCAGGGTTTCGGGTTTTATGATTGTCGGACGGTACCATTGTCTACAAATGAGTAAGATTGATTTGTGCCGGTTTATTGTCACGTTTCTGGCAAATTTAACTGTCACTCTGGATGAAATGCTAAGAGGTCCAGTCGATTTCGTCATCAAGTGTGGCGAATTGGGCTGTACAACCCTCTAAAACCTTAGCGGAACGGATACATTAAAACAGTGAAGTAGGGTTTTGGCTGTGTACAAGCACATCTCGTTTTATATGTGAGTTTGAAACGTAGGTTTGTTTGCAGAAGTATGAGTTTTTTACGTCCGAGTTTTCTCGTTTTATTCAACATAGTTCGTCGAAATAGCAAAATTCCCTCTTCTATGTTTACCTCAGAATGGGCATGCTGGATTTACGGCAAAGTATGTCATCTTAAACAAGCGCTCGTTAGCGTTAGGAGTAGATTATATCTGAGTAAAACAGGTAGTCCTCTCTCCATGGGAAACAGTACTGGTGGCGACGTCGTTAACAAAGTTTTGGGTGACGGTATCCAAAGTCTATCGGGTCGCCGCATCTCCTTGTAATTTATTGCATCATCATCGACGTTGAAATGTAAAATGTACACCACACATGTACATTTTTATATTGTCTGAATAGCCATAAATTTGCAAAAAGCGAAAAAATGGCAACTAGGGAGACAATTTGAAAAGTTGGCAACAAACCAGTTTTACTTCCATTGGTTACTTGCCCTGACTTTCAGTATCTCAGTTATTCGCGGAAATTTTTTTCGAGTGGGAGGGGTTAAATTTGCAAAATGGAGAATCTTTATTTCACCCAATTTAACGAAACACATGGCTTCACAGTGCGCTGAAACATTTCGGTTCGGGCCCACTGTTAAAGTCGTTAATTTTTGTGCCTGAAATTTTAGTAGGTAAACCTTTCCTTAACTAATCTCACGACGGCGTGCACCACTCAGTAGTGACCTTGATTCGATGGATACGGCGAAGTTCTAGATGGGATAATCAGTCTGGTTATCAGACTTTTGGCAGCAGATGTAATTGTCAAGCTGACTACGTAATGATCAGCTTCATCAGTATCACTGTCAGCTGCAAGAACCGCGTACTTGTCGTAAAGTGATCGTCGTTTGATTGCTCCCTTCCAGTTCTGAACTGCCGGTGCCTCAGTTAACTGAAGGAGAGGATTGTGCATCAGTATCCTGTCAGCTGCAAGAACCGCGTACTTGTCGTAAAGTGATCGTCGTTTGATTGCTCCCTTCCGGTTCTGAACTGCCGGTGCCTCAGTTAACTGAAGGAGAGGATTGTGTCCCAGTGTCAGACTGCAACAAAATCTGGGATGCCCTTTATTCAGAAATTAGTAAGACAACTGACCTAGTTGCTAACAACACTGGTTTTGCAACTCTTGTTTCTTTCTGCTGCATCGTCTTTCTCCTGATTGCATTTAGCCATTTCTTAAACATCTCTGTTTCCTCTTTTTGATTTACACAGAAATAAATATTTGTGACGACCAAGGTTATCTGATTGTGATCCTCTGGAGCACCGATTGCTCCTAGGCTTTTTTTCGTGAGCTTGCTACGTTACCCAACATTTTAATTTTTTTGCCCCCTTAAATTCTGATATAGCCACTTAACTTGTGAGTAGTGTACCTACGTGCGAAATTCCACCAAATGTTATTTTGTTTGACATTGACTAAGGCCTACCAAGACTTCATGGCACCATGAAATCCAAATGAACTGGTTTGGTTGTGGTCATGTTTTTGTACAACGGCTGGTGTGAACTATTTTTCAGATACTGAACTTTCCTTCAAAATTGGGTTGTCAGTATAGCAATTGTGGAATGCCTTATTCTTGGAGCTGCTATTTACTTGATATTCTCCATTTACAAGCCAAATGGCGAGTTGAATGAATGAAGCCTAGTAAATAGAACCAGAAGCAGCAGTCTATTCGGTTTTTAATTAACCTTCCGTCACCCACCGCCTGTGGCACAGTCTCATTTCAAGACTGCCAGATGTTCGTTCTCGAACCGAACACATGGCATCGGCTGGAAAAGCGTGTAAGGTGATTGACAGTCGCATGCAGGACATATCGAATTTTCGCTCACATGCTTAAATTTTTTGGGGCTTTTTTACGGTGACGCCACTCGGATTATTTTCAGCTTCTTGCATACAATCTCGTGTTATTCTGAAGGATTTACCGAGAAAACCGTCTCTATTTCAGAAAGCCTGGCACAGAGTAATGCAACTGCAGCTTAGGTGACTTCCCCAAAAACATATCGTATCATATCACCTTGTTAACATTTTGCTCATAACAGTCGGAACCGTGAGTGTCTGAGACAATGCTGTCACGCAATCTGACAGTGTTTTGGATCCTTCTTTGACAGGTCTTGATTCGTGACCACGCAGGAGTCACCTGAATTGTCTCTCGGAGTGGGCAACAGTGTACGTACATTGTTTAGCTGCTACCGCACCACAAGAGATAATGGGGAACCGAATTGAAAGTGCCACATGTTTAGGTACTCGAATTCACTACAGATGTCTAGTCCGCACACTTTGAAACACTTGCAATAGTTTGGGTTCGTTTACGGCGTTCCAGTAATTTAATCCTCCTTGTTCAGCGCTAAGATCAGCTGCTCAGAGACAAGACGAATAAAGGTGCCAGAATTCACTCCGCTCCTTGGTATTCCCTCGCGAGCCGGACACTGTAAACCTCTCATAAAAGGTTTAATTGGAATGCCACCATACTGGCTTGAAATGAACTATTCTAGGGAAAGCCGTACGGTCCAGGATAACAATGGATAA
>NW_008751681.1:2303493-2308116 GCF_000715545.1 Opisthorchis viverrini
GGAAAGACGTACGGTTCAGGATAACAATGGCTACAATGTTTCGAGATGATTTATGCTATAAGCAATTTCTGCACCACGCATTTTTTCATGAGTATGCCTTTTGTGTGAATGCTGAACTATTTTGCAGTATAATAAAACTGTTCTTTACCTTTCCTCTGTTTTCAGACTTGCGTCTTATTACCCAGGCTTTCAATGCTGTGCTTCGCATGTCTGAATTAAAAATGATTCGCATATATCCTGATAACCTTATTGCACACGTAATATCCATCTGTACAACTCGCACTGTTACAGCGTTGTTGTTTGAGAAAAATACACTTACGCACATAGTTTGTAATACGCACAACAGTCGCTTGCATGACTATTCAACGGGTATCTTCACAACAGTTCCATGAGGTTGGTTACTTGGAATATTTTGAAGTGACTTTGATTTCTAATAGGATAAATTAGGTTCAAGAGTCTATCGTGCACAGCAACAAACAGTGGCTGGATCACCTTGGTTATATGACGATTTTCGTCAAACTTGACGGCCATGAATGCCGAACGAAATCAGCAGCAACCGGCCACACTTGACATGGTGTAAAGAGTCGAGTTTTAGGTTTGTCAATCTCTGTAGCCCCCTTGCCTCCCACTTTTGAAAGTGGTGCTTTGGGCAAGTAAGGTATGCGAAGAAAATGTGCGAATTTCTCCATTGTAGGAACCAATTGGGATGCGTTGAGGCAATCAAATCAAAAGACGTTTAGTTTTTCTCTTTTTTACGATCAAAAAGTGTCTGGTAGTTTCCAGTATTTGAATTGTTTATGTATGGTTAAATCTGTATAAAACGCTACCGATCGGTGAGGACGTAGAACCGTGTACTTTGGTAAGCGTGTGGGAGAACCTTGAAGAATGGGAAATGTTAGTGATTGATTAAATAGCACCCCCGAAAATGTTTTACTGGCACAACTAACCAACAGAATACCGCGTGCATCTGTGACAAAGATGGTGATTGCCGTTCAATACTGAATGGGAAT
This sequence comes from Opisthorchis viverrini, assembly GCF_000715545.1. Taxonomy (NCBI): domain Eukaryota; kingdom Metazoa; phylum Platyhelminthes; class Trematoda; order Opisthorchiida; family Opisthorchiidae; genus Opisthorchis; species Opisthorchis viverrini. The sequence goes on from NW_008751681.1 coordinate 2,304,504, forward strand.
GCTGGCCGCCTGTTGGGGTATTAGCACCTAAATCTTCGGGCATGTGAAAACATTTAAGGTCATCTTCATCGGTGAAGTAGGCCAAACACGGAGGATGGCGTACAAGGAAAGTCAGTGTCCTTAAAATGCTAGGTGCTTGTGCAGAAATCTGCAAGAACGTTTGTACATGTCTGGTCAGCCTTCTTCTAGTTTGTACACAGAAATTTCTGTGGCATACATATCCTTATTCTCAATCGGCTTAGTTTTTTTTTNTCTTATCAAAACCCCTAGATTTTTTTTAAAATTTGGATGCCTAGTTACTTCCTCAAAAAATGTACGGTTATTATGGTTTTTACTGACTTACACTTGAGCTAGAATGTATCACTCTGGCACGGTGCATACGTTAGATTTTCATTAAAACTTATGTTTATATTTGGAAGGGGTTGTTAATTTCTGACGTTGTAAAAAATCATTTTAGCCACACTCCAGGCTGATTGTTGTTGCTATGCTGTTGAACTTCCGTCTAAATGATGCCAACGATTACTAAAGTGATTGTTGGTTTTGCGATGTCATAGTTCAATCAGTTCACTTTTTTATATCAGGCGCCTTACTTTTAGGCAAAGAATAGCATGAGAAATATAGTCACCCAATTGAATCAAGCATTGCAATTCATTTTCAAATACGGCGGGAATTTTAATATCACAGGACATGTTGTGCCTGGGGACACTCACCCCGCGTGACCGAACTAACCTTTAGAAACTTGGGTTCGAAACCTACATCAGAATTTGCTCCCAGATCGGTAATCGTCGTCAGTACGATATATTTAAGTTAATCAAAAACTGTGAAATAAACCGCAAGTTGTTTTACTGTGGAATTTTTATCTGAGCTGTTACACGAATCAAGGATGTCACTCAGATCCAGATGAAAGAGACTGCTTAAGAGGGCATATTATTGCTCATTGATAGATGATTAAATGTATCATGAAAGAATTTAGCAACGTGTGGGCAATTGCGGAGGAAACACTAGTGCCAGTAATAAAATTGGTGCATTATGAAATGCTTCTGAAGCGCAATGTGAACCAATGTTTCCAATGGTGACTTCATCCACCAAGTTGGGCTCAAAATCCTAGAAATGGTGTACGGCTGTTTTATCCTCATTCGAACTCATCAGAAGTGGCGCTATATACTATCTAATCGGGAGCCAACCACAGTGCTGACTGCACGCTCCTAGCCAAACGGTCATGTATTCAAACTATTAGTTCGGAGGTCACGGTTTCGACAGTATTTCGGGTTCTGTAAGAGACAAACTGCTGATGGTTCCCAATATGGATAAAATAGCTGTATAGTACCTTTTGGCCTTTAACCATATATTGGCTTCACTTACATGCGGAAATCTGCATACCAACACTGAACAGACGTCCACATCTGGTGGCAAGCACTCTATGTAACTTGCTGCTCGCTTCGGTGTTTAGGGTGTGCACAGTTTTTGTGGATGACACTCCATTGATATTCTGGTGTTTGTTAGCGAAATACTGTAACCACTCACATCGAAATCGTTCATCTGGAGTTCATCCGGTACTTAGCTGCCATGTCACTCGAAGGAAGCACGAGGGCTGGGATACTGCCAGGTTACCCAAGCCTAGACAGGGGAAGTCGAGAGGGAAAGGTCGCGTTCGAACCACGGACATACCAGTCAGTAGGTTCGCGCTCTAATCACTGAGCCACTGAGCATAGAAGTCACCTACAGCTTTGATTTAGCGCACTACCTAGAAAATACTTTGAAGCAGTGGGCGCCACAGATGTTTGTTGCAACCAGCCAATGACGCGCTGACACTATGGTTAGATTTGATGACGTGACTAGAGCAGAAAAGCACCTTTCATTACTAATTTCGATCTTTTCCTGCCTCAATAAGTTCACAGGTGAGATTCTGCGAGCACATTTCGACAGCAAATGTTTTGAAATTACTTCGTTTTTGTGGGCGCATAAAGCCAAAATTATATGAGATAAAGGCCGATTTAAAAATGGCAAGTTATGTTACATGAGGACGATTCTTGGGATGATAAATATTATGATGCAAGTGAAAAAATGCAAAATAAAGCATTACAAATTAGACTTTACACAAGATGCACCTTTTTTGAGTGACATTTACCAAAAAGACAACCACGCAACTAACCGAATGTTATTTTAAAGTTACATTGTCCAAAAAGACGTTAATACGATGGGTACTTTTTCATGGGGCAACTTTAACTGGTTGTCCTCCGGTGTCAGAATGACGATCAAACAAGTGCAAAGCGTTTTACCCTCCAAACACGTGGGCATCTTGTTTTAGTTCTGTGGATAGCAGAATCGTCCACTGTGTCGATGTTCCTGTAACTTGTGATTAAAACAGAACCTACAAGTTGAAAAAAGCCCAAACAACAGTGAACAAAAGTCTTTCCGTTCTGAAGAAATTGTAATTTCAGAATTTTTGGGTGAGGTTGGACTTTCTAAGGGCGTAGTCGGTCATGATTTAGGCAGCAAGTGTTCATCGCTTGTTTGGATCGAAATATTTTCAAAGGGATTTCATATTTTAACTAAAAGCTGAATATCCTAAAGGACTTTGAAGCTGCAAAATAAGTGGCATGAAAAAGTTTGCTTATTGCAGTTTTACTCAAGCCCTTTTCGTGTGCGTTTTTCGCACAGCAATGAACAGTCACGTATTCCCACAAACTCTTAGTACGATTACCGATGACATCGATCTTCATATCTGGTTTCGTCCCAGGCCAATCTTAAGGCTTATCATAGAAAAGAAGCATAGTTCTACTCTGAATATCCATATCATAAGTTAGTGGATTATCTTTAATCAGTATGCTGAAAAGGAAACCGATTTATGCGGTCTTGAAGTCGAACACAACGAGGAAGGTTCTTTTAAAGTTGACGGGGTTACAAAATAAATGCTTTGGGCATGGTTACTTGAACTGCTAGTGTTGAATCGAATATCAATAGGCACAGCCGTCCAAACGCAGCATTTATACCAATTGTAGTCGGATGTTGAATGTCAAGTTTTGTCATCCCGTTACTCGGATATTTTTCACTTTCCGGCCTCTTATGTTTGAAAGACAAAATAGGACAAAATTAGGCTTGAAAAATTTCCAGCAGAGGAATCTTTAGTTCTATCAAAAAGCTCAAAATGAAAAAATAGATGAGCGCTTCTTCGTTTATCAAATCAGTACACCTGATTGCAAGTGCTCATACCTAAGTAATTTCAGTCAACTTTGCGCATAATAATGTGACTTATAATGATCAGACTCGTTAAAGTGCGATTTGGTGGTCATTATCGTGCAGAAATCTCATGAACAAACTACATGTTTTCATCAAAAATTGATATAACGGAGATATTTCTCCGACTGTCTTTTTTACATCTGATAGCTAGATAGGTTCACTCTAAATGACTGATTAAAATAAGTCTGGTAGGCGATCTATATCATTTCAGGGTGGAAGGTCCTCACTCTTAAAGTATTGCCAGCGATAGAGTCGAATCCACACTAGTAAGCGTATGAAGTTGCCATAGATGACAGATTGAGAATAATGCATTCGCTAAAAGGCTAGAAACAGGAATGCCGGCAGTCCGCGTGACAAGCATTTGAAAGCAGAA
>NW_008751681.1:2308230-2313714 GCF_000715545.1 Opisthorchis viverrini
ATGCCGGCAGCCGCGTGACAAGCATTTGAAAGCAGAAAACTGAAAATTGCACCTGAAACACCCACCATCACTGAAGCCTGATAAAATTTCCCCCCTAAATTAACCCCACTTTAAATAAAACGGCAGCCAAACGTACAGCGCTGGCAAGTCATTATTCGTTGATCAGCAGAAGAATTTATCGACACGCTCACGGGGGACTTTAGTTGATCTGGAGATGATTCTGAACTTCATTCATTGCTTGGTTCTATCTGTAGATATAGTTAACTGCAGTGGGAGAATGAAGAAAAGTTTCGTGACGATTTAAACTGTTTATCCATCTTTTGCCTGTTCATAGCTTCTTCACTGACTGCGTATACCAGTAAATGCTCGTTACATGACATGATCTACCGCAGTTTTGCTACTCACTACTTCTCATATTTTATATGTAACTAACGGTCCGGCTGCGATCAAAATACTAATGCAAGGTATCCCAACTGTCAATTTTGAATCTTTTTAGCGTGATTCATGTGAGTTGGAAACTTCAGCAATTTAAACACCATGCATCATTCGAAGCAGACAAGAAGTGCAGTTGTTACTCCCCAAAGAACTTATTATCATCAAAAGACACCAACCTCGGTAAGGTCCATTCAACGGACATCCTTTACAATCAATTCATGTGATGTAAATAGCTCACTGGCTCAAGCAATATTGGCATATTTTAAGAGTGATATGCAGTTTTTCAAAATCACTCTAGTCAATGCGCTCGCCTGAAGCGGACGTTAAATCTAGCCGCGTTAACGTGTCATTTCAGAAGCACGTCTGTTCATGAATATTCGTTTAAAAATCCATTCTAATGTGACTTCGTGCCTCGAATGAAAATACATCACTCTCTCAGATGTCTGACCCAAGAAACGCTTCTTTGAAGCAAAAAGAAAACCAATACAAACTTTTTAGTTGTAAGCGTTGCAAATGAGGTCAGAAAACTCAACACAGCTGGTTGTCGTTCTGTTTGTCAAATTCTGTTAACAATCTGACATTGGTGTGTTTTTCCTACCATCCAACAGGAACTGCACCAAAGTTCTCGGACTAATTCTGACGAAAAGTAAACGCTTACTTTGAATTTACTCAGAGCTCTCATGCTGTTGTCCATTCAACCACCATATGCTATTATTATATCGTTATACTGATAAAAAGATGTATTGTAGTTCACAGTAAGTCAGAAGAACACGTAAGTATGGACACGGGTGTATTGAGTACACGCGGCCAAGCTGGTCTGCTTTCGTGGCAGGTAAGGAAAATAACTGAGTCACATATCCAGTCAACCCACAGCGTTCACGCGAGCCAACCAATCGAACACGCATCCAATCAGCCACTCAAGTCACGCGTCAGATCGATGGTGGGACGTCGAACGGACACGCACACGCGCTAAATCTCGGACACACTGAAGCAGCTACCAGAAGATGGTAGTAAAATGAGGGCCGTTTGTAAAATGAAACAGCATGTGTCAAATGATGGGCCTGCTATCCTGTCCATCCAACAACTGCGTGGCCATTTTATTGTGACCATCACGTGTAGGAGTTCAGTCCTAATGGAAGGGAACCAACATTTTCTGCTAAACGTATTCTGACTACTTGGTCACCCTATTCAGCGAGCCCAAAATTCAGACTCTACTTAGGTCCATGTGAAACGTTTGACGGTATCAGCCGAACGTACTGGACGACTCTGTCAATCCTTCTCTGCACCCAACTAAAAAAATCGACGTGAAACGTTAATTCACAACCGAATGCCATCCATACACGGCGTGCTTCATGTCCACTTTTTCGATACGTCCAATTAAGTTGCATATGAGCCGGTCAAACACTCCAATTTCAAAGTATACCTGCTTGAATAACGATACAAGACTTTACGAACGATTTTTTCAATATCGTCTCATTGTGCAAGTAGAGCGATAAAATAGGAAATTAGATATGATTTTGATGAGGTGATGCTATACTGGTTGCACTCAGTGGCATGACAAGGGAATATCTTGAGATTATTCTGCGCCCACATATATCCACCGCTTTTAGGCTTTAAGTGCATTTCTTGGGCAGACAGTAATGCAACGAGAAACCCATTTAAAATCAGTGAAAATTTTGAATAGTGGATTTTGGCTAAGATAGCTTCCCACGAATGGCTGCAAGTACCTATTCTCCACCATTGCGCTCCGGATGACACTTACCGCAGCACCCACTTGATCGTTTTTGAAGATTCCGTGGGCGATGTGGCCATGTACCCCATACTTGCTCAGTATCCACAAAGTTGTGGTGTAATAGCCAAGCTATATTTACCAAATGATTAACTGTCTTTTTCGTAGCCACGCACTGTTTTAAGTCAACGTAACGACAAGAGTGAAAGCTGACTTAAGACTCCTTGTCTTCAGTAAAACAGACTGCTGTCTGGGTGGTGTTTGCAGACCCAATATTATCAGTATATCGTAAACATCGTATTCCATACTTGGTTGTGAGTGTTCGTCTTTGGTAGCGTTCTTAACAAAACTAAATAATGCCAAATCAGGTGGACAGACCTCGTAAATCCACCTCTTTGTTGGTAGGCAGTGCTAGTTAAAAAAGTTGTGCTAGAAATTCAGCGTGAAGTTAGTAGTTTGGATTCGAACAGTGAGATAGGTGTGGTAAAGTTAGGGTTGCTTATAAGGTAGCAGATAACGATTCAAAAATGGGACGAGATGCATAGTGAGCGTAAACGTCTACTTTTGACGGGTACCTCTTGAATGGATTGAATGAATGAATGACCGAAGTTTTGAGTGGGCTATGTTTGTACATAGAATTACGATCTGGCCCAAGGGCTGCTTCACGATAACCTTTAATGGAAAATTTAGTACAGCGCGCGCGGATGTTGAATTTTTCCTCTCATCCTGTTATCTGTTAAAAGCAAAGGACAAACTGTTTACTCAGGGCGCTTTTGTACTCCTTCGACAATTTCTCTCCAGTTTAGACGGCTCTGTAGGTTGAACATCGGGGCAGCTGTCAAGTACATGGCTGAGTTTATGTCTTCTGTGTTGTAGAGGAATTAAAAAAACATCTTAACTGGCTCCATTGTGGCTCATAGTGACACAAAGAGACTGATACTTACCCCAGTGTGACGGTTTGTGCAACCCCAAAACCCGTTGGGTCACACTGTCACTCACAGAGCCACTCATACCAAATCCTCCGGATCGTGCGTTGGAACATATGTGGCCCTTAGAATGTAGGCTGTTGTGACCGGCGTGTGCGAACGACCGACAGATAACGGCTGAGCTGTTGAGTTGGAGGCTTTGGTCAATGATCTTAATCTTCTTCCTGTCTAAATCTGGGTGTTCTCGTACTCTCAACTGGCGCACAACAAACTACGTCCATCTGGCACCGGATACACAAGTGGCATTTCAAGTGCTTTTAAGCTTGCTGATAAAGTACAAATCAAGATACCAAATGTTCCAAGAACTAACCTCCTTCCGTAAGTACATTTGGGTCAGGCGGGTAGACCACTCAAAATTAAATAATTCTGTTATTCCCTTGTTCTTGTTCTTGTTCGCTGGTGTATCCGATGTCGGCAAGCAGCAACATGTATCGCGCTTTTGTACTCCTTCGACAATTTCTCTCCAGTTTAGACGGCTCTGTAGGTTGAACATCGGGGCAGCTGTCAAGTACATGGCTGAGTTTATGTCTTCTGTGTTGTAGAGGAATTAAAAAAACATCTTAACTGGCTCCATTGTGGCTCATAGTGACACAAAGAGACTGATACTTACCCCAGTGTGACGGTTTGTGCAACCCCAAAACCCGTTGGGTCACACTGTCACTCACAGAGCCACTCATACCAAATCCTCCGGATCGTGCGTTGGAACATATGTGGCCCTTAGAATGTAGGCTGTTATGACCGGCGTGTGCGAACGACAGAGACCTAACGGCTGAGCTGTTGAGTTGGAGGCTTTGGTCAATGATCTTAATCTTCTTCCTGTCTAAATCTGGGTGTTCTCGTACTCTCAACTGGCGCACAACAAACTACGTCCATCTGGCACCGGATACACAAGTGGCATTTCAAGTGCTTTTAAGCTTGCTGATAAAGTACAAATCAAGATACCAAATGTTCCAAGAACTAACCTCCTTCCGTAAGTACATTTGGGTCAGGCGGGTAGACCACTCAAAATTAAATAATTCTGTTATTCCCTTGTTCTTGTTCGCTGGTGTATCCGATGTCGGCAAGCAGCAACATGTATCCATTGAATACTTGCTATTGCTTTGAAGAACTTTCAAGCTGTTCACGTGGTGTCCTGAAAGTGAACACATATCGATTGGAACAAATACATGGGTAATGTGTATGCGTATTGGATATTTCTTGCGCTACCGTATATCTATTTATGTAAGTGTACGACGAAAATCTTGCCACGACCAATTCTATTAATCCAACCTAAACTATTGTTATTTCGTTATAAAACAGGAGACAGTGGCTCACACCCAGGAACATATAGGAAGTTGGTAAATCCGATGCTTGTCCCGAGTTTTTGCAGGTTTTGATAACTCTCAGGGTTGAATGTAACGGTGTGTCAATTCCTGGTTTTCATGCAAGTTGCCCGTTCAAGTGTGGAAGAATGAAGTGCATTTGTTGGAGTTTTTCATGGAGCAGATAATCCTTGTTGTATTTGGAACCAAAACTCATCGAACGTCTATAGAAACTGTGTGCACAAAACTCGCATGTGAGGGTTGCAAAGTAGCGACTAGCCAAATGGAACGATTTCAGGTAAAACGTAGAACATAAGAAGGTTATTGATAAACGGGGTGTAGAATCTGTGTGCATATTATATCGCCCGACTGCTTGGGGCTATCGACAAGATAGGACCGGCAGAAAGTGGGAAGTTGTGTAGTCAACGGGAAATTCATCGTAGATTTGGCCGTGCTCCAAGATTCTGGACGTTAGGTTTACCGCAAAATGATACATACTATCCCACTTCTGTAAGTGTCCAAATCATCTGCGGTTAAAAGTATCTATTCCGGGGTACGTTTGGCGTGGGAACAGACTGGGAACTTTTAGCTAACTATCATTTGTTCATTATAGAATAATCATCTTCGTGAGAGTGCACACTTTATTAGAATAGTTGCCCGTCCTTCTTTGGTTTAGACGCTTCTAGGGATTCATGAACAGGTATTTGGTTTTGTAGGTGCTATTGTCTTTTTACTCGAAGTAATATCAGAAGGTGAAATAGCACTAACAATAAACAGTTATGTATAGTGGCTACCAGAGACACAAATTACAAATGAATAATGGACAAAAGAAGTATGAGACTTATCGAGTTCTTCGTTTGATAAGTTGTAGCTGATGCAGCCAATGTTTGTGGGACGCCGTTGAATTGAATGGGGTCTTGACCGAGTGTGTTGAAATCTGGCCTGTTCTTTGTCGTTTAATCCAAAACGATTTCGAGCCCAGACTTTTCCTGCACAGTGAGTCGTGCGTCGGCTTGAAATGGTCTGGTCAAGG
>NW_008751681.1:2314023-2354564 GCF_000715545.1 Opisthorchis viverrini
TCGGACTGTGAAAGCGGTTGAAGATAAACGTTGATGGGGTGGTAACCAAACTCTGGTAAAGTGGTCAAAGATAAACGTTGAGAGGATGGTAACCAAACTCTGGTAAAGTGGTCGAAGATAAACGTTGAGGGGATGGTAACCAACAGTTTCACACTTGGTTCGAATAATTATGCAGTGTTTCAGTTGTATCCATCAGATGCTGTTAGCCAGTCTGCGGTTGTCAAACAACCTTTGGGGGGACATGTTCACCTGTGGTAATGGTATGCCTGGTAATGGGATGCCAGTCACGAGGAAGTGAGGTGTTCCTGGTAGTGACGCTTCTTAGCATAATGTTCAATGATTCCAAGCATACACCGATTCGCAGACAGGTAACATGTGTCAGATGAGCACACAAACATTCTGGTAAACAGACTGTGGATTCTTGTGCTCACTGGATACGATGAAGTCCGTTTGGACCATTAAGCCAAATTTTTGAGCTCCGTTCTATTGGATGCTACTGTTTAGTGTCCTTGCTTTAGTTTAAATCCACAGGTGCTACCTAGTAAGTTATTTAGTACAACTAAGTTCATTTCGAGATACATTTTTATGGGGGGGATTGATCCTTACCAACTCTGATAGAAGACGAATATTCTTCGAGTTTGTCTTTTATCTGGGAAGTGCAGTCCACGACGCGCTGGTCTATATGAGAGTTTGGATTAAGGGCGTTACCCTAAAATCTGCGTGGTTACTTTGCTCCTGGTATTATGTAGTTTAAGGATTATGGGCGTTTTTATCTAGAAAATTTAGGATTGCCATTTTCGATGTATACGCCCAGCCATTTGCAAACAATAGGTTCAAGATGTTGTTCGAAATAATTTATTTTTTTGTCTTAGTCAGACATAAAAGTTATGTGATATGTCCTATATTTACGCGGCTAAATACCTGAGATTACTAAGTTATTCAGCTCGTAGGAGATGCACAAAATAGTGTCAGACTTTATACAAGGGACTAATCTTACAGCACCTACACTCTGTGGCGTTAGTAACGCTTACAAAGCTGCAGTCAAACTCAATTTTGTTAGATAATGCACAAGATTCTAGAAGGAATACTACCAGTATTAATTATCTCACTTTTGTAATGAAAAAGATTTGGGAAATTCTATTTTGCATAGCTGCCAACAAATTTACCAAGCAAGCTCCAGGTTCCTTCCTTCACGATGATCACCGCTAAGATACTTGAACACTTTATCAGTGTATAAACGTCACACTACTTTTTACGTAATACTTAAATGTTTCCAAAACACAGGATGACTATCGTGACCAAATAAGTGTATTTTGGGGGCTCAAAATAGTACACCACTGATTATTTGAACTTTACTCAAACTTAATATGAAATTCCAAGCGAGTTGTTTGTCTGGAATAAGACTCGATTAAAACGTGCGGGATATTAAACGAGTGAACTAAGGGGGAAACAAGTACATTTTATGAAGTAGCTACCCCGCTGTTTCAAATAGGGCTCTAAAGCGATCAGTGATTCTAATCCTAAGCAATGTTTTGCTCTCCGCACATACGTTTCAGCGAAGTGCTTATCTGTGTAGCTTGAGCTGCCGGTATTTGAAAGTGCAACGGTTGAAGGTGAGCTACAGTAGCTACTTGAAGATCCAAATAATGTGAAAAATCATGTGAAGAGTTTTCGGTTTTAACTCCTTTTCTGACATTTTCTAATCCGGACACATTCATATACTCAGACTGGCAAATCCCAACTAACGCCGTGCTCTTGTCAGGGTCAACGTTTTGTCAATGCTGGAAAACCAAGTTTCTCCCAGGCGCAACATAAAATCAGCCGATTTTAGAGGCAACGAAGCTGCGGCAACTATCACGCTTTTATTATGTGATATTTGGTTCGCTCTTTTACTGCCTTTTTGACTGAACCATTCGTTGAAGGGTCAAATTACCCAATGTACAGAATGTAATGTACAATGAACGGAGCCAGAATTTCCATCGATCCCAGTGTTACGTCAACAAAAATACAGCGTTTCTAGTGAAATCTAGGATCAACTATTATGGTAGAGTTCTGTGATTTTGCATTGCTATGCTCGTTTTGCTCCACAAAATGACAAACGAAACGAATTCTAACGTGGTTGAATATGAAAACGAATGAAACCGGAGATCGGAGTGATGTCATTGAACAACAAAATGTTGGATAAACCAAGTTTATAACTTGTGTGCAAGCTGGGGTTTTAGGTAACAATGGCTTAAACACAGTTCAAAAGTGGGCCTGAGGTACAAAGTGGATTTATATTCGAAAAACTTTGAGTGGACAAAACATTGTGCATGATCGCTGAAAATGTCGGCCAGATTTTCTCACATTTTCAGGATTCGTAATGGGCTCCCACTCCAGGTGCACATTACTAAAAACAACTTTAATGGAATACGGGTATTACGAATAAAACGACGTCACGTTTGGGTGTCTTTATCCGTTACCGGGTTGAAAATCAATTTCAGAATGGGTGACCACTCTGTAGAAATTTATTGCTTTTTTTCATTTCGGATTGCGTTCAGAACAGGGCCTTATATCCATACAATGTTATTCCACCCCTTTAAAACCACCTTTTTCGTGTTTGGCAACAGCTGATTCCTTACATCATCAAACCGGCATTTATTGGTGGTTCAGTTTTTCTTTGAGCCCAACGATTCTGTTGAAACCGCTCCGTCACCGACCAAGGTGATATCTTCAGTGTGTTTTCATTCATTCAGTGTGCTTTAATTGTCGTACAGCATCTGTCACTTCCAAACCGTGTCATCTTAAAGGTTTGAAGCCCATACGATTTTCCACGGCAGCCCAGTCCAGAACTGAGTGGTGTTCTTTTGTTAGCACCCTGTCCATGTTTTCCTACAAGCAAGAGTATAGATAAATTTACCAACGTGAGCGACGCACCATGAGAAATTTGAGCTCACAATAAGTCGCAAAATGGTAAAAGATGACTTCGTACTTAATACATTACTGAAAACAGGGAGGTGGCCGAACGTTAAGTGTAGACTTAAACAGGTCCACCCAGTATTATATAAAGGAAGTTAAGGGCAATTAAATGAATGCTCCCTCGTATGTCCAGGGAAGACTGCAGCCTATTGCCTCAAAGCAAGTGTCAGAGTTTTAACCGGACTCACGCAGAAATTTCCACAGCACATGAAACAACAGTTCTCAGTTGAAAGTGAGCCTTGTGAAAAGTAGACAAAACTTGATCTGGGACTATATCGCCTGCACATCTTAGTATAAAAGCAGTTAATTTGGCAGCGAAAATCTTAGCCTGAACGGCTTTGATGAACGTTTGTACTTCTGACATAACGCAGTGAAATAAAGTTAGGGTTTATCGATTCAGTTCCTGGTTCCGGATCCTGTGATGGTTTAAGTTGTGATTCCACAAATGAAAAACCAACTTTCTAGTTGTGATGAGAGCGTAAACGGCTTTTGTACATACCAGGACATGGAAAGACGCCTACTGTACCGCTCATTTAATTACGCATCAATTGTTGACGAATGGCTAGCAATCGAACTGAAAAATCCGGTGAATAGATTTATAATAAAACATGAAACAGCCATTTCTACTCAAGACGAAGTAGTTCGGAACTGTTGAGGAGGCCAGAGTTTAGTAAAATAATCTCAAAATACCAGAAGCCTACTGAAACCCTCCAGCTCTACCAAAATCTCAACAAAAAAAAACCGACAAGCATCAAGGTCAGTCAACTGATAAATCAATTAACCAAAACCATGTATCAATGAAAAGTGCCATTCAAATAGCGTAAGATCCCTTGTAACTGGTGCACTCGCTCGTTCCCAATAAAAATTTCAGGAAATGTCCATACCAGTCAGCCAGTCCCGTTGACAGGTGTCAGTCATACTTTAAAAAAAAGTACTACGCAAACGGAAGTAAACACGAAGGCAGTAAACCCTCAATTATCTACCGATTAATTTCTCCCTGTTGGTGAGGTATGTTCGACAGCCAGGCTAGAAATTAACAACGACCTGGTCAACTGTCTGTGGGTGTACAAGAACCATCAATGATTCGATCTTTTCCAAATTCAAGTCTTCCACGGTTTAGGTAGGCCGAAAAGGTCGAGAAGGACTATGGTGAATCCACTGGGATTTTGTGCATCATATCCCAAATATTTCAACCAGAAATTTGGTAAGAAGACAGAATCGCTGAGTATGTGAATACATACAGCTTTCAAGCTCCGTCATGAGCAAATAATACAAAACTAGAGGAAGTCAGCTTTGCGCTCTCCAGGATCACTCTGTCATGGTCCAGAATTCGCTAATGGATCTAAAAGAGAAGTGTGTTCCATAAACTGTCATCATGTCTCAGCCGAAGGGCTGTGTTGATTTTGCGTAATAAAGTCTCCCAAATACAATCTTGCGCTTGATGAACCACTCGTGGGGGCATTTCTTTGCGTCAGTATGCGAAACAGTATGCTTCTAGAAAGTAGGCTCTACCTACGAAAGTGTTCCATTGACACGATGTTTAAAAGTTTTCCGAAGTTTGAGCCAATTTATTCACTCGAGCAATTACAGAGTAGTTCAAATCGGAAACTATTCAGGAGAATCCCCTAAACATGCCTTGGTCATGCGTGCAAAACTGGCTGTGACCTTGTTTGACTTGGTGGAGCCAAAAATAAGGCTCACACATTAAACAGGAATAAGATCAACCAAATACTTTAGTCTTTTTATCTAAATGCAACTAAACTCTAGACATTTTCCTGGATGTCTGTTGTTCTGCATTTCGGGTCAGTATATAATGTCTTTTGGTTCACTATATAAGTGATTCATGTGACCGTCTTGTGACTGGGGCACACTTGTCTTACCTTTAGTTTTATCGAAAACAGTTGCAACATTGCACGATACGAAGCATTTTTCTAATACTCCTAACCTTCAAGAACCTGTAGGTGGGGAAAGCTGTTTCAAGCCAGCAGGACAAGTAAAACTGACTGTCAGAGCATCTTTGTCTTCATCATCATCATCATCAACGACAGCATGACATCAGTGCTCAACACCAATGCTTCAGCAGCTCACGTATACTCAGCAACAACGTATGATTCTGTGTTGATTAATACTCATTTCATGCAGTTTGGTTTCTCGCTTTTGTAATTTTTGCAAACCTTTGCGAATTCTGCATATGGTACAAATCTGCACCAGTTTTGGCGTTTTGGAGCCACAGGGATTTATCTGGAAAATAGAGGTCTTTAACCGTCATCCTTCCATCCCAGGCATCACTGACCATTGCAGAGCTTGTGGCGTTTACGGTCAAAGAGTGCTTTGGTTGAATGATGATTTCTTTGTCAGCTCGTTTAGTCCAGTAATAATCCAAGAGTATGAAAAATAAGGTCTAGCATACGTGCCGTTGCGTGCATTTAGAGTCCGAAGTGTCAGGGGGTACATCTTGCTTGGTGTTTACCTTCAAGAATGATTTTTGTGGTTCGAAATGCTCCACTTCACTAGTGTGGTACGCGCATCCGGACAGTTAATTTCGAATCACTTACTAATCTTTGGCCGGTTCGTTCCTGCAGTCCACAAAACCAGTCGGAGTCTTATAATTACACTAATGTGGTTTGATTCACACAGGTCAAGATGATCAGCCTGGAGATGATAACACAGAGAAGTGACGAAGCGATCGTCAACGACGTTGTTAACAGATATCGATGAATAGCATGTATATGAAATGAATGACGATGATTATGTCCTCTGATTTTTGCTTGATAAGCGGAAAAACATTCATGGAAGAAACTCACTTCTTGACACTTCGTGGTGCCCCATAGGACACGAAAGAAATATGAATATCGTCTCAAAGGATGTAAGCGACGTCTGGCGAGGGCAAACAACAGTAATGTGTCGGCAGTTTATAAAACACCCTGAAGAAGTTATTCCTCTTAGCTTTTCTCTAACAAAGCATTTCAGGTACTGTTCAATTGCACCTGGGGGAAAATTTGCATATTATATTTTTCCCTGGTAAACAATTGGGTAGTGCAAAGAATGCAGACTATGATGATTTAATTTAACCGGGAGTGGAACGCGCAGCTTGTTTCAAGTTTTGTTTGATCGGTTAATTTAAAAATTTGGGAATTTCCTATGTACATGTTATGTTTAATTTCGTAAAATTTTATGCGGAGATTTCGAATTTTTTCAGCACACATAAAATAACAAAATGAAATACTGTGTTTACAATAACCTCAATAACAATCGCTCCACTGTCCTTTGGATGAGGTCACTTCAGCGGCTTAAGATCTAAATAGTAGGTGACGATCTGCTATTTGACGCCAAACAGCCATTCGTCAGTGACTGTGAACTGCGCAGATCCAAAGATGGTAGGTGAGGTCACATTAGTTCTCAGTTTTAGCACCGAATAAATAGAACAAGCTTTGTCTAGAAGATGAAATTTTGATTTGCGATTTCAAGTAGTCATCACAGCTTAGGAATTATAAACGATTTTTCAAGAGCCTGTTTCTTGAAGCGCCATTATTCAAAGATACAAGCAGTGCAAAACTATGTTACGTAATCTAAATGATTAAAGAATTGCTGGTTCTGTGATTATTCAATTAAAGCGAACTGTTGAATAGATACTTGTAGAATTTCTTCAATATCTATACAACCCATACCTCTTTAAAAATGGTAATTGCCGTGGGTCTAAAAAACCTATTTTAAGGGATATTTAGGGCTGATTCTTTACCTTTCGATACCAGTACCGCTGACTGAGAGGATAGCAACATCAGTAGCTATATTCAGAGGCTTAGCAAGCTTTGTTAAGTTTCCGTAAACCGGTCGAATTCTGAGTCCGGTGAAAAGCAAGTAACATTATTTAACTCGTCACATCCTAGTCATTGGCTATAAAATATTTCCATCTTTCTCAGCTCCTTGTGCACAAAAAGAGGGATTCCATCACGACTATTGGTCGGACCTTGCAATTCCGTTTAAGAGGGGCAATATTTTTAAGGCATGTTCGAAATTAAGTCAAAGAAAATCACTTCAATCCATAAAACAAATGGCACCGGCGGATTGTCAGATAGATAGTGTATAGTGGTATTTTTAGTTGAGATTTCGTCTTGTGATCGAAGTTAGTCCATGCTGAAAAGTTGAACACGAAGCACCGTTCAGCAGTTTCCTCATCATTGGTAGAGTTCCTCTGACATAACTCCTAAGAGTATTGAACCCGTAGACTATTTGCTACTAGAGTGAACATTTGTCCGCTCGACCACGAGAGGCTGATCAGGAGTGGGATTAATCTGTTTGGTACCATTTTTCTTAGAAGAAATCCACGGGTAGGATCCCACGATCTGCGCCGCGTATAATAATTTGATCCGTAAACTCCAGTCGTATTCCAGGCAGTTGCCGCATTAGAACACATCTACTTTGATAAAAAATCAAGTTTTTTTAGCTTTATTCCTCGGCTAGTCACTGTTCCAAACTCCCAAATAGTTGGCAGGTGTGCGTAAGTTTTGAAATTACTTTGCTTCCTGCAATATTCTGTAAAGTTAAATTGGATTAAATTTTCTTCGTATCTAGTTATGCAAACGTTCGGTGTTTCATTGAAATTTCCTAATTCTCACAGCCCTGCAACAAAACATCAGAGGTTAGTGGAGTATTGTACATTAACTGGGTCAACTGTGCAAGCAAGTAACGTGATCTCTCAGATGTCACGTGCAATCTATGTGCTACCGACATCATTGGATTGCGGTTGATTTGAAGGACCGTTGGGATTGGTTACTGCGTCGATCAGAATTGTAAACCAGTCAGATAGCACACGTGACCTGTAGGATCACAGCGGAAGTTCCAAACAATAACAGTTATCCCACAACTCATGAAACCTTCCATTATTTTTAGTGCTGCCTAAAATAGAACCCAACATACCCAGTATACCTAATATATACTCGTACTCTATAAGGCGAGCGATAGTTGTCGAGGTTAGAATCCTCAATATGTCAGATTTCCGGCAGCCAATTTGTAATTGAACGCGATTTGTTTTGTCATTCGATGTTTTAGGTGGAACATCCCGTTTAAATGTACGTCGCAAATGATTCCATTAAGAATTCTGTGATGCTATCTTCATGCTCTTGCGTCATATCCGTAAACTATGGCCTCCTACCACGTTCATTAAACCATGACATGCTGTGTGCATCTGTGTTCGGTTAAGATAAAATTCATTCACTCCATGCCACACATATTTTCCGGGTAATGTTTTTCGTGCCTGCTCATTTGCGACCGCACAACAAGTAGCATCATTTGCACTAGATATGTGAATTCACCTTTCTAACTGTTATTTGAAAACAGTAGGTTGTTCATTGAATTGACGGACCTTAGACAGTTCTTACCATGCTTCCCAGGGGAATGCACTACTTCTGGTAAAACACTTGTTTCTTCAGCCAGACATACTCAAAAGTTAAATATTGGTGTTCTGTAAAATTCTACCAAGGATAACAAAAATTACCACTTAGAGAGATTCACTCCTCGGAAACCGGAAAGCAAATCAAGGGGTACAGTCAAAATCAACTGATATGTTGATAAAAGAGCGCAATACAGCTTATTCAGTCACCAATCAATGAATTTCTTTTTTTGTTTCTTCATTTTTCCATTTTTTTAAAATTTGTGCTTCAATTTTTGCTCCATAGTGTAATTAGCAATTTGGAAGCACAATGCTGAGTTTGTTGTTTGAATCACCACTTGGACATTTGCCCTGATGTCTGTTCCGTTGTACAACACAACTGGATATACTTGGCACAATGAGTGTGATATGGTCTTCAAATGTGATGTTAGTTGAACTGAAACATGAGTCTAATAGCTGTTTGTGTACTGTCTAGCTTTAGAGATCGCAGCTTATCCTGATCGGTACGTTTTCCAGGGAAATTACACTCAAATGCTGTGACAAATAAACCGGTTACAGCTGTGAATGAATGCTCTGTCATTTATTTAGTCCATTTGAATCATCGTTGCATTCACTTGCTCCCACGTTCGGAAGCGGCGCGAGAGCAAAACCTTTATTCTTTAGAAAAATTATGTCCCCACAATTTCTTGTAATGGTGAAACTCCAAGCATTTAGTAGTTTTCTACGGTTCATCTACGGATTTATCATCACCGACACTTTTCCTAAACATAACATGTTAAAGAGTGAAATTTTATTGCTCTTTCCAGTCTGGATACTGAAATCCTTGTGGGATTGTGGTAAATTGAAGCGTTCACGCATTTTCTCTTCTTGGTAACCATAAATGAATACATCAATTTTGTCGCCTCTGTGCAATAATCCGGGTTGCCGATTCACTTGTCCAAAATATTCTGCAATGTAGTAACAAACAGATATGGCTGTCAAAAGCGACTTTGTCCATCTGCTCATACAGAATCTTCCCTTATGTGAACCATAAAATTTTAGTGCATAATTTTTCACGCGGGCGGCCGTGAGAGAAAGTTGGCTGAATTTTAAGTCTGATTTAGGGCTGAAATTGCAAAGTTGTGAATCGCAATCAGATGACACAACTTCATTTTTGGCAGTATTCCTTCCAGCCGGCCTCTCACGGTAATACTTCTGCCCGACTTTTTCGTGAAATTTCTTTATCCGTTTGACCATACTATGTTGTGATGCCTTGAGTGCTAAAACGTGTCACAGTAGAGTGCAAAGAAAAGTGTTCCGTCAGTTTTTGAGATTTTGCAGCTGGTTATATTAATGTCATTTGCCCACCGCATTTTTTGTAACTTTATCTGTATACAAAAATCAACTTCGTCTATGGGGGGGGGATAAAATTTTCAACTGGAAAACAAAGCTATACTTGAGCAACACAAACAACTACCTGAATGCGACCAAACCATATTCTTTCTTCTGCGCTAATTAAAAATAATTTCTTGCCTGCGCGCAACTGTTACTCTAAGTTTTATGACCCAAACACTCTCCCAACCGAGAAGCAATTTTTCATATCGCGAGGCGAATGCAGCTAGTGCTTATTTGAATCTAGCTCAGATTTTTTGAATAAATATCAATAAAAGTCTATCTAAAACTGATATCTTAATTTGATAAATTGAGCGTTTTCTACTTTTACGGGAACCTAACTGTAGGCTTTTTAAATGAAACTGTGTGAGTTCGCCGGAACATCAGTAACTTTGAGCATGCTTGAAGTATGAGTAGTTTCTTGAAATTCACAGATGAATTTTGGGTCATATAGTGTACTGATTTCATTTTGTCTATTTTTTTACATATATAGAATATATATGGAATAGAATATATAGAAAACATATACATGTTTACACTATACAATCTATATATAATATTTTATATTCATTAGGCACGCAGTGAGATATTCTAAATAGGTCTTTTTGCAGACTAACGTAATAAGCAACACAAACGTGAAATGAGAATATGATAAAGTGCTCGGGGATATTTTCATCCGGGCAGTTTTATTTTGGGCAGTACTCCCGCAGAAGAATTCACCGTTCAGCCATTACATATTCGAGATATGCTACTGAATCGTCTTCATTGGTGCGGTTTGTAGATATTCGAGTGATGTGAAACATCGGCTCTAGTTGGTAGATTCCGAAATAACGCCAAAGACAAGCCACTGTTTTACATATTGCTTGATCCGTGTGAATTGTGACCATCTGCTTAACTCTCAGTAAATACAGAATAAACGAACCGGTCAATACATTCAAGGCAACATTCTATAACTGTCCACATAACCTTTTATTGATTTTCATTTTTAACTTAAATCTATTGGCCTTTCTTATTATCACGCATCAGCATGCCTTGCGATCCTTTCACTACCTCATGATATTTGATTGCAATATTTATGATCGTCGTTGGTCCTCGCTTGGTCATGAAGAGCCATCTAGAGACTTGCCAACTTTTCCTCTGATTGAATACATGACAAGTAGGACCTCAGTCTATGTAGTTGATACTGACAACCAGAGTAACCCGATGAGGTGATCTAAACAGTGCAACTGCGGCATCAGTTTGACGTAAAAGCCACTGATCTTAACTGTGTAGAATTTAAGTGACCAGGCACCGTTTCTTCATCACAAAGCTTGCTAATTTACCCGAAATAACCTAGACAATAAATGTTTTTTTGAGGATTCCGATAACGTTTCGGTAAACGGCACAGTGTGACAAAGAAGACAATTTTGTTAGCTGAGGTTTTTCAGTCGGTGGCTTATTTGTTCGATTTATTTCACTAATCAAATATCTTTTGCTCTGCATCTCAGGGGTGCCTTTGGCAAAGCTATATGCGCACACCTTTTGAATACCGTTGATTGCCGCAATGAGGGGTCTCCTGTCTGATTTTTTAGCTAGTGTGCAGACATTCTGATGTTTGGAGGACTGTTAAACCTGGTCATCTAAGGCTTAGCGCGCTACCCGAGCAAATTCTTAATCGATCGACACAAACAGTACCGTTACTGGGTTTTCATTCAAGGCATTGGACAATCTAGTCATAGAGCTCAAGTCTGAACACGTTTGCCTATGTGCACGTGATAATTCGATGATGTCCAGCGTGCTCTGGTGGACTTGTGATAAGACGCTCACGTCATACTTCCTATGTCCGAACTTCAGATCCCGGTGGTATGCACTGCAGACTTACTCTAATAGGAGCAAAATTCAAGTCTAGTGCTTTCCTCTTCTAGATTGGACACACCGAAGTAACTGCGTTAGGACTAGAGGAGAACTATCTGAACAAACGTTTTTCGAACATGAACTCTTGTTCTTTTGCTGTTACCAGTAGGAGTCGGTTTTGGTTTTAACGTTATTCACTATATTAAAAGTAGTGCTTATGATTTACACTACTGTCGTGGAATCAAATAACTATATATATCCAGCCTGTGTAAAAGAAATTTGGTTAAGTTGGTTTATGAGCTGATGGGTGTCCTACGAACTCCACGTGCTAAATCAGATGAGCCAGTGAAATGACATACCTGATCTGGCTTCATCAGTTTTTGGGCATTTGTTACTCAGTGTCAATTAAAGAAAGGACAGCGGTAATGGAAACGAATGAGTTTACATTATGAAAATCTTGTTGAAATTCCACTGAAAGTTTACTGCTCGCCCGGTGTGCTAACTACTGGACTTTTATGCTTTCCTCACCAAGTTATTTTTAACTTGCTTATTCATTACAAAACCCTGTAGTGTATGTTGAAGGATGCATTTATAGTCTTGAGTCGTACCTTGTGTTGTGTTTCATTTAAGTAAAGCTGTGGATAGTACATCCACTTCCTCTATTCTCTTTCTAATGCTGAAGATTCTGTGGTGGCTGTCAGTTTGTCCTGCGAAAAGTAACTGTTGCAATCAGTTGATAGCACTTTCTTCTCTGGATATCTTCACTCCCATCGGACTGAGTAATATTTCTGTGCACGTCTATAGCAAGATTCAGAAAAATTAAAAGGCATGTGTGCAAGCAAAATCGAACTCTTTTCAGTCTGCCCTAGTGGTCACGTTCAATGTAGTTGCATAACTATCTACTGCAAACCGAGAAATACGATGTTTCTGGTTAACTTGTTTTCAAACATATGAACAACCATGCCACCAACCGCTATTTTATTTTGTTGGGTTATTCAGAAAGCTTTTCGTTCAACCCCTGCTTGAAAGGTTCAACTACCTGGCTGACACGCAATCTGACCACAATTAATCCGTTCGCCATCTTTGTTACGTTGAGGAGGCAAACAAAACCAGCGTGCTTAGGACGCCAATGCTAAATGTTGTTCCGCTGCTGTGACATCGATCTCGGAAAATTATCCCCATAATATATCATCGCCGAGCTCTCTGCTGAAGTGTTTTCCTCTTCTCAGTTTTGAAAGTTTACTGAACGTCGGCCTGGATCTATTGTTCAAGATGTTAATATAAGTGGACGCGCAGAAGTTTGTATCGTATAGCAAATTAACTCTGATGTTTTCCTATTACATGATGATATGGAACAATAACGAATTTTAGGTATTATCAATCGAAGCTAAGTTAATGTAGAAGATAGCTTTGACTGAGTATGTTTCCTGCAACATAGTTGAAACTATCCCAAACATTTTATCAGGTGCATATTTCCATCACTTCATTCTGTGCGACGGAGTACTTGCGTAATGATGAATCAGATAGTGAATAATATATATTCGGGTTGAAGTTCCATGTCTCGTCTACAGCTTGGTACAACAGACTCTGTACCTGGTGGCCTGAGACTTTCCATATGAAACTGCCACTCAAAATCTAGCCGTTGGTTCTTTTCCTCTATATTTTCGGTTTAATTCTCCAGTGTTTCCGCAAAAGCTATCTAATAATTGCCGGGGTTTTGTAAGTATGTTAGGTTATTATCTTCTCCGAAATGTTTTTACTTCAAATTGTCTTCGCGAATCCATCAACTAGTCTAGGTACAAGTCAAGAGCGAATGAATAATGGTTCTAGTATTTAATGACAACTGACTGTGTGAGTTGTGTTGTCCAGCGGTCAAGAACTCAGTCCCCTTTGTAGTCACTAGCGTGATTTAAGAGCTACACCGATGAAGCAAGCGCAGAAGAATCAACAATTTTTGGACTCCTGAAGTGCTCCGGATCGTCGAACACAAACGTTTTTCATAAAATAAAGGAACAGTACAGGGTTCATGCCACTCTTCATGGTCTTCAGTGAAGTTCGGGAGTTTATCCCCTTGTTTCTTCAATTAAAGTGGAAAGAATCAATTTTTTGAAATTTGCTTCCGGTGAAAATGTCACTTTGCACTTCTGAGGAGTTGAACTGATGTTGAGATGATTGTACACTAGAACTTCTGGTCGTCTCTAAGACTCTGTCTAGAGAAAATACTCAAAACTAAAAAACGTAGGTAATTTAGGTTACTGACATGATTGGTGGAATTTTAGCGGTCCAAATTTTCCGCCGAATTCCTATTGGCATTCGATGCTGTTGTTTCATATCCATCACAGTTTACCTATCCCTAAGCAGTCGCAACATACCAACTTGATTTTTATGGCGGACTAGCCTGAATGCTAGCTAAAACTCTCGTATATATTATCTTTCAATGAAGATTGCTCTCATAAGCTGCCTCGTGTTTTACTTGTTACGAAATTCGGGTTCTTGCGTTATATTTTATGAAAGAAACACTTCGTAAGATTACCGTGAATTCTTAGACAGCCCACGACCGCTTTCGCGAATCCTAAGTCTCACCAGGTGAGCACAGTCCCCATGATTCCGTGCGGTTCCTCACGCAATGCTACATTTAGCGATAAAATATCCCATTTTCGTTATATGCATCCGACTCACCATGATACTAAAACTAGATCAAGAAGCTACCCTCTGGCGGAAGACACTCATTTCCAATTTGGTTTCACAGAGACTCACTTGGAGCTTATGATGGTTCTTGTTTATGATGGTTCTTGCTTATGATGGTTCTATGCAACTGAATGTGCTGCACCAAGCCGCCTCATGTTCCAGTTTGTACGATATTCAAGATCTCGTGATACATGTATAGACATAATGCACTACTCATAAGATTGCTGAAAACGTTTCGACAGCCAATGATCGATCCCGATTGTGATTTGCGCTGAGTTATGTTCCGTATGTCTCGTATTGCATTGGTTACCCGGATGGCTATTTTGTGGTGTTTCAGGTTCGTTTTCGATTGGTTCGTTCCCCGTTTGTGTCGCCTTGTGGTCTCTATTTCGTAAATTGGGTTGTTTGTGATGGCGGTTTTTATTTTTGATAGTTACCTTACTTTAGTCCAACTCAGCCTGGTTGATTGTTTTGGTTTGCCTCCATATCTGCGTCCTATTTTTCCTTAGTTCTTCTGCTTACGGTGGTCGACAGACTGGGTCGATTTTAATGTTTTTCATGGCTGTTTGAAAGGGAGGCTCATTGTTCCTGGAATCCACGTTCTTTCTTTGTTTTTTCATGAGCCAATATCTGAACGGTGTTCACATTTGTGTCCATCTTGATCTTCGTGCACGGAGACCAGTGATGACTGATCGTGCCTTTTGGTTGCAAGTTTATGTTGGTGTATTCTGTTAGATAACTTCCTAGTTTTTTGTCCTACGTAGTGTTTGTCACAATCTCCGCACTGAATCTTGTACATGACATTGGTTTTCACTTCCTAGTTTTTGTCCTACGTAGTGTTTGTCACAATCTCCGCACTGAATCTTGTACATGACATTGGTTTTCTACTGTTACCAATCGTCCTTTTGGACGTGATAGTGTGTTTGCTGGTTTGTGGGGTACTGTAATGTTGTACCGTCTTAGCAAGAGCGCAGCCATTTCCGAAATATTCCTGGCGTATGCAAGTTTGATCCGTTTGACTTCTTGTGCTGTCGGGTTGGTCAAACTGAAACAGCCATCCAACCAGTCGATGGGGTACGAGAAATACAGACCACAAAGCAGCGCAAATCACGATCGAACCAATGATAATACAAAGACGGTATACACGAATCAGCCATCCACATGTCACTACATTAGATTCTCTCCAAAAACGATATAAAAGCAGCTAGATACGGATCAAGCACCCACTCAACTGCGCACTGACGATGTTTCCTCAACTGGGGATGAAACGTTTGCAAACTAATTGCTAAGCTCGGCGAACAACTCAACTACCATCTGATCAAGCAACAGTAAACACACAGAAGCTACCCATATTCTGATAAATCAACAACAATACTATTTTATTTGTCGAGCACATATTCCACCTCTTGTTTTATTCAGGCCAAAGAATGAAAATTCGAATACATTTTTCGGTGTTTAATTACCAACGTCACTGTATCACCGTTCAAGATATTTGGCACACAAATCATATAGCTGAGTCTTCACATCGCATCCCGATCAGATTTAATAATCTAGGTGCATTATAAGTACCCAGGGGAAGTATTAGTTGGCCGCCTGGCATATCACATTTCCGGAATTCACGCAAGACCACCACCCAAGAGATGCGCTAGTGATGAGCTCTAATTAGAGCAATTTTGGAGTCATGTGCTTCCCGCTTTTGTGTACGCCTACCAGAACACTCGCTCCGGACAGCAAAAGAACTGTTAGAACTTGAGTTCCTAAATTCGCAAGAACCATTCATCTCGACTGTACATGTTAGTAGAACCAAAACCAGTATTTTACTTCTCAAGAGTGTAGCATGATCACTACTTGGATGCACTACAACGGTAATCAAAGATACTTTGAGTACCTGTTATGTCATAAACGGTAAATGTTTTTTCCGCTTGTAGTAAATACTTTACCTCCGTGATTGGTATGTGTTGGGGTGCCATTATCATGGCCAAATGAAAGGTGAACACGTTTTCATCGATGCTGATTACAGATTTTAGCAGTGATTTTGGAAGAGAAACCCGTAATCTGCCGACACCTGACGTCACATTTTCAAAAAAGGCATGGAAGAAATACTACTTTACGCTAACGTTTGAAAGTTCGAACGAAATCCTGGTTTTCTCAAAGTGACACTGAGCTCAATTAATCTAACAATAACTTTGCCGTACATACAACTAACCACAAAGAGGATCCCGGAACTCGACTAAAAATCACGGGTCTGATCAAAATACAGCTGAACACTGCTGATGCCTGTTTTTTAACTGTTTAGTAATTCCTTGAGCAGCGTGCAATTTTCCGAGCCGATGGATACGTTTATAGAATTGGTCCCTAAATAAGGATGCCATCTAAACAGCAGGCCAAGAATAGAGTGAATGGCCACAAGAACAATGTCAGAACGGTATCTAGCCAGTAAGAATAGTTGAAGACCCTGGGAACTAAAACCGGAATTAGTCAGTCAGTTGATGAGCGACAGCGTCACTTTTGGAAACCAAGGATTCTCAACAACCGGTGGTTAGAGATTTGTCTGTAAATAACCTGGATCGACGGCGTATCTAATGTCGCAGTTCTTCAACACCGCTTCATCATTCCGCGTCCAGTCGTAAGCACTTGGTAGTCGTTCATTCGGATTGGATAGGAAATTCCGCCCATAAATCTGGATCTCGTCACCTGAAGTTATGCTTTACTGAAACACTGGTGATTGGACGTTGCAAACGCAAATTTTATAAACAAATGAAATTTGTGACTAGCTTTGCCCTGCCCTTTTAAAGGCGACAGCGTTCCGCTTCCATAGCCCCAGCACTTTTATCAACCGTCACGGGATCTAACATCCTTTACCCACTGTAATGCTCTCATCAGCTTGATTGTTTGTCCCTCGAACTATCTGTCTGTTGTTTCGCAATTACTTTGACTCCAATGGTATGTAATCAGTTTTCGTTATACGTAGAATATTTGAACTCAGTATAGCCTGTCATGGAATTCTTCTTGCTCGCATGAAGCCCTCGGATTGCTAGTGAAGCATTAAGTTAGTGGACCAAGATGGGTGCGATTTTTAGGGGGTTACTCGTTACTCGTCAAAAGGTGGTCAGTTGTAGTCGGCGGCATTCATCGAGCTGACTCGTTCTCCATGATTGTCGGATTCGATAAAGTGAAAGGATGTAAGCACACTACTACGGAATAGCCTCACTGCTTTGCCTTAACGGTCTTCAGTTTTTGCGAAAGTTGCACAATTATCAAACCATGTGCTTGAAATTGGACACAGTGGTTTCCATAACGAAGTGTAATCAGACTCCAAGATTTTTTGGGTGGGCTTGTGAATTTGATCATATGGTTCATCGGAGATTACGTTTGTCTGTAATCCTTTGGCTTAGGAGATGTCTCTCCTAATGGGTCGGTAACTAAAACTAAACTAAATAACTACCTACTTTCCGCCTCGTTATTATCCAATAAAACAGTTTCTCTTCTATAACTCAACAAAATAACGTTCCCGCTTTCAAAGACAGGTTAGTCAAAGTTATAAATGCAGCTGCATGCAGAATGCACGCGCGCTTTAGGTGTACAACTATACAGACTTGCTGTACATTTCTGGTGAACAGTACGGGGCCTTTTTATGTGTGCAGGCGGTGCGTGAATGAAGATAGAACTCGTCCAGCCTCTCAAGCGTTCTGATACCCACTGGTTTTTTTCGCAACCTGATGGCAACTTTCAACTTCGGACCCACACAAGATGTGCAACTGCTGGAGAAATGTAATGTGAGCACGTGGCACTACGGTTACGTACACACTTGTCTATACTGTGCTTTACTAATTAGCCACAAGAACGGTTAAGGGCTTACTACGACATCTTGACTGTGACATCTGTCTAAAGAAAAGGACGATATTATATAGTGTTGGCTGAAGGAACGAAAATTACCACAAATTTGGTGATTCAAAAATTATAACCACAAATCGCATGTTCGAAATAAACTTTCATGCCGTTGAAATACAAAGCAACCATCCGATTTTGTGTGACGAGCTTGTAAACTTTTAGTATGTATTTTTAAATAACATTGACCGAAACTGTCATTCACATCTTGGCTACACCTTTGACTAACGTGTGTTTTGGAAGAAATCGAAGTTGCTTTTTGGGCCAAGCTTGACCGCTGAACATGAAACACTGTACTAAGTGAGACCTCCAAATAGGGTCCATGTATATTGGAACAGACAGATGTCACCCATAATTTATAATAAAGAGTAGGCGGCAAGAGAAAAAGTTCTTCCAGAAAGGACACTGAATATTGACTAGAATGAACTTGCTTGATTAATAATAACTCAATCCCGAGAAGTTGTTTTGGTCAATTTATACTAGGAAGCACAGTCCAGGTAAAACTTAAAATCAACAAACCACTTAGGTTTTTTTGGGTTGAGTAACGGTATCCGACGCAAATACAGTTTATGAGTTCGCGTATGAAAAAATCTCATCCCACGTACGGTATAAATCCAAATAGGTCCATGTACATTGGAACAGACAGATGTCACCCATAATTTATAATAAAGAGTAGGCGGCAAGAGAAAAAGTTCTTCCAGAAAGGACACTGAATATTGACTAGAATGAACTTGCTTGATTAATAATAACTCAATCCCGAGAAGTTGTTTTGGTCAATTTATACTAGGAAGCACAGTCCAGGTAAAACTTAAAATCAACAAACCACTTAGGTTTTTTTGGGTTGAGTAACGGTATCCGACGCAAATACAGTTTATGAGTTCGCGTATGAAAAAATCTCATCCCACGTACGGTATAAATTACATTCTTTTTAAATCAGTATTGTGAATATTGTTATTTTCTTTGTAGTAGTGTCTTGATTTATTGAATTGCTACTTCGAGATAGCAGCTTTATAAGATGACTGGCTCACTTACCGAGGCATCCGAAATCCAAAAACGATTTGCAAAGCAAAAGCTTTTTAATTTTAAAATCCTTAGTAAATCTTTGAAAAATTAACATTGGGCACACCGTAAATAAAAAATAATGTAAATATCAAGAGAACTTTATGTAGTGCATTCCAAACTGTTGACTCCTATCAGGCGTTTGCTTGATTTACTCTAACATACAAGATAATCGAGCTTACCAGGCACTTAAAAAGCTTTTACATCATACTTGCTTGATATTTCACTTTGACAGGTGAAGGATACACTAATTGCCACCTGTCTCTTCCTATCAGGTGTCTGTGTCTCCCACGTTGCGAAAACTTTAAAGGACAATAAAGACTGGTAGACAACTTTACATTCAAATACATTTTTGAAGTTTTTATGCTTATTTGTTGTATTGCGTGGCGGAGTAAATCCTTGTTTTCTGATATTTGTTTCCTTGATCCAAATCAGACTTGCGTCCAGTCTGTATATGGCAAAGCATGTCAGAACATACCCCTGAGTTAGAAAGAGTTAAAAAATGAGCCTTCAAGGGAAACAAAACAGTAAAATAGAAAACGTATCAGACTTAGTTCGACGGCCAATAAGTATTGGAGTTTCGAAACTAATACTGACGGACACTTTTAGAAGAACTCAATGGGGCGCAACAATCAGCTGAAAGCTGGCACATGTATTATGGTTGTGGTGTTCAGTTTCAACATGAGTTAATCATCAGAGCAGCCGTAATTTTCGACCAGGTCTAACATGGGAATAACAGAACATCAGCGACACGCCGAGTGGTGGCCCTTGTACCGAAGATTACTGATAAGATCTAAAGAATCCATTTGCTATCCATGTACTATCGCGAAAGACAGTCAAATGACCTGCAATGTGCTTGTTTTTGTCCATTGAGGCCAGTTCAGTTGTTAACTAGGAGGATTCATCAGCGGAGCACTTCAATCTGAGTGGCACAATACCGAGCATCTAAAGGTGTTGACATAAATTGATTAATTATTTGTATTCTATATTGACTTACCCCAAAATGTCAGTCGATTTAGTGGTTCATTTTAATCAATAACACTACTTGGTAACACTACTTCAAATCATCCATAGCCTTTTCCCCCCTTGGGAACTAAATTATACGTATGTGGAGGTAAGCAATGCTAGCAAACAAAGGCGGTACACAAAGGGACGTGAGTGTGGATTTTTAAGTGCAATCAGTTCTGCCATTTGCGGATATCTGTCTAGTTTAGCCGGGGGTTAGGGTCGTTCGCGGAAGACAGTCAAACGACCTGCGATGTGCTTGTTTTTGTCCACTGAGGCCAGTTGTTAACAGGCTTAGAAGGATTCATCAGCGGAGCACTTCAAGCTGAGTGGCACAGTACCGAGCATCTAAAGGTGTTGACAAATTGATTAACTATTTGCATTCTATATTGGCTTACATGAACAACACAGGGATAGTGAATCAAGTAAACTGTCATCCATGTATGTTACTATTGTCTTGCACTCGACATTTTTCAAGATAAAGACCGTCAAGTCAGGACTGGAGCGTGGAAACTAGTACGAGGGTACACAAAAAATTCCTAAGCAACAACAATGGACTAACGTCAAAACAAGTCCATATAAGTTACGCGCAATTCTGATTTGGGTTAAAACATGTGATCCCCGAATAGTAGTGCATGGTGCATCATTGCAATCCAGTGAGTAGCAGCGTTTCCGCTCAATTTCACAGTGTATGTTAAACGTTCAAGGTAGAAGGCAATAACAGAATATACCATTACAGTACTAAATGAATGTTTGGCAGAAATTGGTGTTATATTCTCGCTGATAATTGAGGAGTCATTTTAGAGAAGTCGCTGCTTAGGAAAACCATTCCTGTTCTTTCCATGGGCTTCTAAGCTAGCAGATTTCATTTAATGTTACGTTGTTTGGTTGGTCGATGTTTTCCTTATGCACGTCCAGATGACATTCTTCAAAATGTATTATCCGGAAAATCTCAGAGCCACCTCACATACAATATGTCTGTGTTGCCTCTTTTTGCATGGCGGCTCTCTAAAACAGCTTCTTTCCCGAGTTTGTTTTAGAAACCTTGTAAAACAGGTTGCGCAAGGCATTTCTTGTGGCTCCGAAATAAGCGAAACACAAGATCATCGTCCATTGTGCATGAATTTGTACCAAAATTCAGATCACAGAAAAACGATATTTTTTTCAATTTCCACTGCTTAGTGTGGAAATGGAGGGAATCCTGTAATGCTGCTTTAATCCTTCTTTCCTACTTTGGTTTTCCATGACGTAACCTGTTGCTAGGTTACGTCGATTTATCAAATCTCCTCGGCAAACCAGGGATTGGCTGTTTTTGAGAATGGAGTAACCAATCAGAGTATGCAAAATTATGTACGTTCACAAGGTGAGGAGTTTCCGTGTACAATTACTGAGGAAATTTGGCTTAGCAAAGTTTCAGTAATCCGTAACTTTTACGTTCTTCTGAAAAGATTGTCAGACATGAAGATTGCGAGAAGGTGGGTCTTAACATTTCAAATGCCACCAAGTGAAAACGACTTGGAACTCGACCGATGTCCGCTGGTGCCTTATGAGGAAACATCGTGTGTAATCATTCTGTGAAGGGGGGTGGAAACTGTTTCAAACCCACTGAAATGATCATGAATACAGATTAACCAACTCTCGTGGCTTCCGGAATGTCACTCCTTCGAATGTGCTCATTACGCAGATGTTTCTAACAAGACCTAGGGTCCGCCATCAAGGCTATATATCATCGTCGTTTATTGCAGTTTGATTTAGTACCACCTGGTGTCCAGCTTCATCGCAAGATGTAGCAAATATTGAAGAAAAATAGTCCCTAACTTTTCTACTGAGCAAGATACATCAGATCAAAGACAATTATCTATACAGGTGTCCAAGCAGGCACATTTTAGAGCGGAATCAGTTTTTTTAAAACAACTCAGACCCACCTTGCTATATCCCAACGCACAACTATCTTCTGTTTGACAAGTTCTGCAAAGCCTATATAATTTGGACCCACAAGCCTCCACGTAATTCACCTGATTAGAACCTCCTAAAAAGATTGGGCGCGTCTAGCGTTCCTAGCAAAAATAACCCTCCTGTGATTCGAGCAAAGCGGTAGTGGTCACAATTGCTGAACCAATGTATTGTAGAGGGTCAATAAGTTGAAACTCACAGACACTCAAACACCTTCGTTTTTTGAAGGAACTAGACACCCGTGCTACAAGCGTACCTGGCGCCAATAGAAAATATGCGGAGATATATCTGTTGTAGAAGAACCTATCGTAGTGTCCTTTGAGTCGAGTATCGCAGTACAGTATGGTAAGGCAATGTGTGTATGCCTACAAATAGATCTGCAACTTGTTTCTGAGCAGCCCAACCGAAGGATTTATTTACTGTTGAATGGTTGCTTCCTCAGAAAGCTATCTTGATTTCGTCACCATTATTCCGCAAAGTGATGCAGTCATATTTGAAAACTTTGTTACGAAATCTAATTTACTTTCACATATTTCACAATAACTCGTCAAATCATTTGTATGCTCATCGCATGTAGAAGCACGTAGTGCTCTCACGGTACTTGACCGTCCAACACAACCATGCAAGAAGTCCTTAAATGTACTGGAGCCATACAAAAACAATAAGAATGGAGGTTTTCTTCCACCGATTTCAACTCCAACTGCGTTGACAATGTTCATAAGCGGCTGTTGTAAATTACACTGAAGTTCTACCGAACGTATTACAGCAAGCCATTGTAATCAAAAACAGGTAAATGGTTCATCTGACATTGGTGCATCATTGGAGGTCCGTTTTGGTAACAATTTAACAGTAGTGACACATCTAAGAAAGTCTGCTCGACATCAAAATCATGGCGTCCAAAAGAAAAATCCAAGTGTTCATGTCCTTTAAATCTGTTTATTAATCAATATGGTAGAAGTGTTCTAACAATGGACTTCCTTCCTGTATGATTTTTGGCAGAAGAATGCAGATAGAGATGTGCATGTCATAGGGGAACCTAAGAAAGTTGGATCTTTCCAAATGTGTTCTTCTGAAAGGTTGTTTTTCCATAGGTGAACTCGTTTATGTGTTCTGAGGAATTGACAAATGTGACAAATGCTCTTAAGAAAGAACTTAAATGATACTCCCATTAGCAGTTCTATTCCATTGGGCTTATTGGAGTTTAGCCACTGCATCCAATATGTATGATCCAACATTGCTGCTTTATAAACCTAGCAATTCGTCATTCAGGGACTCGGCTTTCCAGTGGGAAAAATCAACGCACCCTGAAAGTTGAATAACGTACAGGCCAACTCAGAAAATTTTTACCTTTTTTCGTTCAGGTTCCATTTAGGGAACTCACGTTTGTGTCCAGTGCAAACGGAGAGCGTGACACATGATCCGATAGAATCTGAGTGATTCATATTGCCGTGAAGACGTTTGCTTAGCTCAAAATGTGTGTGATACAAGCAAGAATGCAGCCCCGTTTGAGTGCTGAATGGCCTAATTGGGTCACTTTCTGTATCTCATTTGGAAAATTCTGATCAAAGTTAACCACCAAATTAGTCCACCACCTAAACTAATAATCGGTCTACATACACGTCTCTGGGGAACAAATCACAGTGATCCCGTTTGAGAGATCATTGTCCAAAGAGGGGAAGAAACACTTCAGGAACCAGCTGTACGGTAACCATTTGTAGGAGTGACCTAAAATTGGGAGGATGCTTTAATACCTGTGTGTTGTCTGGTATGTACGAAACAGCGACGTTAATGTTCAGTTCTCATTCCTAAGGCACAATAACATTCGTGCACAATTGCCGTTGCGCACGAGGAAGCCAAACTATTGTAGCCACTTAGTCGAGCACTAAGTTTTGATCCTTTTTATACCGATCCACTGTCCCATATTTTTGTCTTCTTGGCGAAAGGCGGCTCTTTTGGAGGTTGTAATTCACAGATTGCCCTCTTTGAACACAAGCTCACATGCGCAACTTCACAGTAGAATTTGTTCACTCAAGATAACCTTTATTGGTTTGATTGTTCGAGCTGTCCTCCACTAGCACGAGATTCATCAATACTCCGCAGGTGTCGTTTCGGCACGCTGTTTCGTGAGGATTACTTGGGCCACATTTAAGATACTACTGGCTTACTTTTTGGGCTTTCTTTCACAAGCGACACATCAGATTAAGCGAAAAGCATTCTCTATTGGAGGAGTAAATCGTTGTGAGCAATGAAAATAACTGATGTTAGGTGCTGTGTCAATCGTTGTAAACTTCAAGCTGACTTAATTTTGTTGGCGCCAACCTGACTTCCGTCAGGTGGTTAAGGACCTTGCCATTGTTGATATGAACGCCAGTTATTCTGTGCGACGTTTCGGTCTGGTGCTCTCATTGCCAGCGTAATGATGCCAATTTATTGGTCACTTGAATGTGTCTAAATGTAAACAAAGGTCCAATTCGTTAGTTTGCATGGGACGTTACGACAGCAAGCTACATTGCAAAAGCTCTGATGACGTATAATTGACCATCTTTCCTGAGTGCTGTGAAGCGATGTGGTTTAGGTAAACTATTGTTGGCATAGTTTTCTTTTAGCCTGATTCCCATACTCGAACACGTTCAAATACAGAGTTGGTTGCTTCATGCATATTTGAATGGAAGCATAGCTGAATCTCACTGCACATGTTTCCTAGATTAGCGTAGTCGTTTTCCTATTTCAGAGACCGCGTGTTTTTGCTTTACTCAGTTTGTCCTCAAGATGACATTTAATTGAAAAACAAGTTGGTATAAAAATCCTACAAGGCTGTTTATTGAGCTTATTTCTCCAGGTTTGGATTGGTAACGAATGCTTGTGCCTAGCACTGTCTTTATTTTTTGGGAAAATCGGCTTTTACTTAACTCTAAGGGTAACCGTGTGCTGTGTGAATCATAGCTGATAAAAAATGTTTTTGATGCCAATATATTAGGTATATCCTTTAGAGAGGTTCCAAGACTTTTCAGAATCAAAAGCCAGAGACAATTCTAACGGTGATCGCGGTTAAAATAACCTCTGGGGTTGCTGAAAAATGTGTTATTTCGTTCGAAACTATCAAACTAGGAGCTTGTCCAAGCTGCCGTATAAGATAAAGCAAAATGCTGCTGCATATGATGGCTTGAAAGAGAATGTTTCTTGCTTAGTTGGTATCTCCCCTTAAAAGGACAGATATCTCAGTGAGCGCTTGGTGTTTTAATTTTAGAGAAACTGCCAAAGGAATGGTTGCTTTGAAAGTAGCTCTGAGACACATCTGACGGAGGTTACACTACCTTGAGGGTATGAGATGATTCTTTTGTATATAGCCAGGAATTTGATGGAGATGAGCCACAATGAGTTGACGAACCTGGTGTCCACTGTAGAGGGGTAAAATTTGGTCTTATTCTGACCTAAAATCAAGCAGGCTAACTCGAGCGTTACTGGGCTGTAACGGAAAGGATTTTAAGCCTACATTTCTATTAAAGGTTTTACGTGCTCTTTTCATCTTGCAGCATAACTTCAATTCGACGTCTGGAATAGCTAAAATCTACTATTCTCCAGAAATTATAGGAGTCGAAGAATGAATTTCCACAAAAGCTGGTCACAAAACTGTTTGAAAAGCTTCGGAGAGTCATGGGCTATGAAATTTTATCAAAATAATGTCTTTATAGTTCGTTTTACCAGGAATGACAGTTGACGAATAACCGATGAGAATCATTCCCGGTGCAAAATGGAATCATCTTGTGACTAAGCGTCGGCGGGGAATCAGCCAGTTTGAAAATGAAGCATGACGGTCACTGCGACAAAGCTCAAACTGCGATAAGATAACTTCCTAGTTTAAAAACTTTATTCAACTTTTGGGGGCCACATACTAATTGTTCTAGTTGGTGACCTGGATATGAAATTCCACCCTTTTTGCGGAACTCTGACCTATTTCTTGTGATCATCGAAGGGCCGAAAATCAAAAATAAATCACACTGGTATTTTATCTCTTAAATTTAGCACACTTTTATTTGCGTCGTTTCTTCGATTTAATAAAGTCATTCTTCTGCTAATTTTTTACAACAGTGTTTGCAGTAGCAGATGAAAACCTCCATCTGTTTGGCAGAACTGTACTTCTTTCTGTCTGACCATGTGACCTGGGCAGGTTTTTCATCTCCAGACGTGTGTGTACATAAAGATAACCGGGTTACTGTGATGCACGCGGGATAGACAATTGTCCAAAACAGTCAGTGCTTCATGAATAAATTGCCCGGTTTTTTAAAAGCCTGGCTAATTCAGTAGTAAATTCCCGGATATTCTTCAGCATAATTGCGTTGAATTTGGTATCGTCTGGTCTATTTAGGAAATTGTCTTTGATGTGCCACCAGATGCCATAAGTGAAATGATCGTCCATTTTCATGATGAGAGCATTATTAGACAAGTACCCAGAGGACTAAATTTCCGGATAAGCTGACTTCGACAATATCAGGGTAGGGAAGTTTTGGAAAAGCGATCTGCGGCTCTGGAATTTGCGCTGGAATTTCGTGATCAGCTGGACACTTAAACGTTCCACATTGAATTACTTTGAGTGTTTGTGCGTTATTAATGTGCAAATTATTCATTCATAACATATAATCCTTTTGCAGTGCGTTTTACCTGATGCGTTATTTTTGTCTCAGCCTAAAAGAAAGTCAGACAGGAGATCTTGAACTGTGACCGGAAGCTGGCTGGAGTGAATTCAAATATTGTTTTTCAATGCTGCTTTCAAGGCATGAGCATACCGACGGTGCGCCAACTGCATGGTTTCTTCACTGCGGTATTTCGGTTGTGCAATGGAACCCAGTCATGAAAAAAATGTTTGTCTGATTTCGTGATCACTTTACCCGGTGTATCATGCAGTTTCAACTTCACCGAGGTGGAAATGACTTCAGCGGGAGAATCCGTGTTTAGGACTTCATGTAACCCCAAAATGTCAGTCGATTTAGTGGTTCATTTTAATCAATAACACTGCTTGGTATTCCGGGCTCAGCCACACTTTTTTCATGACCAAAGGGAAAGTCTTCTTTCATGACCACTGATGAATATATGATCAAGTCTTCTCATCTTCACATCTGAACTGAACAGATAGGCTGGATGATACAAAGGACCGGTTAGTCAATCCATCAGTGATCAGCTAATCAAATCCATGTGTCACTAGTACTAAACTTGAATTTAAAATGACCAAAATGTACATGCCCCGAAACGTTTAAGGCCAAAATCTTTTTCTAAGTAGGCACTAAGGCATTGTCATTAAGAAGACAAGACTCTTCGTTAAAAGCAATCCACTAATGATTCACAAACATGAGGAATGAATAAGAAACAACGGAATGGCTTCCCGCGGTTGCTTGTGCGTACTTTGACGGTCCACAATTCAGGTGGGTATTATTTATTAAATTCCTCTGAGCAGAACCTGTGAAGGCGACACAATTCTCTGAATGGAGAATCTTCACAACCACGCTGTAATTCAGACATTGGCATCTGAATTATTGTGTAATAAGATTGAGCTATCATCAAAAGGTGATATCCTTTGAAAGAGGACCAAAAACAATGGGGAAGAAGGCAACGTCGCAGAAAAAGTACCAGTGACTGAACAGATCCTCTAGTACCAAATACCGGACTGGTATCCATTCAACGTCATTTAAAACCAAATCAACACGTTTGGGATAAAAATTACTATGGTATTTAGATCTACACAATCGAGGAAAGAGAAGAAATCTGCAGGGTAGCCTGTTTGACGTAAGCACTACTCTGAATACCACGAACAAAATCAAAAACATGATTTGCAAGCATCAAAAATTCTCATTTTCGGTGGTAAATACGAAAGTATGTACTGACCATTCACACAGATGTTTTTATAAGGTGAATGTAACGTGAAAGTAAAAGCAATAGTCAGGTGCAGAAAATGCTAGTGATTTTGCACCATATCACGTGCAGCTACTTTTTGTCACAGTCAAACAAATTAAGTTCGGTTAGGACCAATTCCGTCCAACTGGAGCGCTTACATTAAGACCCCAACACAATATTAACCGGATGACTGTTACTTACTGCGAAGATATGATAAATCGACCAAAATCATCTACGTCGGGATTTCACCGGGTCAGAGACACCAACTTAGTGGTGAGTGGGAATTGACTTCCTAGTGAGGTACACGTCATCATTAGTTAAGCGGTGAAGAGTTGTGGGAAATTCTCTTGGCTATATGTGGATGGTTTGCTGAGTGTCGACATAAATTAATTAGTAGCGTGACGATCAGACATACCTAAAGACAACGTACTTTCACTGGCCACAGGAATACATGGAAGCGTAAATAAGTAAGCACCGTTCGTGAAGATTATTATTGAAATCAGTACCAAGTACGGCTCAGCCATGAAAATATACCCTTGGATGATTAGAACTACAGTTCAGATAATGATGTTGAGAGTCTAAACATATTCTCTCCCTCCGAGAGTCAAATCCGGGTATGGCCACTAGGTCAGTTAATTTGCTAAGCTACTACCTTGAAATATTAGTAGCGCACGCATAGGTCGATTTATTTACGGATGAAACCTGCGAATTTGAACTGGATACTGGATCAGATAAATTGTTTGCCAAATAAAATTAAAACCGCTGTGTTTTTCTTCCGTATGTGTGAAACCCGGTACCAGTGGCTGCGCTTTATGCAGCCACGACTGGTCACTCAGGATTTGAAGGTTTTTATAGAAACTGAAATTTTTCATACAAAATCTATGTGTATTTTAATGAAAGATTCTCAAGGTATTAAACACAGCGCTTTGTTCTAATAGGGTTCTATCTTTTAAGAGGTATCTTACTAATGCCGTGAATTAGCTGAATGTGCTGCACCATGCCGCCTATTTCTTCGGTTGATATGATACTATATAGACATATTGAACTACTTACAAGTTCGCTGAAAAATGTTCGTCAGCCCATGCTCGATTTGGCACTTCTTAGGGCTCAGCATGTGAGCACAGTCCTCGAGTTTACATCAACCTCATGTTTTAATGTGAACTTGAGCATCAAAAACGTTGACGTATACACACATTTGCATACCAGTTCTGTTTTGACGGTAGACTCACCTAGAACTCAGCTTAATCTCTGGCTTGTGATGTTTTTAACAAAACGAAACAACCACCACACAATAGGAGGACACTTTCATCCACAACTCCGAACCCAGTTTGTCTGCCAAATTTCGTGACCTGAGCAAGTCTACTCATCAAAAAGATCCATTGCATTGAATGTACCTATCAGGTACTGAACGAATACCAGCCCAGACTGATTGGCTAACTAGTAAAGTCAAAAGAAAGAGGTGAGGTAAAACTAGGGCTACCACTCAACCTTTGTTCAAGGTGCTGACTCCTCCAACACAGTCGGAAACTCTGGATAGTAAATAGCGCCATGGACGACACTTACATCACTCAGGTGCCATTTGGTTCAATGTATCCATCAAATTTTACTGAGGATTATTTCCTGAAAGGTGAACCTCAACAACAGCACTCAAACGTCTTAAAACATCTTTTATTCCCCACAGCCATGTCAAATTCTGCACAACTGTAGGTTTAGCCCATTCCAAACCAGGCACAAAAACAGCGGTAACTCTCCACAATATTACGGGGACCTGTCATCTTATATTGCAGAGAAGGATGTATTTTTGAGTGAAATGTTGTTCTGCAACGCATGGTCACCATGCATTAAACAATGAATCTACCGGCCTTCTTCAAAACGTAGAGTTATATTACATCGCCAGTGAAAATCAGTGATTAAATAACAGACGCAATGGCAATTGTATGGAGCGCCGTACAAAACGGAAGTACCAGTAACGGGTGAAAGAATGCCGCTAGAACCGAGGTGTTTATGCAAGATAATACCTCTATCCCAAATAGAAGCCGGTTTATTCATGTTCTTTAATGTTCATTAACAGGACGCTCTGGTTGT
Source organism: Opisthorchis viverrini (assembly GCF_000715545.1). Taxonomy (NCBI): domain Eukaryota; kingdom Metazoa; phylum Platyhelminthes; class Trematoda; order Opisthorchiida; family Opisthorchiidae; genus Opisthorchis; species Opisthorchis viverrini. The sequence continues at coordinate 2,344,139 of NW_008751681.1, forward strand.
TGGACAATTACTGCGTAAGGGGACGGAGGACCTAGTTCGAAGCACGAATTCTGAAGTTTGAACCTGGGAGCACCTAGCTTCGAATGGAGCAGGAGTAAATGACATATGCCATACTGTGACAGAAAGCGTATGTACTTGTCACTTTTGAGACTATGTTTATCTCAAGTTATCCCTGGTACCATTCTCGTTCTATTGCGTATTAGCTGTTCAGATGTCCGAATAGCTTAATCTTTAGCTGCAATGCTCTATTGCGGTAGCTTTCACAAGAATCCACCAAAGTTCAGCGATAGAAGAATACTTGTGAAAGAGTTTCAAGAAAACTTTCAACTAGACTGTCTCATCAAAATTATTTTTCGGGTTAAGCACTATGAAGGGCATCCACTTACTTATAAATTCCACACCATCGCCCTATTTCTAAACCACTCACCTTGAATTATTTTCGGATGTTTTGGGGCAAATTATAATGAGCATCGGTAAACATTTGGACTTTTCAGGTATTTGTTCTACATTATGTGCGACAACTCTTTCAAACGATCTGAACAACCTGTCCTCCTACATTTAGTGGCACCAACTTGTTTTTTGTTGTATACCCGCGGGATAATTGGCGCCTAGATGTCTTCAACTTCAAAGTGCCACTTAACTTGTCACAGCTTGAAAGTAAGAGTAACATATGTCTTGCTTGAACCCGCTTTTGCTCTTTTAAAATGCGACTAGGGCAGATTAGCACCTAGAAATGTGCCGTAACTGATGCGTAAGCTGGCTTAGGCGTCACCATAAGTCAAAGTGCGAGCCCGCTTGCATCCGTTAAAAAATTAGGTACTTGCCTTGGAAAACTAACTTTACAGGCATCTTGCGCGTTACATCCCAAGTCCGTTCCTTTCTCCTTTGAACAACAGTGGGAATTTGGTTAAGCGCTTCTAAATGAATAAGGATTTGCAGTCCTAGTTAAGCCACATTGGGTTGAAATGGCTCGGTGTTTTGAGCGCAAATTTACTGCCCCACCTCTCGACTTCCTCTGTCCAGGCTAGAGCGATCTGGCAGTATCCCAGCTCTCGTACTTCCCTCTGGCGGCGTAGCGATTAGGCACCAAAAGGGTGCTACAGCTGAACGATAAGCCGCATTACCGTGACTCTATTAGATTTCAGGTAATAGGTAAATTCTGTTCATATGCTCATTTATGTCTGTATAGCGGAGGTGAGCCACACTAAGCTTTGGAGGAGAGCGGAGTAAACAGAAGTGAACTATACGGTTTTCGAAAGTATTCTCTTGCAAAACGCAAGCCAGTTGCGTGTCCGTTATGATCTTAGATTATAAGGCGCACCCTGAGGAAACATAAGGTGACAAAGTATGCTTGATCTTCCAGATTTAATTTAATTAAGGTCATCTTGAGGATATTGCGAAATTGGCGAATATACACTCATTTGCAAACTAATTAGGTTTTTCGAGAGACTAACATGAAACCCAGCTGATTCTCCCGTTTGTGATGATGCTCGTGGGCTGTCAACGGATTTCCAGCAACCTTATGAGTAGTACATTACAAAGATATACATGTATCGCGATATTTCAAATATCGTAGCGACTGAAACATGAGGCGGCCTGGTGCAGCACATTCAGTTGCCTGAGAACATCATAAACGAGAGATTCAGCTGGGTTCCAGGTGAGTCTCTCGAAAGAACCAAATTGGTTTGCAAATGAGTGTATATTCGCTAATTTCGTGCAATTTGGTTTCAAGTAGAACATAAGGTTGACGGAAACCCGGGGACTGCGCCTACCTGATGAGCCCCCAGAAGGGCGAAACGGGTCGTGGGCTGTCGAAGGGTTTTCAGCAACCGTATGAGTAGTACATTACGGATCTAAAATTGGAATTCTATATAGCAGACGAATGTAGTCCTCGGGAAGTACTCGTTGACATCCCCATATTGGTAGGGTTTTTGGTTGGAACTATTTTCGTGACGAATTTTTAGAGGTAGTTGAACTCAGATGAGAGTTCCATTATATCATACAGATGCGGCTGGATGATCGGCTGCGCAACTACCGTCTCTCACTCGAAAGATGCTGATGTGCGCCGTGCGCATTTTCGACGCTACTGGACAGAAATGGAGCACATGCACAGTCATTCTTGGCTACTTGTTGTACGGTAAAAAAAGATTAAAACTTGCCTCACAGTTTAAAACGCTTAAGAAATTGGTTCGTCTCAAATGTTGCCACACAGCTTTGACTAGCAGGCCACCAATATGAACTTTGCCAGAGAATACAGAATAAAAGCTCTTAATCTGTAATCCAAGTGTTTCTTAAACAAAATTTACATTTTTGCCAGAGGGATTGAGCATACGTTACACAATTGTTGCTTTCTTGATTATTCGTATGAAATCCTGTTGGTTCACCACACCACTTCCTGTCCTATCCGCCTCATCAATCATTTCCTGAATGAAAAAGTAAGACGTAATGCTCTCGAGTAAAAGTGCAAGGAGGCAAATTGGGTGGGAAATGAACTTAAAAACGAATAACTGTAACAATCTTTTATCCAAACATCACGTTAACCTCCGTGGTCTGAAATAAGAAAAGGAAGTTGAATGAGAAGAAACTGAATGGTTTGCTGACTCTGATTTCTACTACTAATCATCGTGATAAACTAGCCGGACTGTGAATTGCATTTCATTTGTTTTATTCAAGAGTGCATAAACTTCCCTATCATTCACAAATCACTGTTAGTTGAGTGAAGCATCAGTCCGTGGAACCAGGCACAATACACTCTTTGGAACCTACTTTATGGTTTGAATAAAACTGCAAGCGCTGGGCCATTATTTCATAACATTTCCAGTACGATTTGCGCAGGTGAGAGGGTAAAAACTGCGTATGGTTTGTAAGAAATATGATGGGCTGCCTCTACTGTAGCGAATCGAACCAGCGTCTGTAGCATCACTTGTTACGTAAAGCGCATTTAATGAACTACACATTGGTCATCTTAAACAGTAGATGATGTTACAGAAACAACTAATTTGTATTACCTTCACGGACAGGAACTGCATTACTTTGTCTGGATGAAGTCAAAACAAAAATAGAGAGATTGTTCACGCCCTCTTCTATGGCTTCAGATTTATAAGGTATTCACCGCTACCTAGCTAAAGAAATCGGGTGAATGACAGCTGTTACCATTCAGTTCCCATGTTCCGTATTATGTCAAGCGTAACACAGACAACCAAGTAGTTTTGTGATCCGGGTAGAAACTCACAACATAGACGTCACTATTGTCGGTTAGTGGCTACCTCTAGCAGCGTCACCACTAAAGAACAAGAAGAAACGTCTGCTATTTATCCTTCAAGACCGACAGTACTAAACACACTCAGACTGTTTGTGATCTTTGTTCGTTTCTATTTATCCTTACTATTATTGGCCTCCTAGGAACCTTCTTCGAATTTTAACCCAGAAATAAACGCTTTTTTATTGTTAATAAGTCATTTTGCTCGTGCCCATAATTTGTCATGTTTCATGCATTTTAGGATGAGATAAGTCCATGTATCATCTCTTCGGCAATCCTTTGGTACAAGCGCAGATCGTCGACACTAGTAGATAAGATTCTTCTCCACGCCTTATCTCCTAAGCCTGCGGCTATCAAGTCACAAAAAAACAATGACCTATTTCCTGCTGCAGTCTAATTTACATACCAACAAATGAAGGTTTCAGGATGTCTTCAAAGTATAAAGTTTTATTTTTTGTTCGTCTGACTATTGCCGGTTTCCTATCTAAAGAAGTGTCAAGTTAATCTTCCTTTCCTCAGACGTTCACTGAATTGGTTGGTCAGAGGCTGTTCTTAAGTACAGTCTATCCGCACCTCGTAGCTCATTACATTCAGTGAAATAAGTCGATAATGGTACATTAAAATGTCATTTGTTTAGTCTTGTTCATAATATTTATGTCTTGCAGGGGTCTGCGCAGTTTAACACATTTATCTACTACGGTCCATTCGAGTTTCAAAAAGTTGTCGAGAACAGCAATATCTCTGAGTAGCTTTATTTCTCACAAACTTGTTCACTACAAACGTACAAAACTGCCTAAAATAGATCAGGTTACATGGCTGTTCAAACTGATTATAAAGTATCAGACTGCACTTCAAACAACCATTCAGTTCGATCTTCTTATCACTAACCGTACATTTAGATTGCAGTGCCCCGTACTGTCAAAACTGTAGACCCTTCTTTGAACGCAGATATTTTAACCAACGTCTCCCCTCTAGACCGGCTCTGTAAGCTCTTTACACAACCTTTAGCTGCATTTTGGAATTTGTGAAGTCCATTGTTTCAACAGACCCACTGGCTTTCAATTTTTTTCCCGATATTTTCTCTAACTACCTGATCCCAAATGATTCGTCATCATTAGTCGTCATCAACCCTGTGGAGAAGAGCTTAGCAGCTTAACTGCGCCAGCCGATTATCCGAGCAACATGTGTTTATATGAGGTATATTTTCATTGATTTGTTTCAGAGATACACTACTCACTAGCCCGATACCACCAGTGTCAAAGGTGGAAATAACGGATGATAGATCTCCGTGGTTCTGCGTAGCAAATCCCGTAATCTTGTTGAATAAAATACCTGACGGTGAAACAGCCCATGCAAACGTTTGCAACTTATCGAAATCCACTTTTTGGTGGCACGACGGGTTCAGGATAAACACGATTTACCTGGATTTCTTCATCATTCATATCTTCCCCAAGAAGTTTTGCTGCTCGTTTCAAATCGTCAAAGTTTATAGTACCAGTGTTGTCCTTGTCCATGATTCTAAATGCTTTGACCAAGTCCTCGTTGGGATCTCTCTCGGTCATCTTCTTTGTCATTAGCTCAAGGAAACTTTTGAACTCAAGCACACCTGTAAGAATTAAGTGGGATTTAGCCAATGCGGATATGTACCTTTATTCTCTTTGTCATAAAGTAACATCATCTGACGTAACTCTGATGCTGATGGATCGAATCCAAGTGCTCTCAGAGCGACACTAATTTCCCGTATTCCGATCAACCCAGTTCCCTCCGCATCCAGCATATTAAAGGCTTCAAGAAGATCATCCTTCTGCGTTTTGGAGAGCTCCAAGTGAATGGCACTTGCAGTTTTATTCTTTTCTCTTGTTGTTTTGGAATGCTTGCTTTTCTGCACCAAATGACTAGATGAAAGAACACCTACCTCCATATTTCGAAGTGAATTGACAAATGGTTTAGTTGAAGATGGAGACTAGATTTTTTCTTCAGTTTGAACAAAGATGCAAAACTATCTACAGATTAAGGTTAATAAAATTAGATCAGTGATCTAGCACATAATCGAACGGGTGCATCGTGCGCAATGTTTGGCAACACGTCACTGAAATACTTTGAAGGTTAGCGTTACACCTTTTTGATAACTGATGCTTCATCGTCAGCCGCAAAATTCGAGCTAACATGAATAGTTGACATAGATATGTTGTGAGAGCTCACGCTGACTAATTCACCTAACATTTAGTGGTATATCTCGCCAGCTGTGCTCCGTTACTCAAGTGTCTGCCTTCAGTGTGAATGCCTATAGCTGAATCGCCTCTCTTTTACTGTCTTTGTTCTGTTGTTTCATTTCTTTGGGCTTTCTTCACTCTAATCGACTTGGTTTCAGATAAACACTACATAACAAAGGGAGCGCATGGTGCTTACTTTTCTTTTAAATGGAACAACTTATTTAGGAATATTCCTTGGTGCTTAGTTTCTAGATTTCACTTAGTACTTAAAAAATTGATTCTAGCATACTTCGATTTGAGGAGTATTGTTTCTCTTGAGGAAGTATGGGTGCTTACTTTTAAATTAAACGGAACAACTTATTTAGGAATATTCCTTGGTGCTTAGTTTCTAGATTTCACTTAGTACTTAAAAAATTGATTCTAGCATACTTCGATTTGAGGAGTATTGTTTCTCTTGAGGAAGTATGTGGCGACACTTTCGCGTACATGCGTAGAGCGAGTTCATTAGGCTTATAGTAAAAGCATCCAAGTGCTTGGTACTTACCATCATTTTGATAATTCGTCAGGTGCTGCCTAAAGCGCTACCACTCATCTCAAGTGAATGACTGAGAAGGTACCGATCTCTGTGACTAACGTATCATCCGTTTTAACAAACCAGAACTTTAAAGAGCTCGGAATGATTGAATTTTCTTCACAACGGAAAAATTTTACATTGGATCCCATAATTCTTGACGGCACAATTTCTATGTTTGCCAGAACGACTACCGTTGGAAATCCCTGGTACCAGAAATATTATGCTGGTCCCCAACTTCTTTTGAGTTTGGTGCGCTGTAAAAATTGTTTCTACTCTACAAGATTTGAGGCTGGTATCATCAGAAAACGGCTTAATTTTGTGTTGCAAGCTACCTTGTAACATCCCCGCTACGTCAGATCTATCCATATAATCTCGGTGGATACAGATATTATATCTTATGGAGCTCCAAGCCGATGGCGAACAAGTATGTTCCGGAAATCCCTGCCATCGTTGTAAATTACGGGGGCGTGGTGGTTGGTTGAGAACAAGTATGTCCGGAAATCCCTGCCATCGTTGTAAATTACGGGGGCGTGGTGGTTGGTTGAGAGCTCTCCAGTTAGCTGCCAAAACACGTACGTCCAAGGTGCTTGCGTTGAATCAGCTTCTTGGTTGTCGAGCCATCACTTAATTTAAGGAAAAACTACTCCATTCCTGCCCGTCTCCACTCATCGACCTCATAAACTGAAAAATTCCCCTGCAGTATAAAGTTAACTGCGTGTCTCGCTAACACATGATTCGTCGCTTCCACTGCAAAATATTTTGCGTCATTTCTATACAGTCAGTGGTTGTTGTTTCGTATTTATATATTCTCAGTTGTTTAACACCTCTGATTTTGAATACTGATAGTATGCTTAAGCCTGCATTTATTTTACATTTTGCCCTCTCAAAACTCAATGATATGTCGTTGTGTCGAATGGAAATTTTTGGTAGTACAAAGGCTACAGATACAAGCCTGCCACAAATATTCTATAAGTGTGTCTGGTGGTAAACCCCAAATTCCAACTACGTCCAACTCACTGATTCAGTCAGTTGGGAGATGGAATAGGACCCAACAATTAATCTGACCTACAAGCACTTTCCAAGGTGAATTTTGAACGAACTGTTTCTTATAGAACAATAATCACTTTGCTCTCTACGCCTAATAAATAGTGTCTAGGCTAGTTCTGCGGAAGAGAAAGATGATCATGCAATATTTGTCTTCATCTCTCAAATGCAATATACCTTCCATTGCGCCTGTAAATATGTCACTTTATTGCTGCTTGACCTCTCCTGGCTCGTGATCGTGCGAAGAGAGCCCTCTGAGGAGGTCGATCGACTCGCATGTGGAGCATGTAACCAAGCCGGCGAAGCGTACGGAGTGTGCTCAATTCATCTGCTTTGAGTGGGTTATTTTCCCTGGAAGCTTTAGGCGTCATTCAGTATTACTGATTCGGTGTTACCGCCAGCCTCCAGAAATGCTCCGAAGAGAATGATGGTCAGAAACTGAAGGTGCGCAGCGCCCGTGCTTTAGACTCATATAATCATATAGATTGCTAAGATCAGTGGAAACTGTCTTCCTCGGATGAGATAATATCACGCTTTATCACAGGTGATGAAGGTTCATGCAAGCTGTTCTATATTTCCTAATCCACCGGAAATGTCATCTTTCGTGAGACCACCGAGACTCGTAGAGCTGACAAGTTAGAAGAATTTGTCTACTCCCTTAATAGGCTTATCCGCAAGCACTAGGTTAAGTTTCGAAATCACTCAGTCTTGGGACAGCACTTTATACTTTGCAGGGAGGCAGAGTTATTCAGACGAGTTAACGTTGAGTCTTGCATGCAAGACACTAATCCTTCTATTCTTTTTGCATCCTCGGTCGGATAAGAAAAAAGTTAACTTTTGGTCTCATGCTGGGCTTCAGATTAAACGTTTTTGTTTTATACTTATGTGCGTAACTGGTGAGTGACAATGTATTTCATGACTGTGAATACAACCGGAAGGAATGATCTGTGGTTAAGAGGATTGCCTTTTATATAGGGCACGGCGATGCACAGCGACGCTGAAAATTTTCAGCCCGTTACAAACTTCGCAGGGACACGCGGAACCTGCCAGCGAGAAAATCAGGCATTCCAAAGCTAAGTTTGACAAGAACTATGGCATTGTGGCGAAAGGTTTTTTATTTGTGGTCAGCTGCTGCAGATATTCAGATAATCTGATGACGACGTAAATATGCATGGTATCGGTTCCTACAGTTGGCTGCATAAGGCATCAGCTCCATCTGCCAATGGCATCAGCTGAAAAAGCGCATACTTGCCGCACAGTGGCTAAGACTGCCACAGTTTCTTTCGCTGATGGTTTTGAGAGGGGGTGAACAAACTCGCCATGCAGGCCGTAGCTAGTGAAATTGATGTAAAAATACGGTGGGAGAAGTGAACTTTTCATTGAGGGGATGAGAAGTCTTCGACTGTTGTACGTCAATCTGGTGGGTATTTCATGCAGAGTTTTTCTGAGTTTTTTAAAAAATCTTTAGGAAACATTTTGGTTTGTGCTTAATTTAAGCAACCTGTTTAGCCCGCCGGATGTTCATGTCATCCGAACCAGATATATATAACTGTTTCCTAATCCCACATTTTTAGCCCAAGTCGACTCGCACGGTCCTGATTTATACGGTCATAAATCTTGATTCCGTTTGCTGGTCAACTCATTTTCTGTATTTCATAATGTGGTCTTCCGCCCAGGTAATAGGAGCCACACACAGGTCAACAAGCTGTTTAAACTTGTAAATTTGGTGAAGGCTTCCTGTGCTCCGTCCGTGATGGGATGCCGAAAAAACTCGAGATTTCGGAGTTTACCGTAAAATTGTACGATGAGGAATATCACCACAGCTTTTCGATTTTGCATTTTTGTGACGTATGAGGAATTCATGAAAGGCTCCGTAGTATTTCAACAACAAATAGAAACTTAATTTGGTTCACACCCACTGCAACAGCGTTTTTGACTGTTTGGTCCAGTCGCACTCCGTCTTTGCCCAAGGTGTAAAGTTTTTTTCAACATCGTTTCAGTGTAATATTATGTTGTATTTTTCCCTTCAGATACTCTAGCACATATGGGATTCAGGCGAAAGCCATAGTAATATAACTGTCTCTGTTCAACTCCAGTTGTTCCTTAATTTTAGATGACAGAAGGAGTGAAGGAAAAGGACAGCCGCACTAGTTTCGTTAATAGAAAAGTTGTAGCCACCTTTCAGATGCCTCAAGTAGTTATCATAAATTGCCATTTCGTGCAAACTAGTTGCAAGTTTCCGCAACGACACAAACGGATTTATTTATTTCTAGTGCGTTTGTGTCCTTACGACAACGACCTTGAGTATATCATCCGAGAACCATTTAAAAAGTCATGGATTCACGGGTTGATACATGGAATCGACGCTTTTGCCCATGTTTTCGAGGGTCGCTTTTGTTTCTGTCGTTCATCTGAAAGGCACAAATGAAAGAAGGGTGTAGCTCTGCCCTTTAATTTCTCAGCGCGGTGCAATAGGCTTGCGGGCGCGAGGACTCGCATAAACAAACGTCTATTAGTACTCTGAACTGGGTACTAGATGGAGCGGAGACAATCGCTGGAAGAGGGTTATTCCTCGTAGTAACTACCTGAAAGGGAAAAAGTTGGCCCAATAAAAATATGCACTCCGAGCTTTAACATCTCACTATGTCCCCTGCCCATGTGTTAGCCAGGTCAACGGTCAAAAGCGGTTGTCAAAACCTTCTTCAAACAGGACATAAATATGCATTAGGTTACCACTGAGACAGATGTATTTCAGGGGGGAGAGATGGAGGAGAATAAAACGCGTTTCATAAACCACGGACTTAAGGTCAAAAGCAATTTTCGCAGCAGCAACTCGGGGAAGATTATGTCCGTCTTGCGTCCCGAGTAGATAATTGGGTTGGCATATTCAAGAAGCGATCTGACGTGGGCCCCAAAGAGTATTTGTGAGTTCATTCGAGCAATACCAGAGAAGGTGCGCAGAACCATCCGTAGAGCGACGAAAACCTTTTGAACCGAATTCTCATGGTTAGTGAGAAGGACATGTTTGAAGAGAGTCAGACACCCAAATCCTTTTTGACATCTATCCCCGTGATGCCTTTTGCTTCGTTCTAAAGACTGACGAAAGAGACGTTTGCTCAGTCCCCCCCCTTCGAATGACAAATGGACGCGTTTTTGTCTTACAGGGAAAGATGCAAGTCCAACGATCACTGCGTTGTAGTCTACGTCTATTTGGAGGGCGCTGGCATTTAAACTGTAGCAGCGGGACTTGCAGGACCCGATCGAATGCCTCTGGGAGGTCGAAAAGTATGGCATTCGCTATGCGTAATTCGTCCTCAGCTTTGGCTGAGCTGTCCA
>NW_008751681.1:2354603-2416099 GCF_000715545.1 Opisthorchis viverrini
TGTTCACTGGGATATCAAGTTGTTGGTGTTGTGGTGATCTAAGATGGCCCGCCTCAGAATGCGCGGTGCAATTGTGAGTCTAATAGGCCTGTAGCTGCTAGCCAACACTCACTCACAGGTTTTGCATATTAGCGTGACATTCGCTTCCTTCCAAATGGTGGGGAGGTTGCCTTCGTCCAGCGACTGACATCACGCAGAAATGCTTTGACGGTATTAGCGATTTCACCTTCAGGATCCTTGGACAGATCTCCAAAATGACGCTGGAGGCCCCTGAACCCACGTCAAAAATATTTTTGCTACTTTCACTTCCAGGAACAGATAGTCAGAAGCAAAAGAAGACCAAAGTGCGGAAAACTACTCTAGGATAAGATTATCACGTTCTTCAGGTTCTCAATTTTTGGTTCTAAAAGACTTTATCAAACCCTTCCTCATAAAGGGCTGCAAGCGCTCAGTACCTTCTGTAAATATACTCTTAGTGCCCCACAGACCATGCCTACAGACTCTAACAGCATCAACTGCTGTGGTTGGGTCCGCAAAGTAGCTAATGTCTTGCAATGTTTCGGTACTTTCTGGGTGGCTTTGTGAGGACTTCGCAGGCATCTCACTGTGGAACAAGGTACTGCATTACCAAGAGTGTCCCACGATTACCGATGTACCTTTCATGTTGCAAGGACCCTCTAACAGGTAAATGATGAGTCCGCACACCCGCTCCCTGGTCCACCACTCTTTACATATACCCACTTCACAGTCTCCCACCGCTAGCTTCAACTTAAACCCTGATCCTACCCACCGGGGCAGCGCCCAAGACCCCGTACCCTCACTCTAAGTTCCTGACACTATTCGAGGTTAATGGGACATCCTGCAACAAAAGGTTGCATGGAAAAGCTATTCTAAGCCGGCGAATCCCTCATATGAGCGGCGCCTTTAACGTACTCCTAGTTATCTTTGCTGTCATTGCACCAGTCAGCTTACAAGCACCTGATCTAAATGGTCAACTGTGCAAAGGCTAACTCAGCCGGGTGGCTAGCGGGTACCACGTCTTCAATGCCCATAAACTCCACAACAACCCTATCGCGGCTTGCACCTGTTTATGCCTTGCATCTCTCCACCAAAAATAGAAATCGAATCTGTGAGCCGTTCTTTCACCTACTCAGCACCCTAGTCCGCCCCAAACGACCAATGTACTTTGTCGACGTTGTCCTGCTCCGTTTGCTCATTGTTGGCAAATCCTCTGGTGTTTCCTTTTAATCCGGCCTACCTGGTGTGAGCCAATAAACCCCTACGCTTCGATTTCAACGTCCGTTGCCGCTTTGCTTTCAACGGATTACAACTGTTATTTTTTCCGTACAGTCTGCCTTCTCCCCACTTCAGCTCCAAAGAATTCCTTTTAACATTTTCAATTACCAGCAAAGGCTGCGCGCACCAAGTGGCGTCCAAAGAACCATACCATGACTACACTCTGGCGCGATCAATTAGGTTGGTCCACCAGTCATTCTGCAGTACACTGAAGTTACCCAAGTTAAAGCGCCCCTGTAATGTGTGTTCACATCTACCTACCTCCAACATTGGCAATGGAACATACTTTCTTCGAGAAAGGCAACTGAATCCGTCTTCGGGCAGATCTTTAAAAGGCCTTTAGGTCACTGACAGATATTTCGTTGTCGAAAAGGTAGGATGTATGCGCCGAAGGGCCGCTTTCTGAAAGAGTATATGCAAACCCCCAAAGTAACCTTTTTGCCCCTAAGCAATAGCGCCAAATCCAACAACTGACTTCCCAAATATCTAAACACCTTGCTTCCACCAGCACCCAAGCACCAATATTCGCTCAAATTCGCTACCAATTATTAAGCTTGCTGTCCTCAGCATCAGGGAGTAACCACAAATCTCAAGCATCTCACATTATTTGCTAGACGTGCGAGTAGGCCTTCATTATACTGAGTGTTTTTGTATCCTCATTCTCTATGTAACTCATCAGCGGAATAACTCTGGATTGTCCAAACCGAACTAGAGTTTTCAACTACACTCCATTTTATCCCACAATTCGGAGGCAGATAGGATGTTCTTCGGCCACTTCTGTCGCGATTGTTAGAAGCCAAACCTACACTCCGCAGGCACAACATTCCCTAATCCACCATTAAGAGGAATTTGAGGTCTATCTCACTCTGTGGTGGAGGAACGCACTCAAATTCGGATGCCGCAGAAAGCAAGACAAGCATAAACTAAACCTTTGGGTTTTGGCCACTCAAAGAATTCTTTTTCGGTATATCCAATCTCCAAGACAAGTAAAACCCACCTCATTATCCCCGGGGAATTCAAAAGATTTCCTTACTTTCTCACCAAAATATTCGACTCTAACCATCGCCAATAAATAAACAGCCTTGATGTGGGCCAACGACTCGAATATGCCCTTGTGTTAGCATGTATGAATAACCTCCCGCTCCCCCATTCTTCTCTTGCCCATTAGCCCCACCTGCATTGCATGCAAAGTAATAAAAAAATGCAAGCAGACCACTGCTCAAAAATCAACCTACCGTTGAAAGGGAAAGAGATCTTCGCTGCGGAGCTATTCATTAGAAAATGCTAACCGAACAGTTACAGACTACTGGACAGGGAAGGAAATCTTTTAAATGCACCTCGTTTACAAAAACTGAATATCTACCCTCTTGAACGCGTCTTCCTGAAGTTTCCTGGATATTCATTGACTGTTGTTCAGCTACAAGCAAATGCTACAAATTGACTCCACAAATTCCGTGATAGATCTGACTTTTCAAGAGACGCAAAGCTGATTTACAAGAAAACACACGACTCGCATGTCCTGTCATCAGTAGTATCACCGTTACACCGGTACACTTCCATGTCATGATTCGCATAGTTCTCGCTCGAGGCATAACCTAACAATCACCTTACCACCCAATCCTAACTCCAGAAAGCAAAACACCCACCGACTGTGTTTGCTTTGACTTCAGTCCTAACTCAACTACAGGGACATGTAGAATTTAGGGTGCGACGCCGTAGGGACCATTCTCGTTTCCTCCTAAATGATCCCCAAATTGCGCGTCGCTGCCTGAATTACACCTTATTTTCTGACTTCTCTCAGGGACTCAAATGATTACGCTTTCCATGCTCTTTATTTAACTGCTCTCCATCTGCTCAAATGAAATGTGTTCCCTTGCTTTAATGACTTAACTTTATACCGCAGCAGGTAATCGATATTCACGCCCTCTTGACAGAAACACGTTCCTTGCTCGTAAACATTAGTAACACACTACATATGTTTATTCGAAACGAAACACTCTCCATCCATTTTGTCCTGGAAAGTGGCACCATTCCAATGTCCATTGGTGCTCACCGTAGAGTCGTGTGTATTGGGCTACCGTCGATCTTCTACCTACCATGGTTGTTACCGCACTTTTATAAGGGACGACAATTTGGTCAACCTCTTCCATGAAACTTTCTTGAATCCAGAAGAATCTATCTTGATCGAGCTGTATTCCATTTTTGTCCTTTCTTGATTTCACACTGCTTTCTATCCATCGTGCGACGTGAATGAGCTCCAACCGCTTTGAGTTGCCGAAAACTTTGCTACCCTAAGGACTTCTGAGGCTTATATTATAATCATCACTGAAACGACACGCTTCCATGGGTTTCCCTTGTAATCTGATGATGTTCCACTACAGTGGGCATTGTACATCGGTTGACTGAGGGGAAGAATGTTCTACTTTGCACCTGTTCTACTCCAGAATGCCCAAGTTTACCTCCCTCACTGACTCTAATCGGGATATCCTCAGTCTCTTCCTAAAAATTTTGCCTGAACCCCCCACGCTACCTGAAGACAAAACTATTTTGACCACCTCGCAAAGCCCTTCAACGCAAGTGATGTGGATCTGATAATTTCAATTCCTTTTGCGGATGCGCAATTTTAGTTAGCGACGCTACAAGCTTTGCCATCTAATTATGTGGAGATCCATCAACCTATTAACCTGTTGGTCGTCTCCCGACGCAAGAAACTCGCTTTGTTCATACCGCGGACTCGTTTTCCACATTTTTCGCTGGATTCCATTAGTTTCCTGCCTTGATCCATGTCCAGTGCAAATATCTGCAGAAAACCCTCAAGCACTCTCAGAAACGGCCCAACTAGTGCCCCGACTGTGTGAACTAGTGTTGTGGTACTCTCATCCAGGTAAACATAATTCCCTGATTTCTTACTATTACGTCAATAAGCCAAACCACCATACCAGGTGGAATTGTATCTAATAACCGCTAACAGAATGCGCCGTAACCCGTCCCAAAAATGATTACCTCGACACGGCAACAGTCCTTCGCTGATTCCTTGGGTTGATCCTCAGCGCGGAAATGCTTTTCTGATGGGAATGTGCAAAACGGCTAGCAACTGCCACCACCACATAAGCTACTCAATATGTATTGGTCCTTACTTATTCGCCCCACGGTCGTAGTTTTAAGCGTGGATCGATCAACATCTAACCTCACCGAAAGTGCGCACTTAATATCTCGCTTTAGATTTTCGCCTGCTGGTTGACTGACACTCGACAGAAACAAAAAAGTATCCCTTCCACTGCCACTACTGTCCTCTTGCGTTGCCACCGGAGTGAACTTCATGCTCGGCAGCCAGAATCCCACATAAGCAAGTTCGTTTAATCTCCATTTGTACCTGATTAGCCCTATTTTGGTAATCCAACCAGCCCCTAAGTCCAAGGTTGATGGTAACAATTTCATCTCTTTTTAGCATGGTGACCTGACGGTCCTAAACGAAAGTTTTAACGAGTAAAATCCATACCACCAGGTACCTCCTCGGAACTAACAGGCTCTACTGGCCTTATCTCATTCATCCTGTTCCCAAGCTCCTATTTCCAGTACAACCGATCTGGTCGCTATCCACCCGGCTTTCTCTCAGTGTGGATATCTAACCGAACTAATGTCCGTGATTTCCCATCGGCTCGACACTTTCGCGTCTATCTCCCTAGGCAGCTCACAGTGCACTGTCCATAAAAATGCATAAAATTTATCCAACTACCTCAAGGGTGCCACACTTTGCGGAGCTGTCCAGAGATGGCTCTGCTATACCAATCTGATATCATACTCCTAATGCCCTCATCTTACTCCCGGCTGTTCTATCTCGCCATCCTGTCCACCTTTATGCAAACGCGATTACACCTATTACCAGACGCCTTGGAATACTTCGTTGTAATCTGCCGGAACCCTTTATTTGGTTTAATCATTTCAGTGTTCCACCGCATCGTCAGGTTTTCGTATTCACACATTCAACTCTCTCCTTGCCGTGATCTTTTGGTCCTGTGCGCTTGTAAATGCTCTACTAGAACCATAAAATAGTTGTATGAACAAGAAAACGGAGAGTACTAACAAAATCAGCTTGTTGAGTAAAATTTTTACAACAGGTATATTTGCGAACAAGCGACCTATCACAGACTTATTGCAGATACAGGTTGATAAATCCTTTTGTAAGTCCGGATGCAGGTTTCGTGTCTTCTTCGCTGTTGTGGCAGCCACACGTATTCCCTGAATATCCGTGACTGAAGCGCCGTAAGTCCTGAGCGGCTCTGCTCCGAGGTGGGCGACGTGCGAAGCTCTATTGAGTTGTGTTTTGTTGCTGTGATGTTATCCCACATGTAGGAACGTTTGTGTGTGTGTGTGGGGGGGTGTCTGCACATGACTTGATGCTACCTCATCGGACGGTAGACAGTCGATGTCAGATGAGTCACCTTTGTGTGTCATGATTTGTACGTGGAGGGAAAGAAAGCGAGTCTTGGGATAAAGGGCTTGACTGTGAGCTGTGTAGTCAAGTTAGTCACTATTCTGTGGCGTGATTTGTGAGTGTGAGAAAAAAAGACAGATCTCGTGATCTAGCGAGCGTCAGTGACCTGTACAGTCATGTGTGTGGCGAAAGGGTGGCTACACGCTAACACAACTTCATTCCATCAAAGAATTTCATCTGTGACTACCCTACAACAGCGATGCTAGAAAGTTTATTAGGCCAAGAACAATTCTGAAATGCAAAATTTCATTAATCCCAGCTTCGAATTTCCGCACCTCATCATCTTTATTTATGGGTTTCATCTGACACTTAGACACCCCGAATAGCTGCAAAACCATAGGTTGAAATAAGGAAATCTTATTGTAATGTTTTAACATTTGATGGTACTTTTTCGAAACCTCGAAACTTCTCTCGCAGTCGCAGTTTTCTTGAAAGGTGTTTAACTTAACCCATGGTCTGAACGCGGAACTCATGTTTTTAATGGTTGCTAGGTCTCAGCGTGATGTCTTTAAAGATGACAAGGGATTTCACAAAAAGTTTGTTTTTGTGTCTTTTCTCTTGCATTGGATTCGGCAAATATTTTGAAAGAGTACCCAGAGAATAGTTACGTCGGTTTGATTAGCACAAGCTTGAAGTGGAGCAGTTATTCGCGGCCTTTTGCTGCAGCAGACGTGCGGCCAGAAAAAACAAGGATTCCACTGCATTTAGTAGGGTTCGTAGTTGTTTTCATAATAGCTAGCACACACTGTGTGGGCCAACGTGGAATGCTCCATTCGAATACTTTAGACATGATTTCGGGAGTGGAAATTAGTGGTGACACGGTGGCGTGAACGATGAGTCGGAGGAGGCGAAAACCCATATGACAGACAGAAAAGGGTTTCAGAGTGGCCTTGAATAATGAGTGGCTTTCAACGCGTTTGATGTGTCTGAAATGTAGGAGCCTACTAGCCAAAACTGGATCCTGGAAATTACAAGAGAGTTGTTTACAAACGCAAGCAAGGGCCAATAAATCGTGTCCAAGAGCGGAGCCCTGATTTGGTGAAAGTATTACTGTGGTGGTCCTAAGGTATGATAAGAACGTTGGAGATTTTGTTTTTACTGGGCTACAGGGTACCAGCAAAAGTGGACCGAAGTTGGGATTTAGTGCTCTGAAGGAGCATATTTACCAATGAGAACCGGCACATCCACTAGATCTCTGCCACAGCTACACCCATGGGTACACGGTACACGTTTGGAGGCGCAAAAGCTCCTTGAATTATATGGATTTAGTTATTCCACTTAATATAATGAATTTCTTCAATAAAATGGTAGTTTTATATCCCGGTTTATAGAGAGTATACCAATTCAGCCATGACAGAACCCGTTTTTAACTTCAACTTCACTGCGTCCAGTATTGCGTATGGTCGCTGAATCTTGACATCGCAACAACCGGGTATACACGGATCCTTCATTATCGACGGTGAGACCAATTGAACAAATAGTACGTTTTCCCTCATAATGGCGGGATATCTGAAAAATTTGCCTTAGTTATGCAACGGGTTGTGCATTATTCCTTTCAGAATCCCTGCCTAATTAAAATTGTTTCCGGACAACGAATTCGAGTGACGTTTGGACCGACGCGACCAATAAATAAAAAAAGTTTGGACCGCGCGACCAATAAATAAAAAAAAGTTTGCCAAAGGTGGTTGTGTACTTTCCAGTCATGGGCGTGGCAGACAGACAACATGAATAAATGTAAAAGACCGTCGTTGGCCGTTGGATTAGGTTATAACCTCGTTGTCATCGTCGTGTATGGGTATAGGCCCAGTAGTTACGACAAAGAGCCAGGGTAACCGACGACGTGTACGGTGACTGTGATGACGAGAGTTGGCTGACCCTAAATTCCGACAGTGTCGTTGCGCTTTCTAATGTATTCCAGCTAAGAAGAATAATTACTTTCGATGGAAAAATACTGTTGTATTCGCAATTTAAATGAGGATATCTGAAAATACTACATCTACCGACTGGTTGTGCAAATCTGATAAGCGGAATCGTCCACAAAGGCGCATACTGACATCACTATTGCAAACTGCATCAGGTTTTCTTCCATTACTATACTATAGTAACTACTGTACTACTATACTATACTGCAGTACTATACTACAGTAGCATTGAGTTGTGCCGAAGTTTGATGAAAAAATCACCAGATTTGTTGTCTGACAACCACAACGCATACAAACGTCATTCAACTATCCACCTGGGTGGAACTTACATTGGATATGATTTAATTGTTATCTCCCATTTGGAGGAGGCCATGGAACTTTGAAATGTGCTAAGATTTGAGTTCGTGTTTTATCTCATAAACTGACAAACGGATTGGAATTGGCGGTGTTCAGTGATTCAGTCATACGCTTTCCCCATGAAATTTTCCACTTTAAAAACCCCATAGTTTCGGCAGTTGAACCCTCGGTTTACTCCAAGCGAGCGGCCGCGTTTTGTGACCATTATCGCTAGTCAGTTGTTCAGGGTAACCCGTTTCAAGCAACATAGTTCAGTTTGTTAAATCAGTTGACTTTATCGCTTGAAAGCCAACACCCGTCCGGCCTGGTTGTTCTAGTTTTTGTTTTGGTCGGTTTTTATCTATCCCGCATATGTGCACGCATTGTCTTAGCTCAACGAGCGCCAAACATGAGCACAAACAACTACCACGGACTCCTCCCGAGATTATAGGTAATTCCTACCCCCTAGGAAACTCCCAACCCTTCTTGTTTCGTTTCAAATCTTTCCACTTCCAGTCATATTCCTCCAGACCTTACCTCCTCCCATAACCGTTTAGCCCAGCCCCATTTGTACGTAACTAGCAGTTACTGAATTGCTTTGTTCCATAAGCTTTATTATCATTCACCGAGCGAAAGGATAGTAAATGATGAAGGCCACGAGCTGCAGGAAAATGGTTAGCCTGCTCATTGGAGGAAAACTGATCTGTTCATTCAGTGTGCGAGGAAGTGGGGGACACCCAACGAGGATAATAGATTTTCTGCAACGCCACTTTTAGCTTTGTGGCACAACCGTATTCCTCAGGGTCAGTGCCGATTGGTTTGGCTTATCCGGGAAGAAGGCAGTTGAAAAAACCACTTAGGTAGCCGGTAAGGACTTACGTGATTCGTTGCCAAGTGCTCACCATCTTACGGTTGGTTCCATCCCAGAGAGGGGTAGACGAATAGGGCCTTGAGAGGTCAGCGGATGTAGCGTAAGAAGTACACGGTCTAAGTAGCGTAGCCGGGATATTCTGATCGGCTGATCTGTCTGGACGTAGTGAACTTTTCCCGGAAGCATCTAGCTTACTTCAACATTACTGATCTGATGGAACAAACAAGCCCGCGCCATGCCAAAAGGCATCGAACGCTCTTATCTTTGTGAACTGATTTCACTTTCTTATAGTTTCCGGGGATCTGTGCAACTTTGAAGGAAGTTCACTTACCCAAAACACGACTGTTTTGACTTATGGCTTAAGGTTTGGGTTTGATCCCACCTAATCTCATAGTAACACCTTGAACCTTACAGATGCGAAACGGATACCGAATATGTGGGAGAACTATTTGGGTCACTTAAATTGTTTGCACTTCTAAGGAAGTTGACGCAACAGGAGCAATATTATCGGCTTACTCAATGCCGGTGTGCAAACGCCCCTGAAGTACTCCGTTCCCCGGGATGTTAGAGGCTGATGGAGACTATTCAAGAGTGGACACAGGAATCCAGTAGGACATCGATTAAATTGAAGGAGAAATGACAACAGGAGACAACCCTCCTGCATCAAGCCGGTTGATGGCAACACCTTCCTCAGTTTTCGGGCATTTGCGATCTACCTGCGCTCCCTATCCGTCCCTAAGCTTTTCAATATTCAACGTTCGAGGTTCTGTGTAGGACGTCATACTTGTTTATTCATGTCATAGTCATTCTTCTTGCGCACTGAGCAGTAGGCGGTTATGAACTTATTTTTATTGGAATACGCTGACGACTCTTATCAAAGGTTTCAAGAAGCTACGGCCGATGCACGTTTCTTTCTTCTGCGATCATCATCAAGATTGTCAATATAACGATCATATCCTTATGTTTCGGGGGCTTCTAAGCAAACCCAACTCAACATTAGTCGCGTGTTCTGAAGGAAGGCCAATTGTGGGACTGAGACCGAGGTTTGACAGACAGGTCTTGGGAATTAAGAGAATAAACTTTCAGGGTGGCTGCCGAGAAGAGAACGTAAGAGATTTCGTGTTGTTTGATGTTCTGGGGAAGAGACAATCAAATTCTATGGCTGACAGCTGGAAAATGGATGGGGGTAAGAATACCGCTCAGGGTATGCTACCAGGGTCTCGGGAGATGTGTGACCTGATTTCCCCACAGAGCGTGTTCCACAGGAGACCGCATGCAGTTGTGCAAAGTTGAAGACTGTGTGACCAGATAATGTTTGATAGAGACCGAAACACTCCGTGGCTTAGCTGTGGATGTTTGCCACATCATTTAGATTCTGGCTGCGAACTTTTCACAAAGCCATTGAAAACACTTATCAATCTTCGCTTATTTCTGAGGAATACAGTTTCAAAACCTAAGTAAGCTGCATCACGATAATTTTTAACAAAGCGTTATTAAGTTCCGGTGAAATACAACAGATGAGCAGTTTTTGTCTTGTGAAGGCGATGATAAATTTTCCAAGGTTGTTCATTACTTCTTCTATGCAGTAGTAAAAAGGTAGGATGGAAAAGACTCACTAAGAATTGTTCTCTTTAATATAATTCTTCGTTGGTCCAGGTCACCGAACAAACAATAATCCAATCATGGTTGTCCAGGGGTCTTTTTCTGAACAGTTCCCACGTGTAATAGATTCTGAAGATTGTCTGAAAAGTTTTGGTACCAGAATTAGCACATGAAACTCGCGAACGTGCGCTGTAAGTGCAAGCGAAATCAAAAGAGAGAGTCGAATCACGTGACCAGGCTGAATCGTACAAGTACTCGTCTTTTGTAGTTTTTCTTATTCAAACAAAAACGCGATTATGCAATTGACAAAGTACGTGATGCTATAGTGGAAGCAAAAGAGATATAAACCACAAGGTATAAGCACAACCTCAGCGCGCCCTCCCAAATCCAAGCTGAGGGGAATAATTCGGGATCAAGAGTCGTTGGCGTGGAAGTCCTATTCAGATAACTTAGAATGAGTGGCTAACGGCGATATTTTCGTTCCATTTTATTCTGATTGTTGGAATTGACGTGATGAATTTTATTGCATTGAATAAGCAACCGCATCTCTTGTTGCTGACTTTAGTGTGGAAGCAAGTTGGTGTACATCTTTAGAGGTACGCAGAGGGGGTTTGAATATAGTGAGTACCGAAACCCCTGATTATTCAACTAACCCAGAAGTGTACAAGTTAGGGTGTTTTTTGGGGGAACACAGGAAGTGGAAACATCCAGAAGAACATTTGACGATCTTTTACGGTTTAAGTGCACGAACAAAGCAACATTCTGTGATACGGTGTTTAAAACATTCTCGGAACATTCTCGGACCCACAGATCTTACTTACAGATTGTGTAAGACATTGAACACACTGGCGGTGGTCAAAATGATAAGTTGTAAAGTATCGCAAAAATAAATCTAAATGGTTTAGGTTGGTGCTTTCCTCCTGTAAGTTAAGTACGGCGGCGTTTGCTGTTGTTGTTCTGAGGGGACATGTGAATTTTTGCTTAAGATTTCGTACCCCGAATCACAACAATCTGTGCTGAAAAGCCGGGAAGCAGTATACGCTCCGCTGAGTAAACCAATGCTGACCATCCCCTTTTGTCCAAGGGGTTAAGGGTTCAAGCTACTAATCAGGAAGTTAGTAGTTCGAAACTACCAAGATTTTTGGAAGTTGCAAGCTACCGATATTTCCTAATGAGGATAAAATACTGTATAGTGGTTCTTGGATTTCAGGCCTATACTAATTTCACTTAGAGGATCAAATCTCCATTGAAAATTCTCGCATATTCCTATATTGGGAACAATTTACTAACAGCTTAGAGGAGGGAAAATTCATATGATTAGTAGAACTTTCATCCCAGAAGTCGCCACTTGAGAAACCAGTCAAGAAGTGACTCTCAACTGACCTGATTGCCGGATGGCTGGCGCTGTATCCTGTCTGAGTGAGAGTTACTAATAGTGCTGATCAGTCGTTGTGCTCAAGCTACTAGGCGAAGGATCGAGGGTTCGAAGCTCCCAAGAGTTTCGTGATCTGAACATGCTGATGATTCCCAGTAAAGATAAAACAGCTTTATAGTGGTTCCTGGATTTTCAGCACAGCGTAACTTCACTAGTTTCCTCATTTCACAGGTCTAGTTAAAGAAATGGTCGGAAGGATTTGAATGGAGCGGATGCTTGTTATTTGCTATTTATCGAAATTCCGTAATTCATAGCAGATATTCACAATTTATATTTTGATGAGGCGCGACTTAGCCTGTCAACCCATGCATACCACCTGGCAGTGTGTGGTCTTCAGTAAGGACAGTACATATGAAAAGTAGGATAATATGTCACGAGAAAAATCGGCAGGTTATCGATGTATATAGGCCGAAATGCTCTTCATACATGACCATTATTCCAAATGAAAGTTAGCGTGAGGTTTCTTAGGTTGGAAGGCTTGTTGATTTCCGTGATGTGCCCAATGAGAATAAAATGGGAACTTCAAACTGAGAGTCCGAAGTCTTCAGGTACTCTGTTTTTACCAAAGTAGAGCCCCGCTCCCAAAAATTACAAAGTTGTGTTCATCCCACTTAAAATGTATCTCGTGGAGCTTTATAGACGCATGGCTTGCGATAGCCGTGTTTCAAAAACAGTTTATTCTTTACTCTTAAGTTAAAGGTTGAATATCATCAACAGCCCCGTGCCAGTAGTTCACAGGGGCATTCCATATCAGAAACTAATATGGTAAACAATCGCCCCAGCTTTAGTTGATGACTGCAAAGCTCGAACTTCATTGGTCTCGTCGAGTCACAGAAACATGTTCATCAGTTGCGTTCTAGAGACGCTTTCTAGATTTTTCTGTCGTCATTGTCATGTAAAATGTTGAAGGCAGTTGTTCCCAAAAAAGTAACCGATTGCATTGTTCCATATAGGGGATTCCCTCAGCATCTTTTGCTTTGAGACGTCAGTCTCAACTCGTCATGGAGGAGCAATCGGTCCATGGCAAACGCCCTGATTTTCGCATGTGGGCCAGTACTTCGACACTCCGAATTTCCATAGCACAATTACCGTAGATTGCAGATGTATGATTGTCGTATTAAGTATCCTTTCCTATGTCACACTGAAAAATGGAGTGTACTTCAAAAAGAGGTTTTCGTCCCGAGGTTGAGGCTGTGCAGAAAACTTGCCACCTATATTCTAGGAATGCGCTCTGGTGTTAACGATGGTTACACGGACCAAATGATTGTAGGTGAGTGTACGTGACACCCGTATCTGCTCTGGACTTAGGCTGAAGTCTTTCTAAAATAAAAAAATCAGTTAATACGAGCTTAATTCGTCATGGAGGTTGTTGATTTCCACTGCGATTTGAAGTTTTGAATTAAAACTCTATGCTATCACGCCCACCAATGTTTACTTTCATTAACAACAGAATTCCATTCAACAAATCGATTCAGTATTGACGCCCAATCTATAATTATCTAAACGTATAGACCAGTGAATTATTTGGAATGCATGAACAAGCACATTGGACACTGCTAACAATCAGTTTCAGTTCATGATGAGTCAACAAGTTTCACTTAACCCAGGAGATGTGCAGATGCACTACAATGTGAGAAACAGTCAGCCATTGGTCAATGTCGCGTGGAAATTTGTCATTAGTTAAGGTTCAGCGTGCAGACAGAAGACCTACTGCAACCAAGTTGTCCTGTCTTCGCATGGAGATAGGGGAGAAATCAGTGTACCATGGAGGCTTTTGTTAGACACTTTAAAATTGTAAATTGACGGACGTTAATGATTTAGCGAGATTTATTTCTGGTCACTACAGATCCAGGGACTAAAAAATTGAAACAATTGATCAAAACAAGAACAGAACAGAGTCCGCTGAAAGGATGAAAACTGTTTACTTCACAATCGATTAACCCAAGTAGCTAGTGGTCACGTGACCAGCCCTTGGAAGACTAATGCGCGTACAAACGTCCTCTGAGTACACAGGCTCTAGTTAACTTACCGAATTGCGTTGGTCTCAGCTGTGGCCAGACAGAACGAATGTTGGTAAGCACATGAGAGCGTCGTACCGTATTTTGAATGCGTTGTTAGAACAGCCACTGCAATCACCTGCTCGATCGCAGTCAGCTCAAATGCGTTTTGTCCATTAGTTACATCACTGCACCAAAGTACATCACAAGTAAACCGCTGAAAAAAGCCGCTGAAAAATCCCGCGTTGTGCATGAACCGGCAGCCCAATTGAGCAATGAATTTTCGATAGGGCTCATCCTTAGTTTGTACATGTAAACTATTTGTTATTTCAGACAAAGATTTCTGATAAACATTGCTTCGACCAGTTTTAAGTCACTCTGTGTGGATTAGTAAATAGTATGTAACTTCGGTCACGAAACCCGGTGACAGCGTGAATCCTACCGTACACTTTACTCTGCGGCTCAGTAGAGCCAGATGGTAGCTAGTGCGATTGTAGACATCACAATAAGTGAACGAATATGAAACTTTTAGGAGAAAGATGACTAACGCGCACTAACAAATTGTCTTATGAGGAACATCACTATCAAACAGTGACAAATTAGACTGCTGCGAACAATTGCACCATGTCTTCATAAAATCCGTTTTCACAGACTATCCGACGGCACTCTGACTTCCTCAAATGGATAGCACACGTTGTTTCCAGAAAACACGAGCACACACCAAATTACGGGCTCCGACGCAAAGCCTGACACCGTGTCTGACAAAGTGCGTTCAATCCACTCATGCACCTTGTGATAGTCGGTTCGCGATTTAATTCTCCCCTCGCCTGACCATGAGTTTGAACTAATCAATCGCCGGGTGCAGGCTGCCGCTGATACGAGCACGACAAGTTCAAATACAGGTGTCGTCCGTTCCCTATTCAGTCGTCGTCCATGCAGTTCAATATTGATGCGGTGGAATAATGACTTTCAGTTCAGGTTATTGTTCAAGTTGATATGGCGTGCGCTATGGCCCTGAGTATAACCGAAGCTCTCGATTGAAAATCACCGGATCGCTTTACGATACCATCAGCGTTTAAGTAGATCGGAAGGAGAACGATCTCCAACTGATAAGTTGTGATTCGAGGAGCCGAGATGTAATTTCCCTAACTGAATGATGAGTGGCACTATCCCGTGTCTAGATGTGAGCTAAACAATCGATCTCTAGTATGACAGCCGATGACCGGCGGTGATATTTGAGCACCTGCTTTTGGGTCGGAAACTGCTTTTCAGTCATTTCATAAATTCACTGTCACTGCAAAGACGTTCCAAGTTTAATCCCTCTGTTAGTGAAGGTAAGCTCCAAAGCGTTATTCAAATGAACTGATCCCGATTGTTTTAGGCTTTGTATCAATTTTGTAAAAGATTCTTGGAGGAAGTGGCCCCTTATAAATACACCCTGCTTACGTACCCCACAGTCACCTCTTTGCAACAAGCAGGGTGATTCCTTTAGGTGGTTCGTTTCTAAAGTTGTTTCCAAACTCTCGGTACTCAATGTACCACAAAGGGCTTCGAACAACTAGACGATATCAGTATACGTTTCATTGGTAGAGGCGGGTTATCCACTGGGATATAGCAACTACGTGACAAATCAGCCCTGAATTTTGGGCGGATCAGTTTCATGTTCAGTGAGCATCCTCTGTAGAAGGAAGGTCGGCAGTTCGAGGTCGCTCTCAGGCGTTTCTCTTCGGTCATATTATGTCGTCTATACTCTTTAGTTAGAAAGTACTTTTATTCCGAAAGAACTTATTGCGTGGACAATTTCAAGGTTGTTTTAAACGTGTGTTTTGTTCGCTTGTCTCTCACTCCATGCCACAATCAGAAGTTCACCACGATTCACACCGCCTCGACCTGCTATTTTCAGCGTACGACCTTCCTATTCTCCAATACTTTCACATTCATCGTGGTTTTGTGGCATCATAATGACAACATCAATATGAAACAGTGGACGCCAAAACTATGAGTTTACACACACGGCTTTTTGATAGACGATTTTCCGAACTTCAGCAAGAAAGGCTTTTATTCTTGGGCTGACAAATGTACATATCAATTACTTGTATGTTGAGTTGTACAAGGTCCAATGATGATCACCGTGCTTTCATTGGCGCATTGCTCGCGCGCAACACAATTTGGCAATATCCATGGAAGAAATAGTTATATGCTTACTTTGATGCGTGGGAACCATTGTTATGTGTAACCAGGGGTGGAGTGCAAAGAAAAACATCACTCACTGACAGTTTCATCACCATTGAGTAAGCTGTTACGTGCAAATTTGATCGGTGACCCAAATATCGAAATTCCAGTAGAACACGAGTGCGTTTGATGATCAGATGGAAATAAAGCAGGGAAGCACTTGAACACATCAACACCGAAGGCAGTTCTGAACACAATTGTACCCGTCCACTGTTTCATATTGATGTTTGATAGTGATGTTCCTCATAAGACAATTTGTTAGTGCACGTTAGTCATCTTTCTCCTAAAAGTTTCATATTCGTTCACTTATTGTGATGTCTACAATCGCACTAGCTAACAGCTGCTCCTACTCTACGGTATAATTTACGCAGTCACCGCATTGCGTGACCGAATAACCCCAACGGACAGAGTAAAGGCGTGAATCTGTCTTGAATTCTTACATTTATCCCCGTAACTCAGTGTGCTCATGCAACCCAAAATTTACTGTTCAATTAGACTGTTCGTCTATCTGCGTAGCCACGTGTTTCTATGCGAAATTTTGCGTACCCAAATATTGAATAGCTGGTTGACTGAATGTCCGCCTGAATGGCTGACTGAATGAAAGGGTGGATAAGTGAGTGAGTGAGTGAATTAATGAGTGGATGAATGAATGAAGTAGTGAATGGATGAATGGGAGCATGGTTTGCTGACTGTTTGGCGTGCTGTTTGGGCTATTGACTGACAGACGCGTGTCACGGTGGATGACTACTGTAGCATAACTTTTGGCTGCTCAAATGGCTGACTTCATGGTAAGCCTTGTGGCCAGACCAAATCTTGTAGATTATGGTCTCTCATGCCCCACGCTTAACATCATAATGAGCCAACACCGACTGTTTGGAACCTCGAAGTTTAGTGTAAACGAATGGTCTTTCGGGGATGTAAATAAAAGGTGTAGGCGGTCAGATATTTCCCGGTTATTGGAGAACTGCCCCTGCGCATAACCGATTTACAATCAAAGCAAACATTTGATTGTTTAATGTCTCCGATTCGATGTAACAGCTAAACTAACACAGCTGTACTTCAGGAAGAAGAAAGAAAGACCAAGAAAAGTGTTATATCTATGCACATTTTCACCACCACAGTGTATGACTGCGCAGCGGCTTAGAGGGACATTAACGATTAGCATTTAGGTTCAAAACTGGTAATGACGTGGCTTCGGTATTCTCCAATCAAATAAGGCGACCTCCGCAACCAATGAATATTTAGAAAAGTACAACAAAGTGCTATAAGCGAACACACCCAACTTGTACAGTCTTGGATTACATTTGATACGCTCAGTACAATGGCTGAAAGTAACATGCAAAGAGTACTCATTCCTATTATGTCGAAGAAACAACCGACACTGGCATTGGACTATTACTTTGAACATCTGAAGGGTACAAATGATCAACTCATCATTGTTTATTGCATCAGAACTAAACACGAGGGACCCCCATTCGCTTCCCCTGAATACCTTGGTGTCCAACAAAGGCCTTCCAATGAGAAGATTGCTAAATACAACGAACTATGTACGCAAGTAGTGAACCTGGCCAAGGAAAAAGGAATGGAGTGTGAAGCTTATTTGTTTTATCACTCCAAAAGGGAAAGGGCTCTTGAAAATGCTATTCAAGAACTCAAACCGCACACAGCCGTTGTTGATGGACGATGTTCGGAGTCGGTGAAGAAACGACTCTTGAAAGCTTCACTTCCTGCCACTTATGTTGCTTTCTTTAAAAATAGTTAAACTCAATTTGCCTGAATTTCTACCGACCTTTGTCCATCAGAGTTGTTTGTTACGTTTTCCGAAATTTGATGCATTTGTCATCACATTTTTTTACTGAAATAAAAATGTCAGGTTTTTTCTTGCTATCATGTAGTGTATGGGCTGCCATAAGTTATCGCTTATCACGGAACTGCTAGAAGTAAACTCGTCCACTTAAAGGTAACTGCTGTGGAAATAGCCCTTCGTCGGTCTTATGTGATCCTTCCGAAGCTAGATCTCACCAAAGAGAAGCCAAATATCCCTCTCTCCCTACAACCTGGTTTGATGTGTAGGTGCAAGTAGGCCACAGCTCATTCCCATAAACGCGATTAGGTTGAGTCGGGGATAATGGTTGTTAAAAAATCGAGGTTTCAAACTCCCTGGATTTTCAGGAGGTAGACACTGTTGATCATTCCCAATAAGAATAAAGGGCTGCACGGTGCTTCTCACAGGTGGCTTCAATTAGCTAAAAATTCCTGAGTTTCCTAACACTAGGAACAATTGTTACTAGAAGTACTTTTTGTATTCTCTGTGGGTAGATTTCTTCCACTGTTAGTCTGCCTAATAAGTTCATTTCATCAGCTGTACTGACAGGTTTCCGGGATAGAATAGGCAAACTTGTGGCTTGTTGTTCTTAAGATCATGAATGTTCTCACAGAAGCTTTTTGAGCATTAAGAGCTACGGATTTGAAAAAAGACGGCTGCAAAGCAACTGAACTAAATATATTTGATCAACTTGGAGTCATGTGCGCTTTTTCAAAAGCAGACGTGCACACTGGTTCAGCAAGCCTGTAAAAAGATATTATTTTATTCAAAAAGTGCTCATTTATAACTGTTCTGACGCAACATGAATTCTTACAGGTTGTAGTTTAGCATTGGTATCAAACATAGGGGGTTTGAAGGATTGCTTCAAACTTGAGGCCACTGGAAGTAGGTGCTGGCCATTGGGTTGTCTGGTCGACTGACGTCCAGTATCCTTCGAGGATCACAGACCAACACACCACTGATATAGAAATCGTTTACGGAAAGTCATTTAAATAAGACCTAAGTAATGATAAAGCAGTGTACCAGGAGAACAACGGGAGATGTTTTGAAACTTATATCTTCCTTAGCAAAATATCCTCATTTGCAAACAAATTTAGTGATGCGAGAGATTCAACTAGAACCCGCTGAATCTCTTGTTTATAATGCTTTCAAGCAACTGAATTCGCTGCACCAGGTCACTTAATGTTTTTGTTGGTACGATATTCGAGATAGGCACAATACATTACTCATAAGGTTGCTGAAATTTTATCGACAGCCCACGACCGGTTTCGCCCTTCTTGGGGCTCATCAGGTAGGCGCAGTCCCCGAGTTTACGTCGCCCTTATGTTTTATTTGAACATGTATCGCGATATCTCGAGTATCCCACCGACCGAAGAATGAGGCGGCCAGGTGCAGAACACTCAGTTGCTTAGAAACACCATAAACAGAAGATTCAGCTGAGTTCCATGTGAGTCTCCCACAAAGACAAATTAGTTTGCAGATGAGTGTGTTTGCTAATTTCGTGCAATGTTGGTTCAAAGAATATGTGAACGGACGGAAACTCGGACACTGCGCCCACCTAATGGTCCCCAAGAAGGGCAAAGCCGGTCGTGGGCTGTCCAAGAATTTTCAGCAACCTTATGAGTAGTCTATTATGCCTATATATCCTCTTTTATCTTTCCGTGGTTTGTAAGATCTAGCCACATCTTCACCATAGACAGTTCGTTTCTCTTGGCGGCCCGTTGTTTTCTTAGACATTCTGTTCTAGCATTGTAGAATGCTTTGTGGGTTTAGCTTAATAAGAGAAAAACTAGCTACAAGGCGAGTCAAATTATTATCGACATGTTTTTCAATATATGGGCTATTAAGCCTAAATAGATTTCAGTATTACCATTTCATCTTGGAATACAATCATTTGAATAGACAATCGGACTCCAAAAAACTGGCGAAACAAACGGGCACTTTGTTTGAACTTAGCTCACAACTTGCGGACATCTGACTTTTCTCAGTTCAGCCATGTTTAATTTCGCGTTGACCGATGTGTTACAGTAACAAAACGAAATGAGGATTTAGTTGGCTCCAAAAATAGATTAATTCTACTGAAAGTACATACACTTCCTCAGTATAGCATCTAGGCCGTTGTTGACATGCTCACCCTATTAGTGACAATGTGCACATACCCTTTCCGTTTACGCAATCCTCCATTTCGGCATCTGGTTCGCATCCAAAATGTGCAAGGTCTTGCTGCGGGACTTACAGTCTTTACGTAATTCCAGGAATCCAAGGAGTGATACTGGACACTGTGAAACACTGAACTTATTTCGTGAGTCATATTGACTCTGACAGTAGCCTGATGGGCGGAATAAACGCAAGCATCTCAGAGACCAGGATTGCCTTACGAATTTACGTTAACCATGTCAGAAAAAAGGCATATAGATGGGTCTCGTAGGATGTTTGTATTAGAATACAGTTGGGGGTGTGTTGATGTGCGGTTGCCAATGCACTGTCCCATTCTCTTGCTTCTTTGTACTACAAAGCTTTTTTCAAATAAACTGACCTGGTTTTATGTCGGTGAAGCACCATTTTTCTCCGCTGGCTTTGCAGTGATGAGTTTCGTACTTGGTGTAGTTATTCTGGTGATTCCTAGAAAGACCAAGTACGTGTACAACTGCCGAGTTGTAAAAGAGACGAAAAACAGGTCCAGTACTTCTCCTCTTCAGTGTGGACTAAGGTGAATTGGTGGGTCAGAGCAGAGGAGAGTTCGTCGAACATATTCTACGAATTCCGTAACGGAATACAGCTGGTGGTGGATAGACTGATTGCTTTGCAGGCTGCCTATTTTTAAAAACGACTCAATAGTTATCACGCGAGTGGCTAACGCACTTAGTGGACAGTGAAGGGAAACCCAGCCAGAGCATAAAATCTCCATCAGTCACAAGACTCTGGCACAGTAGGGCGATTTACCCCATTCAGCATTATGAGCTTTCGGTACGGAGATCTGCTAGGCAGAAGTATGCACATTGATTAACAAAGTTTGTCCTGTTGTTTTGAAGAATTAGATCATTTCGTAAAATGCTCCTGTTTTGCATACAAAAATGCGCTAATTCAGTGTGGTTGCACAAAATCGGTCAAAATTGGTGGCAGAATTAGAAGGCAGATCGGTTTGTCCACGACTCTACCTACATGAAGGTATGCATCAGAAGGAAGAACAAATTTGACCTTCAATTTAAATTTTCCGCAAATATATGTATACACATCAGTACTAGCAGGGAAATACATTCCACATATTCTCCCAGGTGCTCGGAGGACGAGGATAGGAAAACGCGTTTCTCATAGAAAAACTGCCAGTTCACGAGGCAGGGACACAGTTTAAATCGCCTCGGAAGCGACTTCAACAGTTCCATGAAGGCTTTTGCTTGGTAGCCCACGAATGCGTTCGTCTCTAGTTAAACCGCAATTTGATTACACTTAAATATAAAATACAAACCATACCAAATGACGGACAACGAAATGAAAAAAAATTACCTTCTGGCGTATGACGATCAAAGCGGGTGCCCGGTATAGTAATATCCGCTTGTCTTGTCCCCGTTGTATGTTTTCTCTAATCTGATATGTTTCCATTGAACTCGAAATCCAGTCATATACCCGTACAACGTAAAACTCAATTGGACAGTTGAATAAGGACTGAATCTGGAACGGAATTCTGATCAAGCTGAGTATGAGGCATGTACTTACATGCATATTTACAGATGTCGGCGGTGACCATCTTTCGTCGCTGTCCGGGGGAGCACCACCTCGAAGATGCTACTGAATGACTGCAAAGATTGGGAAAAAGATGAGTAAATGAAATACTGCCGATTGTTGTAAAAAGCTGCTATCACTCCTCTAACTAGGATAAGTTATATGTGGGTGTTTTTTGTGCTTGAGAGACCACTCCTGAATTCCGAATATCCCTGTTCAATTCCACTGGGGTCAGGAGGCAGAACCTGCGGCAGAAGAATTCCTCTGCAGTTATCCATCAGAGGTAAGGTAAACTGGAGTAGGTGCACTTTGTCGATTCCCTCTAGGAAGTGATCTCTGTCGAAACTGAATGTTTTGTAATGAGGACCAGGTAAGTAGCCTCTTTTAAGCAAAGTTCACCATGTTCATCGACTTCCGTAACTTCACCTCTGACTATGGGCCACTGATGAACCTCAGTATATGAGGTAATGCGGCATATATCTTGAAAAGTTCCGTCAAAAGAGCAGGAATGACTGACGGTGACACTCGACGTAGCACAGAAGGTAAAGTGTAATTCTTGGATAGTGCCGAGTCTGAAGAAAACCTTGCACATTATTTCAATATTTCCGGTCGATACATTCTTAAGTCTGAGTCTTATTTAGGCGAAGCGCTTAGCGTAAGAAACGTTGCAAGGGAAAAATTGTCTTGTGAAAACAGTGCTGATTATGTAATTGCCCAGTTACTCAAATCCTGCGATGGTCTTGGAACAGTGCTTTTGGAACTGCATAGCTGAATAAAAAGTTTAGGTTAGGTGGAAGCCAATTCGGCTTTGGGTCGTTCCAAATGCACCTTTCGGGTCTTGACAGAAATCAAATATCGTAAATCATAAATTATTTTCCGAAACTCAGAGGACATTATAGTGCCTCTGTTAGCGAAAGTCCAATACTTCTTGAATTGTGAGCCAGTTCATCGACAAATATCAGTCAAGGTCTCGTAATATGCACCGAACCATAGGACTACGTATAGAGAAGAATGCATAGCATGTAGTTCAAGACTGTGAGCTCTATTCTAAAGAAAATGTTACGGATCGTACTTGAGAGGCAACTTCAATTTGCACTTGAGAGTAGGTGAGAATTGGCAGCCTGGAACAGGCAAACAAGACGGAGCTCAAACTTAATGGAGTAGATATATGTTACATAAATAAAACGTAGGATAATTTCCCACATTTAGACACTCAGTTGCGAACTGAGAAATCGTGCATCTGTGAATATTGTTTCCCGAATACCACAATCGAATGTGCTGCACACCGTTCAACTTAGGTTTCAGAACACCTTAATCCAGTGATCTGCTTGAACTCTGAAACGAGTGCTTTAGGCTATGCAAATATAGCCTTGTGTCCGATGACAAATTAGGTTTGGAGGAGAGTCACATCAACAGAAACCGGCAATGAACTGTTAACGAGTTCTTGTCAACTTTATGGGTAGAATTGGTCCAGGGATTTATGGTGAAACGTCAGTTTAGCAATTAATTCTGAAAACCTCAAGAGGCGTGGGAAGAATCCCTGAATTGAAAGGTGAGTTTTTTTTAGGGAACAGTGAGTGCTGGAATCGCTGTCAGTCCTTGTTTGAAGGTATCAAGTCACAATCCAACTTGAAGAGAACCATTACAAACTCGCTTAATCGAAATCGACATAATCTGCGCATTACTGGGGCTAATTTAATCACGCAACTCAAAAGCTACGTGCGGATCAGCAAGAAAACGCTTTAGCAAGAGAACTCACAGGACAAAGGTCATCGTGTACTCGTCGTGGAGCCAGGGCCATAGGTCACCTAAAAGTCAGTCAAACTTGGAGTGGGCCAAATATCCATCCAAGAAAAAAATCGATCTTCCGAACGGCTGTTCACAATCAAAGGTCATCCCGGATCAATGAGATGTGTATTAAGAAAAAGAGCATTTTTCACAACGACGCCTTGCTAAACAGCAAAGAAATTCTTATCTATTACACACCACTGATATCACCTCGACTAGCGGTGAAACACTTAGATTCAATTGTTAATCTCAGCGAACAGAACTTGAGTCATGTACGCAACTATTAGGGATCATAGAATAAATCTTAGTTGTTACTCTCATCAAGGTTGAGTTCCTTGCGTTAGCTGTCTATAGTGGAAAATGTTGCGTTATTAGTCATTAGCATAACTATTCGTGTGATAGGGGGAGTGAGGGTAAGGTTTAGGTCAGTTTTACGTCCATCTGAAACTTGGTGAATCTCACCTCCTGAATGGTATGACGCGAACCTTGTTATATGGGGTCTTGCCTCAATTCGCATCGAATAAGTCACGTTTTACGAAAGACCCACTGATTCACTGCGTTATTGCGGCGCTGATGTTAATGACGTTTATCAAGATTGTCGATTCGAATTTCGATTGATCAGTAGCTAGGGGGAAATTACACGTGCCGACTTGTAAAGCTACGACGATTTTCGCAGGACTAGGAGTGACGAGAAAGAATTTATGAGGTATTGAATAATACTGACTAAAATGGCCGAGTGTTTCTCACCTCAAGTGCGATCCAATTAAAATGTTAATAAGGTTGATACTCACGAAATAAAGCTTGATATTGGGGAGGAAATCAGACAAAAAACAAGTTTGCCTTCAGGAAAGCTCCGAATAACAGTTTGGAATTAAACCCAGAGTGGCTCCGGCCTGTAAGGTGGTGTACTGGAAAGGTCAAGTTTCGACTCAGAAAACTGAGGAGTTACTCAACAAATACGGTCCGAATGATAGACAGTTACACTGAACAATGAAAAGGCCACTAAGCGTCATAAAAAACTGACAGAAGGAAGCAAAGAGTAATGAAGGGTTTTTAAGGGGATTGCGGACATAGTAAATCGTGCAGGTGCCATTCTCAATAACTTTGTCAAAGAGGCTTCGCTATCGGTGCGTAACGAAGTGATCGATGCGCGTTTCCGTGTCAAGTTCAACCGTCACTGTTGCTAGCCCCACTCGCTGCACATGTGTGATTGTCCAAGATATTCTCTGTCGTCTCCTAAGGGAAGTGGATGTCAACGAGGAATTCAAATGAACCTTGCTTGAATCCCAAGAGCACTTCACAGAACCTGGACCGGGTCTTGGTGATATTCCCGATGAAGGGTTATGTTGTCGTGCAGTTACTACCAATCCTGCAAGTAGTGTCATCCCAATATGTTTGTTTTTTTGGACAAATAGGGTAGTGTGGATTACTGAAAAATGTTCATTACTCGTAACTTAATTAGTTTTTAAATAAGTTAGGTAGATGACGGCCCATAAACAATATACATGTGGCATAAGATTGTCTCGGTCGTCTGATAAAATTTAGCCTTCCTAAGGTTTCTTACAAGATGCCTGTTGCTGATGATTCCCAATAAAAGCGGAACAGCGGTACTGTGCTTCTTGACTTTTCAACATGCTTTTAAAGCTAGCGATTCGTCTGGCCTCCTCCGACAGCGACCTTTCCCCAAACAGAGTGGGTACTTCTGACACAGACCATCCACTGATCCCTAGTGGAAGGATCTATGCATTTCGAGCTGAAAAAATCTCAAGAATAAGAATACGCCGACGTCAAACTACCCATAGTGGCTGAATTCTTCTCTGGCTCTTGACTTTGACACTCACTGTTGAGGTCGTTTGTATAGAAACATGTTCACTATGAGCAGACATTCAACAAAGCTAATTAATAGAGAGCGTTATGATGTCGAAAATCAGGTTGACAATTCGAGAGGCAAACATATCGATAAATCCCACGTCTGTTTGTCTCTTCAATTAATTCCTTAACAATAGACTCCTCTCAAATAAGGTTTATTAGTTCTCAGTCAAAACTGATCTTGGCCAAGTCCTCGTGATTTCTTTCGTTTTCTGCATGCTAATTTCTCCACAAAACTGTCGAGGTTTCAAAAGGCACGTATGCTACTAATTTTGATGGCTCTTCCAAAATCTAGAAGATTTTTGAACATTGTTGGTAGTGTGAGGAGATTTGAGATTTTTGTGGGGATTTCGTCCTGTAAGTGAAGCCAATCTATGCTGAAAAGCCGAGAGGCACTGTACAGATGTTTCATCCTTATTGGGAAGCCACTCGTGGCCGAACCGTAAAGTGTTCAAACTACTAGCCGGGAGGTCGTGGGTTTGAGACTCTTCGGATTTTCGTGAGATGCGCACTGCTGATGATTCAAAATAAGGATGAAACAGCTGTACAGTGCTTCTCGGCTTTTCAGCATAGATTGGCTTCACTTGCAAGACGAAACCCCCATTTTTGAACATTGAAACTCGATAAAAGTGAAGTTACCTCTTTCTAAGATGATTCAGTTGAATGGTCTTTGTAGTGATGTAATTTAGGGCATGGAAACGGGCACTAACTTTGTAAGGGTTCCCCGAGAGTCTAATACATTTTGCAGTATCGAAATATTCTTCGGCACTTGTATCGTTTTTCTGCAAGCCTGGTAGTCCATCCATTATTTGCACAAACGAGTATTACAAAAAGAGGAACTACTGGATAACATAATCTCGTTTAACAAGCCAGGTTGTGAGATAAATCCATTTCGTACATTCTTCTGTGCCCGTGTTTGTATCACACACTTTTTCAGATAAAACAGAGGTTGAAATTTCGATAAGCCCCCTTTGCATACAAATGTGTTGCTGCTGTCCGCTTCAAGGGGAGACGGGGTGAGTGCCCGTTTAAAAAGCCCAAGGTATAATCGCCTAAGGCACTCGTTTCATACGTGAGGCAACTCTAATGTAATTTTCGGTACCGTGATTGGCACTCTAAGTTTATCATATAAGGCTTAGCGTTTTTAATGAAATAAACAGAACATACACACGATCGTTGGTTTGTTCTACGCTACCTGAGCTACCAACATCCTCCTCTATAAAGAACACACAAGTTCCTGGGGAGCAGACCCTATTGATACACAAAAAACTCGACGAGACGTTAGTTGGTTTCAGATTATTGAATATAAATTTCGAAAAATTTTGCTAAAAAAAATTTCTGTGAAAAATAACTGTCCTCTAGGGAGAGCAAAATTACATAAATGCTTTTCAAATA
This sequence comes from Opisthorchis viverrini, assembly GCF_000715545.1. Classification (NCBI taxonomy): domain Eukaryota; kingdom Metazoa; phylum Platyhelminthes; class Trematoda; order Opisthorchiida; family Opisthorchiidae; genus Opisthorchis; species Opisthorchis viverrini. The sequence goes on from NW_008751681.1 coordinate 2,381,387, forward strand.
GTTTTTTCCATGAGGTGAGACGGCACAGTGGACCAAGCGGGAATTTACTGACCGGAAGGTTCGTGGTTCGAACCCGACCTCCACCTCTCCACTGTCCCTGTCTAAGCTTAAACTACTTGGCAGTATCCCATCCCTCATGCTTTCTTCGGGTGACTTAGCAGTTAGGCAGCAAAATGGTGCTACAGCTGAACGATTTATGCCCCACGGGCAGCTCTTACGGGTTCGAAAATATAAAGATGACCGGATGATTATAATAAGCACTCCTACATCTTCGTTAGTACTCAGCAGCTACGTTTGCTGCATCTAATTCCGCAACCAAAAACACAAGTTGCATCCACAATAGTAGGTCTGTATCTCCATTTTCCCAAAACAATGCGTAACTACATAGGCCCACGAAATCTCCAGACTGCCTCCGTATCGCAGTTACTCCTGTCTAATGGGACCAAAAAAAACAGTAAAAGTCTCAGATAATGGACTTTTTCCCAGCCCGCGAGCATGTGATAATTGTTCGGCAGAGATGGATTTCTGGTAGCAATTGCTCTTATCAGGGGTTAATGGTTGCTTCAGGAGGAATAAAAATAAGGTGCTTTATTTTTGTGAAATCCGGCATTTGACGAGGTAGCGGAATTGGGCTTACACGATAAAAATCATTGTTGCAAGTTAAACATGAGTGGGATTATTTAGATCTTCGTCCATTTCTTCTAACCCTTTTGTTTGCAACCTCATTTTCTGGATACTAATGGTAAAGATTTTTCAGGATATCCTGCTAAATTCCCAGAAGACATGAACCATAAAATTCAGCAACCGGGGACCGGATTATTTGGATCCGTTCCTTGAGCAACAGTAACTGTTGGGGAATTATTGGTTTGAAGAATTTCCCCATGTTGACCTTAATTTTTATCAAACTCATTCATCTACAGTCTCAAACCCAAAGGGTTTACTGCTCTATATAAATTATACTCTGCTAAGTCTTTGTGTTCCGTCGACCTTATATACAAACATCCTACGTTACGTGGCGAACGCAATAAGTTAAAAGTCAAAGAGTAAAAATTATTTAGGACTAAAAAACCCATAAGGTCAGACCCGTAGACTTTTTGATTTCGGGTTCATAATCGGTTGTAGAACTTTGCGACGATGGCACTGGCAGTGACCTTCGATGAGAATTCGGGAATGGTTACCTTCCGGTTTCTTTTTGAAGCATCAGGGACAAAATTATACATTGTAGGTTAATGTTATCAGAGCGATGGCGTGATTATTTCTGTGTCTAACTGCAAGCAGACATTTTCCGAAATAACCATTGGTGTTTGTGAAATTTAAGAATGTTTACGCTTCCTTCACTCGGAAAGTTGGACTCAAGTTTGGTCGGCCTCATATACGATTCAGGATGTTGGTCTCATTTGTGTTAACACAGCTGTGGTTGTTATAGACAATACAAATGGATGCTGAATGGTTAAACAAGGCGGAAATACAAGGTTCAGTCGCAAGGTTTGGTATTGCCTGTGTTGTTACCCGCGCGTACATTTGATACAAATAAAAATAACAATAGGTAATATAGATAAAAAATAAATTGAATCCGTCAGATCGTTCATCTTTTGTGTTCATGCTTCCCAGGATCTTATACCTTATTTCAAGCTGTACAAACTGCACATCTTAAATTGGGCTTTAAATGCAGTCAGCGTGGAATCGAAAAGAACCCTCTAACGGTTTATTTTTGGCAATCACGGCTATCGACTTAACATTGTGACCAGCTCATCCTGCTCTGTCTTATTAGTTTGCTGATAACTGTTCTGATGCAAGACCTTGGTTATGTAATAGCTATGGTTTAGTAACTGACCCGCTTCAGTTCACATTCATCACTGATATTCAGCCGGTTCCACAAGCATTGCCAATTTTTAGTCATTCATTCATACAATTGAGGAGCATTACAAACACACTTCTTGTTATCGTATTTTATTATGTGAAAGCAAACAGAAATAATGCTTTCACATGGCGCGTATAGAACAACTAAATTTTATCATATGTGGCTGGGTATTTGGAAGACAGCGGTGAAGACTAATTAGGACATTAGAGCAAATTTTCATAGAACACAGCGTTGAGAGACATAAGATAGGGATTTTTCAATGCCTCATTGTTTGAGCCAATGAATTTTATGCTGGGTGCATCTTAATTCAGTGATGGACAACGTACCGTTTCTTCATTTGGAGCTGCAGTGCTCAAAGTTTTCACAAGTAACATTCGTTGCACACACAACTATAACGATGAAAAAACAAAAAAATATTTATGTGACAACTCATCACCAAATACTGATGCACTACTTGTCTACTACCACGATGAAAATTTGCACTAGTGATAAGTTGGAGAAGACGTTTTCGGGAACACGCTGTTTGCACTGGATGGGAGCAGGATCCCATAAATATCATCATGTCAGTTACGTGTCAACTATTGAACGTTATCTAACTAGGTGGACGATCAGTCACGTGGATCACAAGCAACAAGACGCAAATGCCAAACACCACCCTTCAGCTGGTTTCATTTCTTGCTGCCGATTGCTGACCGGTCCTGATTGGATCTTCAATCGGTATGGGTTAAAACCCAGCGTCTTTTTCAGTAAACGGGATCTCAGATGGTGTAGTTTATACACAGAACAACGTAGCTATATTAATAATTAATTAATTATTAATTAATTACTTCCGTTTGAAATGAGTGTATTTCAAGACCGCGTGGTGGGAAAATTAAAAGATACGCCACTGATCAGCGTGTTTTGTCTTTCGAGTAATTGCTTCCGGTGTGTTGAGTAACGACTGGCTTTTATTACCCACTGATGTCGTATGATATACACGAAAATACCATATCTTTCCGAAAACTAAAAATGGACTGGGTTGAGCGTTCTGTTCTTGTCGGACTGTGTGAGAAACCAAGAGCCGCTGACGAAAATGAGAATATCGGTCCATTCTAAGTGAGCACAATAGGTGTCTCATCTGCAGTGCTGGGTATGAGAAACCTGCAGTGTGTTCTTGGAAAGCTATCGGAAAGAAAGTTAAATTTCACATGCACTCGGAAGTCTCATTAGGCTGCTCTCACTGAACTAGAATCTATGGTAGATCTTCGTTACCATATAATGCTTTTACTATTAAAGAGCATCTAGAACAAAGAAGAAAGATAAAACGGTGGTGGCTTTTGTGTGTCCAAGGATGTCTCGCGAAGGAGCCTTATGATATAAACCAGGCCGCATGATAGATGTAGTATCCTGACTGCTGGCCACCAGTTAGTCCATAGGGAGTAGTCTAAGTTTCGGTTTTCTACTTTTAATCCACCTGTAGGTAGATATGATGATTCTCAAAATTGATCGTTTGGAATAAGGTTAGTCTGTCATGCGTATTTTGCAACACTAACCTTGAAACGGCTTGCAGATGTGAGTGCATAAGGAAGCACACAGCAATTACCTTCCGGTGATCACCTCACTAATTGGGTGCGCAAAAACTGAAGGCTGCCAAATGACACAAATCGAGCAACTGAAATATTTCGTCTCAATGACCCCAACAACCACACTTTAGGAATCCAGAAACACAGATTACTGGACTTGTTTTTCACATAACTTGGGATGAAGCTGCGGCGACATCGACGTAGGCGTAAAGGATTTCATCTATTTTAGATAATCACCGACCTGCTGCAATGTCACTGAGAGACAAGAGGCTAACCAGCCTACACAGTTATTCTCTATCGATCGATTGGCACGTGATTCAGATTTAGGCAAACGTTTCCTCAACATATTTTACACGAACCAAATGAGATCAGCATGGCTATCAGTGAGGTCGCATTCGACAGACAGATTCGATCGTCAAACTGTGACCAACCTTGCAATATTGTGAGAGTTTCTTTACTCAGTCAACGGTCTGTGACTTATGTCTTCACCGATTTGGGTATGCTGCTGGAACAGTATGCCTTGTGTAGACGTCTCCTTGCTAAGTTGAACGTAATATAATCCCTTTGTTGCTTAATTCCTCAGTACACATCCTTATCGTAATCGGTTTGTTGCGAATGGTGATATAGAGTAAGAAAAAATACGTCTAATATAATCCTGATCACTGCGCGTCTAATTGTTGCTATAAAGCCGGGGGAGAGTACTACTGCTTACAACATCTCCTTCATAGTGTCTCTTTAATATGATATACATCGTGTACCCATACAGGCCACACTCTCAAAAACATGTATTAAAAATTTTGTCTGCACGAATCCTTCTAACTTTATGATTATGTAATGCAACCATAGACACTAGGCGAATTATTTCGCCCTTTGGGTCGTGGGTTAAGAAAACTCCTAGTTATTTCAATTCTTTGCCTGCTTACCTTTGGTAATCTGTGATATTTTAGGACTGCCAAACTCCTCAGGGATATCAAGGAAACCACGAACATTCCTTAACATATAGATAATAGAGTTACTGCAGTTTCCTAGAGATGCAGGCTTAGATGAAGCTGTCTCCCGTAGCCAGCACTAACGAGACTAAGATGCATAACCAAGTTGGACACCAAAAAAATATTTTAGTGGTCTTTTCCACTCTGACGAACCGTCACATCTACTAGGAGGTCCTAACAAGCAATGATTCAGACAAATATCTGAGCACTATTTATCCATCGTAGAATAAATGGAGAATTCGTGTGCTTGCGAGGTGGTTGCACCATTTGATTAATATAAGAAGATATTGAATCTATTTTGACTTCATGATAATTCCCCCTATTCCATCACCTACTGCCCGGTTTCGCTTATCAGTACCTGCTATTCACCTTGCCACAAAGACCGTTTCGTCCGACACTAACATATGTGTGTAAATGTGGCTAGCTGACCCACTCTGTGTACGTTCGTAATCCATTTACGGAGCATCTCCTGACTTGTTCTGTTTTTTTTGTGATCGAACCGTCAATCGGAGTCACGAGACTGGCTTTGGAAGCGACTACCGCAAACCACATTGAGGATCCAGCATTCAGTTTGTTGGTGTGCGGACCTTGACACTGCACTTCACGGGATGGCGACAACTGCAAAACGTTTGACGCGACGAACGTGGGCAACTGATATGTGTTTTGTAAAGTTCCTCACCTTTGAACCCAGTTCTTCCTTCCGATATTCGGGTTTGTTAAACCCACGCGCAACTCAGTTTCGTCTCATAAACCTCAGTAAATGCCCTAACTACTTCAAATACCAATGGACATAATCCGAAGCGAAGTGATAACGCTGACATGTCTTATCCTGTAACAGCCTTCTGAATATTTCTTGTCAATACATTACTAACTCAGGTTGACTGGAGTAGATGCACATCTCATCCCACCTCTAACTCATTCTGGTTCATCACCAATGTGTCATTGTCGTAATTCGAACATTTTTAACTGCCGGCATTGCGTCGATTCGGGTTATTTCTACTTTGCTTGAAAGCTCAACGACGCAGTTCATCAGCTTTCTCGACTACCGGGTTGAAATCACTCACGGTGAAGTTGAATTGTGTTCACTATTTTCTAGTAACAGGTTGTATGCTCTGCTTGGCGAATAAGATACTGTGGTTAAGTATTGCGAAATCTCCGGACACATAGTCAAACATTTGAAGAAAAAATCGAAGTGTGCCGACAAGCATATAAGGACTAAAATATATGCACAGAAGTTACTAGACTGCATGTACTTCCTTTGGACAAACTCAATATAGACCACATCAAACTGTTTTTCGTTCGTCTGTTTATATGCCTTCGTGTTAACCCGTTATTAATACTTGTGCGGGTCGTGCTTGGAAAAGTTACTATCTTGTAGCCAGTCAACATTGTTACAAGGCTACTGAAGAATTAAATCCTTCAACTTGTTATAAAATGAGGTTTTCAGTTCCATTCAAATACCCAACAGGCGCAGGTTCTTTGGTGTTTTCGAAGTCACATTCCTTTTTTTCTTTTCATTTCAACGACAAACATGTGTCTGAAAGGAAATAATACTCGCGAAACTTCAGTCTACAGTATAGGTTCCGCGCATGCGCCAAATAGTTTCTCGTTGAATACCAACCACTTCGGAAATCCATTTTTTTACAGTCACCTTTCTCGTCCACGTCAATGGATTATGTTCACCTGCTTCTTCACGTGCAGAGTTGTCTGTTCGCGCTTACGATAACGTCACTATTGGATTGCGAGATTATGTGGCCTCAAATTAATCTGTCAGAATGCTCTTTGGTTTCCATCATTGTTTTCAATCAAATAGCAGCCACGTATCCTGCCGTGAACAACGTCATTTTCAGTATATTTTGTTCACTCTGGTGGGGTTTTGTTTTCAAACTCTTCGGAAATAGGCCTCGATAGAGCCAAAGCCTCATGATCTCATGTGCTTAGCTTCACGCAAACACTGCTTGATAAATCTAGAGAAAGCAGTTGGACGCAACATCACTCCACGTGCTAGCGAGTTTCGCCTCAGCTCGTCCATCTGAGCACATATCACCGACTGGTATTATTATCAACATTATCTCAAGACGTTTTTATCTATCTCATTGTCCCTGCATCTGAAACGCTGGGGGTGTACTGACTGATCGGAAGTGAGGAGGATGTATAAGGAAGTCTTACATATCCCAAAAGGTTGCCGTCATTCAAAGGCGATCTGCAAAACGCAGTAACTTAGCGTTCAGGCGCAAGTTATGTTGGGCCACATGTGCTCAATAAGCGGCTCAAAACAGTAGCTGTCTGTAGGATTTTCGCTATGTTTTGAATCACGGATCAATTTTTGGAGAGACAGGCTGATGTTTTTGTCACTCGGTGGCGCGCAGAATCATTGGTGTGGCTCCAGTACAACCAGAGTTATAAGGAATATGACTTTGAAATCACCGAGTTAACGACGAGCAAACGGTATATGATGCGATAAAAATTTCCACAAAACTGTTAAAGAAGGCTGCGAAAAATACCAGTAAAACCAGGCTTACAACTTTGCACAGCTCGCAACAGTTTATTCGTCTAGAGCTGCGGTGCTCAAAATTTTTAATGCCCACTCCCTGTGCGGAACAAATAACATTCGATACTCACACAAGCGTGTTGATGAAAAAACAAAAACTATTTACGTAACAACTCATCACCAAATACTGATGCACTACTTGTCTACTACCATGAGGAAAATTCGCACTAGTGATAAGTTGGAGAAGACGTTTTCGAGAAAGCGCTGTTTGCACTAGATGGGAGCAGTATCCCATAAGTGTCATCATGTCAGTTACACGTCGATTATTGAACGTTATCTAACTACGTGGACGATCAGTCACATGGACTTCAAGCTACTTTCGTTTTTTTGCTGCCGATTACTGACTGGTCCTGCTTAGATCTTTAATCGGCAAGGTTTTTGACTAAAAATCAGCGGACCGCCTCAGTCCATAAAGCCAATACAAATTGTTCAGATTAGTGGCCATTGAATAACAGCAGTACTACAGTCCCGCCTCTCTTAGTCCAGCAGTCCCCCTCCTGGTGGCATTTAGACTCCTGCATATTCGTGTTCCTCAAATGCTCGGTAGATGATGGTATCATTAGCAGGAATCGATTGCACAACACAGCATAAGCAAACGTCACCAGATTCGATGAACCGTTCGACAATACACTCTATGCTCTAACATGACCTGGATGCCAAAGTGAAGATCAGGACGAATTCGGACAAAAGTCGGCGAATATGCTGCATAGAGTTGGATGAAAGGAGAATGTGTGGTAACAAATAATAGATGATTGAAAAGTATTGAAGCGAGAGTTTGATGCTTCGAGAATGCTTCCGACCAAACTGTCGTTGAAAATACGGTGTTATGAAATCTAAACGCCGGGTTTTATAATTCGCAAGGTTGAAAAATTATTCTTGTCCTTCACGCTCACCGCGATAGTCTCGTTTTTTTTGGTGCTTCCGGTTCTACCAATGCCCACTGTTTACACACGCTTGAGGCTTGAAACCTCATGTGAGACACCTGAAATTGTTCACTTGATGCAGGTCACCATCGTCAGCTTGATAATTTCAATGTCCGACTTCTAGAAAATGGATCAATCTTCAATGCAAAACTTGCTCACTTTCAGCTTGAAAATCAGGACTTCTACTTGTGGATTGTGGCTTGTAGTTGCATTACAATCACCTACAGACAGATTTGACCGAAATCCAGAATCGGCAATAGAATGAACATACAGTAGGATTCCACCACGTCATAACTCTACAATCCTGAGAATTATGTTTTGGAATAGCCTCGCGATTTTCCTAAACCTTCTGTCTAAAAACCATATTCCGCTTTCGTTCCATTTTTGGTGGCACACACATGGTGGAAACAGGCCGAAGTTATTCCAGAGCATATCTGCAACTCTTCGGATTGTACGTTTCAGACTTTGAATATATCCACTCAGTTTGAAATATACTATTCGGCATGCTTTTACGCTATTCCGAGCAATCGAATGCCGAATATGTTGAATGCCGTGATAATACCTTCAAGCAGTAAATAAATTTATGCGCGTCTTGATCTGCAAAGCTGCCCCGCAGTTGACGTTCAACCACCGCTTCTTTTGAGAATTAGGCTGGTTTTTCGCCAGTCTTTGCCGACAAATATAAGATGTTTTTCATCTGGGAGGTCTCAGCCTGGATTTTGAGATCAACAGCGCAAAAGAACTGTATAAGTTACCTTATGCAAACCGTATACTGTACCAATGAATGTTGGGGCCTTACTGAAATTCCTTGAATCAGAAAACATGACGGCTAAACTGAGACCACCGTGGATTCATTGGTCGGTTTGAAGCAGAAGAGAGGGTGCAGAGGTAGTTCATCCGGCTATGAGGTACCAGAGCTATCATGTTCTGAATGGTTCCCGAACCACAATGCTTTAAATTATTACTGCCAATTGCTGATGAAAGAACCTAATTAAGGTGAGCTAACGGTAGGGATTGGAAACAAGCAAAAACAAACCCAGAAGCTGGTTGGTTTGGTATCAGTGCTTTCAAGATTGTAGATGGGAAGGAATCATTTAAGCGGAGACCGACACTAATGATTCAACAATAGAGGAAGGGCGAACGGAAGAATTCGATAAGAATCGGTGTCGCCAACTAGTGAATGGAGTGCGATGACTGTGTTCTGATGGTCACACGTCCTTTGCAATTACGGAAACAATAGCCTCGAAAGCTTTGCCAGCTAGGTGGGTCAAGGAAAACGTTAATGTCAATGCGGATCAAAATATATTTTACAAGATATATACACAAAATATTAGAACGAAGCGTATTCGCAGTTCAAGTGGAAGGTGGCAGAGCAACAAGAACACAATTTTGCGACGCCATGACGGCCTTTACTTGAGAATCTCCAGTAAGTTTCCGCAGAATTATATTCTTCACTTGCTTTTCGACCAGAACCAAGTCTGGCTTGAACTCTCGTAAAAATTGTGTTAGCGTCTTCTTTTGATTCATGCCAATGTAGACGTAGGAATTTGCCCTGAGCCCGTGTTTCTTTGCAAGCTGCATCGCCTCACGACATATTTCTTTCGCCCGTTTCACATCAGCCCGTGAGATTTCAATCGCGGTCCCGGCCAGAACAGGTATTGCGAACTGAGGTTTGACGATGCTCACAAATAACAGGGAATCGTTTGCATGTCTTATGTGTTCGTCATACCAGTGGAATATTTGTCTCAGATCCTGTTTGGGGTTGACTGGAATACAGACTTTCCTGCTGGCTTCACTTCCCGATTTCTGGATTGTGCCTTCCATTTTCACTGGCCACACGCTACCAAATCTTCGATTTTATACCTGAAAATGCACTGTAAGTCTCTATTTCGATTGGTTGACTGAATTTTTATGCGTCATACAATTTAAGCCCACGTGTCAGCCTCCTCCGCACTCTATGCGTGTGTGATTTGGGTCGAGTTGAGCTAGTGACATTCTGGTTTGATGATCGACTGCAACTGCCTAAGAAACACATGTAGGAACCAAAACGAACAAAATCAGAGCTGTTCGAGGTACTTCTAGTAACCATCGGAATGCAGAACAATTTGGTGTTAGAGAATGTTTGTTGATTGTTAGTCCATTAACTCATAAATTTTTCATTTTTGGAGTGCATTCCACTCAACTCATTTTTCGACTGGTCTGAACCTTAGTTGTTTTTCGTCGACTGGGGAGATGCAGTAGAAAAACAGGCTGGTAGACTGGAGCAACAGAATACCAGACAGCCGGAAATGATGTGAATCAACGTAGTTGGCACAATTCGCTACTACCACGGCCGCATTGAAATCCACCGTCCGTCGATCCCATATGTGCGCAGCCATCCAACGGGATATGCCAGTCTGATTGCTAGCAAATGTCTGTGGTGTGCGGCCCCTTGTAAAACGCGCTTGAAGGCGCCATACTTTTTCACATGTAATGGACAAAGACACTTTGCAATATTGACACTGTCATAGGTTGTCCTTCGGGTTGCTTGGCGAAACGAAACCGTTTTTCTTCAAGTTAGCATTTTTTTCAACTGCGTAAACTAGTAATCATATCTGCACGGAAAATATTTATGGGCAGTTTATTCAGTTACTTTCCAGACGGGTAAAATCCATTTTACTTTGACCAAAACAATCTCTGGAAAATTGAATTTAGTAGGTGTTGCACCCAAAAAATTATCCGCATGATTTATTCTGATTAGGTCATGGAGTATCATACACATTCCGAAAGAAACCTACTGAGTAACATTTCAAAGAACATGCCAAGATTTGCGAGTTCTTGCGATTTATCAAGCAAATCTGGCTAACGCATCAATTTGTGCACGGATTAGGTGCAAGTTCGGAGAATCTCTCAGGATGCCATGAGAACACTACACTAATATCAAATGTGTGGCAAAACGCATGGCTACTCAAGCGACCGAAAGGCGCGCGTAAGCAGTTTGCCAAACCTGTTTCAGCAGGGAAACGGCAAACGTTTATGAGCGTAACGAGGTGTGCGTAACGAATCTGTGAAAGCAGTTGTTTCAGACCAGGCAAGAGCTCCAACTCGGATGAAAAGAGGGCTGTTTAGCAGTAACATTTTTCAAGACTACTGATTTTTGCGGTGTCCGTTTCATGCTCTGTTGGCGCTCTTCAAATGCCTTCACTTTAGAAGCTACTGGTTGTAATTTATAACCACATATTTTTTGGTCTTTGTTTTGATCGGCGGCCTGGACAGTTTGTTTGCTAACGTTTCATCAGCAATAGAAGTGTATTTTGGAGCCGTGCTTTTGAGACTGTTGCCAACAAATTTCAGTTCGACTCCGAAAAGGTCTGCGTCGTAGTGCACGCAGCTACAAATGTACTAGAACATAGGATATCCTGGTTTGATTTATTTTATCCTGGTTTTTGTTGAGAAGAAGATTTGTTTCGAAACCAAATACTGAATGGCTTAAGCAGGTACTTAGGTGGTAGTATCTCCAGACTTCCAAGCCCAGCAAGAGGACTGCATTTTCATTCACTGACCGGGATAATACTAGAATATCCGCTGAATCTTTGGGGACCACAGTGGTGAATCCATACTGCATTCGGAAACAAGCAAGACTCACCAAAACACGATTAACTATCTGACCTCAACCATAGACAGGTAATTTTTGCCCCCGTAGATAATGACTTAATCATTCATCCAAAACATTTGCACATCAGTCACATTACTCAGTCAACAAGGTATCAAGACCATCACATGCACGATTCTGTACCTTTTAGTTCACCGTGCAATCACTCTAATCAGGCAATTAGTCGACATAAATCTGACTCTCTTAGTGATCGGCGAACAAACAACTTGGTTCCGCTCTATCTTACATTCATTGTAAAAGCATAGGCCATCAAGATTTTTACAACACACGAAAAATCTACAGCGCAAAGTATCAAAAAAATCCTGTCAAACGCATATGGTTCTGGTGTGCATTTTCCCGCCCACCTATTTGAACAAGGCACTTCCGAGAATTGAGGGAATTGGCGCTGACGAAGACTCTTTAGCTCACAGTACCGGAAACGCAAAATCTGGTAAAACTTGTTCCGGCACTCACGTAAACTTTGAACGAAGATGCTCAGTTAGCATGGAGGTCGAAATCAGTTACACTGCCGGCTTGATCAACCTGCGCACGATTACTATTTTTATCGGTCCCTGTTAAAATAAATCAGGCATATCTTCACAGCGCACATGATTCGCTGTACTCACGTGTCCTAAAAGGGACCAGTAAATGGACAGTAGCGAAGGAGTGCAACTGAATGCCGGTGGTTACTAAAATAGGACTCGTGAATCGTCTCCTCCACATTGATAATCAAAGATCGACAGGAAGTGAGTAGGAACCGAGTTACTAGTAAAATCATCCGAGCATGCCTTGCACAGGATCACAGTAGAGGTGATTCAACCAATTCTTGGAAAACAGAACATTGTTTACTACTTACAAAATGCGAGTAAAATGATCAGAGCAGATAACATTCTGCTGGTTTCATTGGGATGCAATTTCAACGCATCGGCTAAATTTTACTTGTTTCGGATCAGTAAATCTGTCTGTGCTATTCATCCGTTGAACGTCTAGAGTCCATTCCGTCATTCATATACATTCTGTAGACTCGATGGTCAAGGACTTCTGCAGTGGAAATGATTTCTGGAAAGGTTTTGAGCATGGGCTGCAAAACGCACACTAAAATGCATATCAAATCAATGGTGTCGACATTTCGCAGGGGTCTTGACCACGCAAAAGCGGCAAGTTGCACCTCACTGGTCCACGACTGCTAAGCTTTTTCAGCCGAGACCATGTATGAGAACCACACTTTCCGGACAATTTGATGAGAAACGTGTGCATCTGTGTTTGCGGGATGGGGAGCATACTCACTGCCTGTCTATGACCATAACTAAGCTTGAATTGGTCACATCAGTTACCTGGTTGAGTCAGTGGACCTGTGTCTCTCTATTAGGTGAATATTGTTTCAAACGATGCCTTGTCGTGATAGGTTGGTAGTTTGCCTATTTTGAACCCTTTTTCGAAAGAATATATGTATCTATCGATATGAAATTTGGATTCAAATGTAGAGAACTACTGTGGCGTGCGTGCTGTGTAATAAGTGGAATGGCCGATAACACGCCGGTAAATGTGAGGTGGCTCTAAAAGAGCGCACTCGCTCACCTAAGAGAGTTAGTTGACCACAAGAAACCAGTCCGGTCGTCTGATATTCAAGCACACGGCCGAAAAAATCGGATTCACTCTATGAAACGCACATTATTGCGCAACTATGCACACGACCCCATCTGAGCAAGCCCTAGATGTGACTGTCCTGCTGGTTGCATCGGTGCATGGTGAGACCGGATTTACTACTTCCACCTTCAGAGACTTTCTGACCTTAATTATGGACATATCTGGGAATATTTGAATACCTTCAAAGTAGGTCGCTCACTCAATGATCAAGTATGAAGCTCAGTTTTCTCCTTTAAAACAAAATTCCCTTTTCTATTCTGCTCTGCGTTACGCTTTGCAGCAGGGACAGTGCATTATTTCGTGTAAGCTCTACGGAGTAAACGGTCTCAAAATCTTTTCATTACCCTGGATGCACCTGAGACAATATTATGAATACAAGGTGATGGCAGATAAACAATGGTTCACTTGAAAACTTAAGAATAAGAAAGTCCCGTCCCAATTTTTCCTATACATTAGTAAAAGGTGTGTAGCTTATTCATAAATATTTTGACAGACTACCACGACTGTATGGAAGTACGCTTAATATAATTAATCCGAATAAGTCCATTGGTCCCATATGGGCATAGCTATCCAATGGAGTCTACCAGTTCTAGCAAATGTCTGTAGAGTGTGGCCTCTTGTACAATGCACCTGAGGAAGGTACACTTTTCCACATGTAATGGACAAAGACACTGCAGTCTGGATGCTTTCAGTGAGTATCCTTTAGCTTCTTTGGCGAAACGAAAACATTTTTCTTCAAGCTAGTGCTACCTTGATCAACTGCGTAAACAAGTAATTATATGCTTTCGGTAAGTACCCTTTAGGTTGCTTGGTGAAACAAAAGCATTCTTCAAGCTAGCGCTTTGTTGATCAACTGCGTAAACAAGTAATTATATCTGCACGTGAAATAACTATGTTCATCCTATTCAGCTACATTGTAGACAGCCATGAACCCCGTACGAAGTCATCCTATTTTCAGAAGCAGATATAACCTATTCTTGAAACCCTACCAGAAACACGATGGCGAAATTCCACTAACGTCTTGCATCACAGTCAGACTTTACGAATTTTTCCTGCTATACTGAAAAATTTAATAACAGTTACATCAAACCAGGCAAGGAATTCACTCATCATACCAAGGGAGTCATTCCCACTACTGTCTTGCATCACAGTCAAACCGTTACGAGTTTTTCCTGCTATACTGAAAAATTTAATTACAGTTGCATCAAACCAGGCAAGAAATTCACTCATCATACCAAGGGAGTCATTCACACAACTGGATACACTTTAGTTCACCTCACATTGAGACGAATGGTCGGCAAGCATCCGACACTCTGAATAAGCGGTGAACAAACAACTTGGCTCGGCTGCCTTGTACTTCTGTCATGAAGAATCACACCAAATTTACCACTCCACCAAAAATCGTGAACTCCGAACTGAGCAATGCATGCACGATTACAATTTTTAGCTGTCCCAGACATATTCCACAATGCATAGGATTCACTGTAATCGCGTGTCCAAAATGGGATTCCAGAATGGATAGAGGGAAACTAAACGAACTAGATGCCGGCGGTTACTGAATTAGTAGTAATGACTCTGTGGTAAAAAACCGAAATGAGATGCGTGCACAATGTGTTACCACTGGTTCATCACGCGGGTAGAACCATTCGTTCCTACACAAATTTAGCACAACCCGCCGCTCTTCACTACTTATAAAATCAAGTAAAATGAGCAAAGCAGAGAAATCCCTGTGGGTTGTGTTGGAATGCTATTTCAACGAATCTTTCAAATTTCATTTGTCGAGGATTGGCATAATTGGTCTGTATTAATTTTCCATGGAATGGGTGTGATTCACATGCACAAACTATGCTCGAATAACATGGGTTCCTGCAATAAAACTTGCCTACGGACAAGTTTTTAGCGTTGGATCTAAGATGCCGCCCAGTTTCGGGCGTTTCCATTTGCACGATTGGTATGGTTGAAGAAGAATAATATAATATTTTGTTCAGGAAAGCGAGAGACGTTCCTAATCTGGCTTAAGCCTTCGCTAATGAAGGACCTACGTGGAGGAAACAAGACACTCAGGTCTGTATACGGGAACATAAACTACAATGGAACGTTTGTAGCATGTGAGTCGTGCGAGTGGAGATAAATCCGATACGCGGAATGGGCTTTAGCCCAACCATCCTATTCAAGTAGGTCATAAGAGTGACGTCCATCCATCCTATTTTCATAATTATACACCGGCGGAAGGTGAGAAGTCTGTTGATTCAAGGCACTGATTCAGCTGGAATAAAGATGTTTGCTAATGCATAATACCAAACTAACCATTCAGGCAGTTTCGGCTCCACTATTCGCTTGTTGATATGCTCATTGTAGCGTTAGTCAAGATGCATAATATTGGGTAAAAACTGAAATTTTTGTCAAGAATATTTTGTGGATCGGAAATGTTAAGATAACGTACTCCAGAGTTTGTTTTCTGGGCTTTGGGTGGATGAGGCACACAAATGCAAATGTGATAATTTGGGTCCTAGTGTGGTGCCCAAATGGGTATTTGAGGGCATCGGTGCTTTAATGTTGACCTGTTTTCTATGAAAATTGGGATGTTTTCAACTCCTGCCATGCACGTGCCAGGTAATCACTAGATTCAATGACAAGCACATGACCGCACTTATAACGAGAAGCTAATTAGTCTCGGTTGGCATTACATGTGTGTGGTCAACCTGAACAGAAATTAGGGATCATATTTCCAAACGCTCGCATCCATCAGGTACGTAGTTCGGCACCGCAAGAACACAAAATGAACGCTGACATAACCACCTATGAGGTCCGCTCTCACCAAACGTGATATAGACAACTCTACCATGAAGCCCCTGTGCTTGATGAATACCGTCTGGATTGAAGTTCTGTGGGGTTCCTCGTAATCTATTTTGCACGAATTCCATACATATGTGGTCTGCGCTGGCTGGATTTTGAGCACTCATGTCTCGAATTCGGAAAACTACTTGGCATAGCTTTGCAACAGCATCTCCATGCAACTTGTGAACCGCAAATGATGCGAAAGAATATCAGTATGCTATTCGATAAGACGGACCCCAGTGAGTCTCCAGCTGCAGAGTTCTAGCACCCACATGAATTTTGGAGTGAGAAATCGACCAATTTTCCTTTCACGTCAGGAACTAGTTTTCCAATTTTCCGGGTCTACATCTTCCTAGTGGCTCCAAACATGGCGAGGCCGGTAAGTGGTTGTTGGTCTGTTCGCCGAGCTTGGCAGTTGGATTGCAAACGTTTCATCACCAATCGAGGTGATATCGTCAGTGCAGGGTTGAGTGGGTGAATTCCTCCTCTTCTGCCTGTGAATATATAGCATCTAAACAGTATCTGGTAGTTCTTGAAACGGTCATCGTGTAGTTTGATTTGTCTTCTGAGGCCGGTAAGTGTCTGCCCGTGGATTTCGCGCGGTCGTCCCGTGTTGCCTAATACCACCACACATTTGTGTCTATGATGGCACTGTGCACAAACATACATCAATCACCCCAGAGAGCTGAACGTGAGAAGGAATATCTTGACCGAACTGCGTGTTTTATTAAATCTACCCCGTATGTCACACGTCGAGGGGATTTGCTGCAATATCATATTGTATCATATTGTACGTCACATGTGGCTCCATCTTGAGAACGACATTACTTCAGAAGTGCTGTTATTTCCTCATACGTGGCAGATGGAATAGTGTGGAAATGAAAGAGATTGTCTACCAGGCAAGAAGTCGTGTGATGTCTGGTGTGCCGTTGTTGACGCAATCTTATCTGATTTTCAGTAGCATCCACGAAGTGAACCTAGTACACGAAGACACGTTTGAATGCCCCCAGAGGCGCTGATAACCTTCTCAGATTTCTTCTTGTGCTTCCCCGTTAATGGGTAGTGGAAGCCACCGACCTGCCGATGTATACACTTAATACACCGTGTTCTCCATCCTAGCGGCGCCCGGTGTGCACCCATGGAATATCTTCGCAAGGAGTCTGGACAGCTTCCTACATCTAGCACATTTCGGATGCGACTGATTCCCTCAAGACAAAAAGACGTCCAACATACCATAGATTAAAGCGTGGTCTGTAGATGGGAAAGGTAGGATTTACGTAGGCAAGTCCGAAGGGTATGGTTCAGTCGTTTTATAAGACACGGACTAGGACCGAATTTCACAATTTAGTCATTGACTAGCCTACCGTGGTTCGTGCAAAATTCTTCGAAATGTGAATCAGCCATAGTATTTGAATTTTTCTAATGTAGGTTTAATGTCCCCAAAACAACTGTTCGACATTTTGTGAAAACGAATGTCTCAGTATTTTCTCAAATTCTTCCACAAGTTCGTTTAAGCCTGTGTGAAGCGCTACATGTGACGAGTAGAGCGTCCTACTGGAAGCAACGTCCACACATCCTATCTGGTCTACAGCTCCANAAGCGCTACATGTGACGAGAAGAGCGTCCTACTGGAAGCAACGTACACCTATCATATCTGGTCCAACGCTCCATGTCTTTGTTTTTAAAACTTCCCGAAATTTATCCGGATAAAACCGAATCCAAGCGATTTCACGTGTCAAATTCTTCACACAGACAGTTGATACAGAAGCACAGTGAGGCAGTAAACCTTGAAGTAAGACTTTGAATTGCACGAGATCAAAATGGCTGCCAAAATTTCGGACTATCTCAGCCCCTGGACTAATGGTCATCAACTAAAAAAAGATATAATATCTGAGGTCTGGCACTATAGTCCGTCTTTCTGCTGTGTGCGTGATATGCGGCATAATTTCCTGATGTTCATCACAATTGCCTCCTGAATTAGGGGCATGCAGTAATATAAAATTGCGGACAATAACCAAATATGTTTGTGTATACTTTTGCAAGGCTTACTTGGAACTGACCATTTCGATAGAGGGTTTAGACATATTAGGATGAATATACACTCATTTGCAAACTAATTTGGTTGTTCGAGAGACTCACTTGGAACCCAGCTGAATCTCTCGTATGTGATGTTCTCAGGATGAATGGAAACCGTTTTACCTTTTGCCCCCCGAACGATGTTTCCAACAATCATCGTGGTGCCACGCAACTTATATGCTATAGCACACCCGCAAGACAGAGAGTGAATGAAGCCCGTATGAAATATACTGAATAAAACGGGAATATCTATTTTATCAATCAGGAATTGTGTCCACACATCGTCAAATGTTGCGCAATAGAGCGTTAAACTGATTAATGGCTGGAATCGGGATCAACTGAGTATCCGCACAAACGATTGGATGCAAGGTTAGATGACTCTGATGTAAGATTCGGTGGACCGGCCGTCGATCACGAGACATACGAGAGTGACAAGTCAGGTTCTCTGCATTATCCACGCCGTACTTCTTTATTGTTTTCTTTCCAGAAACAAATGTGTAATCGGAAAAATCAAAACTCATGAAATTTCAACATAAGCTCTAACGCTATACATTCTAGCGGGTATGTGAAATATTTTTTCTTAAGATACAAATCATTTGAAATTTTCGGAAATCTGATTTAATTGTATTTACTTTCGGCTCACGTCAACGGTCACATGCTTCGTCACTTGCCTGATTGTCTGTCACTGAGGCTTAGCGAGATTACATGGCCACAATTCTGCTAGAATGCCCTTTGATCTTCATCATCGCAGAAACGGGTCTAGATAGAAAGACCAAAGCCATGTGATTTCGTGCGGCGTGATTCACGCAGACACTGCATGATAAATAGAGAGAGAGCTGGTGCACGCGAACTCATTCCACAGGTTAGTGAATGGTCGCCTCAGCCCGTCAGTATGAGCACGTCACTGATTGGTATCATTAACAGCGTATAACTCAAAGCGTGTTCATCCATCCTAATCTTACTACATTTAAAACAATAGGGTTAAGCTGGCCATCTTAACAAATGAGGATACTCGATGAGATTCATCAATTCCCAAATGTTTGATCTCGTGCAAGGACAGCCCGGCCGTTTTCGTGTTATTTTATTTTATTTTATTTTATTCTATTGCATTCTTACTTTCCTTCATTGGCGACAGTGAGACAGGAAATATCAGACGACAATCCCAAGACAAATAGCTTTATTACTTGAATTTTCGTAGAAATATTCGGCAGTTACCGAGCTTTCGGTGCCGGCTGGACACAGGTTTTGTCAGGAAATTGTGGGCCGCATGTGTTCAATAAGCAGCCAAGAAACTAGCTATTTGAAAACTAGTCACTGCTTGCTCAATCAAATATCAAATGCGTAAATCTGGGAGAGACAGATAATTTAGTTACACACGTGCTTTCGAGATTCGGCGGCTTTTAGAAGCATTTCTGCGTGAAATATGACCAAATCTAAGCAGTATACTTTTGAAACGATTGAGTAAACGACTTCTCGATTATGTAATAAATGTGTTGAAAAAATATAAAACGAGGTGGATTTCAAAGCCAATGTTGGAGCGGTATTAGAACACAAGACAGTTTTATGCAAATTTCCGACGATTTCTTTCAACAATGAATTTCCCGTTTGTTTTTATTATAACTAAGTCTAGTTTTAACTCCCGAAACCAACATGACCGTCTTCTGTCGATTAGTGCCGATTTGTCTTGTTTCCATGATTATTTACGCACTGTTTGAACTGAGGTGTTCGGCTGATTGAGTCAGTAATAGAAAATTCAACGATAAATTTGCGTCAGCGATGTACTTCTGCAAATTATTAGAAAAATGTCAAGGAAGCCCTGTGTACTTGACCGATGGCACAACTCACATCGTCACCGACTACCCATGAACAGACTGCTCCAGGTTTTGCTCTCTCATCGGTTAGGCTCAATCCCTAACCAGGTTGTTTGCACTTGACGGAATACAAGGATTTATGAAGCAGCTTGATGTATAGAAGCCTAATTAATGATTTGTTCACTGCAAATTTCGCGAATATCTGACCCATAAAATATAGTGCAAAATGTCGTATATCGCAACAAGTAAAATGTGAGAGTTATGGTGACATACATTCAGTTGAAAAGTATCATGTGTAATAGATTCAGATGGTATTCAGTAGAGCCTCACAGTAAACCAGTTTGCTTTGCAGACAAGGGCACTCCACAAATCGCGTTGCCCTTTCGCTTCATTTAGAATAAAATTTGGCGAAACCTAACTCCTAGTTCAACCAGATGAACCCCAAGGCTGTTAACTACAGTTGTGGGCTCTCAAACACTTCCCAGCAAACTTATATGTACGCTGTTCTGTCAAGAAATCATACTGTAGCATCTCTAATATCTTATCAACTGATCACTATCAAGCATATTTGATTGAGGAACCCAAAATACGAAGGTTACTATTGAGACTGCTATCAATAAGAATGGGATATCGCTTGTTTATACTTCTTTTTTGACGATATAGTGTCCTGCTATCGCTAGTTTATACTTCTTTTTTGACGATATAGTGTGAATCGTGTGGAGATCGAGTTTAATTGACATCCT
The DNA here is from genome assembly GCF_000715545.1 of Opisthorchis viverrini. Lineage (NCBI taxonomy): Eukaryota > Metazoa > Platyhelminthes > Trematoda > Opisthorchiida > Opisthorchiidae > Opisthorchis > Opisthorchis viverrini. The sequence goes on from NW_008751681.1 coordinate 2,402,019, forward strand.
ACAGGCGAACCTACAAGGATGGGAACACGGAAGCTTTGACACCGTCATCTCTGTCCCAATTCAAATAATCTAGGTAGATCTCCACAGTAATGATAATTGCAGCAGCTGAATAGCTGCGAAGTTGATGAAATTTGCCGAAGCACTTTTCAGCAGCGTATTATTTTCTGAGTCCTTCCGAGTCATGCACATGGTGAAAAACGATTCTCTACTGTGTGCTGTATTAATCCACAGACGTTAAGTGCTCTCATATATAACTGACAAAAATGTTTTCCCAAACAAGACGAGGTCCAGAAAACATGTGGAAACTGCTTGGTAGAGACAAAAGGAAAGCACCATAAACCGTGGTACGTGAACAGTTCTTAATATGACCCACAAGTCGGTCGGCTTAACTGAATTTTTGACGGAACGTTTGCGATCCTGAATTCAAAAAGAAGAAAATAGAATTACCGAAGATTCCCGTAGTTTACTGGAGTTACACACGTAAGCCATGGGCAACGATAATATCCCCCTGGATTTAAGTAAGAAATACTGAAGGCATTCAAAGTGCCGAACGTGACCTCAGGGCTCCGCCGTGGCGCTCAATGAATAGAGAGTGCAGATGGCTTATTTTAAAATCAAATTGCTTTTGGAGGAACATGATCCACGATTAAGTCAGTAATTACCCTGAACTAAGACGCAAATCCAAGTTGGACGCCCAGAAATATTACAGTGAGGTTCTTCATTCTGAATGTAAAGCCTATTGGATAAGGAGCCAGTATGTGCAAGGCCATAAAAAATTATTGACTCACTATTTGTCTGTCGCGGAATAAGTGGGTGATTTGTGCACCAGACAGAAGGTGGTTCCGGCAATTAATCACGCTGAAAAGTTATGATTCCTTTGGAGGAACAGCTGGCATGATGACCACCCAACCAATAAACTGCTTCCACTCCCTACGGGATGTTACTTGAAGTTGCTTCAACAGTTTGCTGCGCATAAGATGTGCGTTTAATCTCCCCTGTTCACTGATGAATCCACGTTCATAATCACTTGCATTATTTTGAGACAAAAAACCTCATTGTCATCGTAAACATCGTCACTTGAGCAATTTCATTTCATAGCATGTCGTCATTTCAGGTTGCCTACACTTTGCTTGATGGCTTAATGATGCAACCCATCGACGTTCTCGAATAAGTGGTAGGAAACGACCACGCTGGCGTTGAGTCGTACCCTCAATGGCACTCGTGCATCCAGGTTATTGCCTCCCATGCATAGCTTCCTTTCCAATTCATCCACTCAATATACTAATGACAGTGTTGTATTTACGCACCAATTTATCAGCTCCCGCCTCCAATGCGCAGCTACCTACCCCACCTCCCCAAATCTCCGGTGAAGGAAACTGTGGCAGTTACAACCATTGTGACACAAGTACGCGGTTCTTACAGCTGGCAATGATGATGATAATGATGATGATGACGATGATATTGTTTGTACGTCACTCCTACATGATGAGTTTATGTAACGGAGAACTGGGGGACGAATAATTAAACACTTAAAAGAAGTAAAAAGGCCTGCTGTAAAAAGCAGACCGATTCGTACTCGATGACGTACGCTAAAGTGTATGTACATTGTTCGGACAGATACAAGAATAGCACTACGAGGATCGATTTAAAAGAAGTAAAAAGGTCTGCTGTAAAAAGCAGACCGATTCATACTCGATGACGCATGCTAAAGTGTATGTACATTGTTCGGGCAGATACAAGAATAGCACTACGAGGATCGACGAAACACATGTTTTCAAGATAACGAACAATGTTTGTAGTCATCTGTTGTCCTTAAGTCAAGATTATTTTTAATTGCAGTAGCCCTGATTTCCATGATGCTTAATGCGTCCACCGTCACCAGTGGGATCGCAGCACGTACGTAGTCACGGTATTTCCTCGAAGGCTAACATCTAATGTGGGACATTGTTGAATTGCTAGGATCTGTGTAATTCTTGGAGATTGAATGCATTCTTGACACACTCACTGGCGATCCTGGGGCCTAAAATGTTACGCCGATATCAATGAGGTGGTCGTTAACGGAAGCCGGACAGAGACAGACCCTGCAGTATTACAAGCCTGACAATAAAGCTTAAGGAAACTGCAGTTTCCAAAATGCCATCCTCAACGCAGGAGTGAACAGTGCATCAGTAGAGAATCATTAGAGATGATTCTGTTTTTGGACTCCACAAAGTCATTGCATGGATTTTGACAGACATTGGAAAAAATTTAATCCGCAACTAACCCTCTTATCGATGCGAAGTCTCAACGTATATATGACCCGTGTTCCCGGTTATGTTTTCTATTCAATTTCAGTGCTCATTTGTACGGGGGGAATAACATTCACCCTTTTTGAAGTGATGCATGGCATTTCATTTTTTCCGTGTTTGCAAAAAGGTGTAAAGGCGATATAATTTTTCATACAAATCAGAAATTCATGAACGTTCCCATATCCTGTTTTCACAATGCACCTCTCGATCACGTCAATGCATTTTGCTCCCGCGGTTTGTCACTTGCAAGATTATCTGTTTGCATTTACGATTATATCGGTAGTGCTTCACGAGATTGCATGACATCGAATTGACCTGAGAGAATGTGGGTTTTCGGTCATCGTTGTTTTCATTTGGGTGCGTTTATCGAAGACTGTTTTAATTGTAAATTGATATGAGATGCGCGTCCTACCGGGACCAAGGTGTACTCGTTTTACCCAGTCCAATCGTCCAGGGTTTGTTTTCAAATCCCTCCGGAAACGGTCCAGAAAAAATCCGAAGCCACGTGATCTCATGTGCTGCGCTTCACGCAGACACTGCATGATAAATCGAGAGAGAGCTGTTGCACGCAAAATCATTCCAAAGGCCAGTGAATTGTTGGATTAACCCGTAAATCTCAGCACGTACTGGTGACTGGTTTTTTCTGTTAGTAATAAATCAACCCCTGATTGTCTATCCTTCATTTAATGCATTCAAAGTAGCTATCCGTAGACTGCTTTGGATCGAGGAAGATGATGTATAGAATTTTGAGAAGACCGATTATACCCTGGTGTGCGAAACCAACCGGCTAATCTTCCAGCCAGATCGTCCTGTTTTATGAATTACTGTCGAAATACTCGAGTTATTAAGTGCTTTGGGAGGTAAGGAATCTGGATTAGTCAAGGATTTGTAGGCCAGAGATCTAAGGCCTAATTCCCAAGTGTGACAATCTAATATTTCGCGATCGGTTCCGGTGTGATCTGATGGCCTCAAGAAGTGCATCCGTCATCGTAACACAATCCAAACCGTAATCAGTGTGTCACTAAAACGATTACATCGTCCAAAAATATGCCAATACAACAGGTTTTAATCCCTTTTCTCTTATCTGAATGCTATATTCATCTGGAGCTGCGGTCGATAAAATTTTGCCTATGTTCTCCAAGCGGAATATTTGAAATTCATTGCCGCACATATAGCTCAATGAAAAAGAGGAACTATTATGTGTATTTGCGGTGAGTAGTAATGACTGATGAGCAAATAGTCATGTACTACTCCCGTGAAAAAATAATTCAATGAAGGAAGTCGCTTTGGGAAATAAGAGATGTTCCCCTAAGTTTGAGTTAGTGAAAAGACGTGATCACTGCGCAAAACGAAAATCCACATTGATGGCCCTGTGACAAGGGGGTTTTCCAGGTAATTTCGAACAATTTGAAAATGTGGATCGAAATGGACCGACGCAGTCAGTTTGGCGCCGGTCTGACTACTAACATAGATTTGATGACTGGGGAAGTAGTGGCAATTCAAAAGCTGAAAAACGACTTGTAATGGAAACCACAGTCCATTCTGAGCGATCTGAGGCATAGTCACGGGCTTTGGTGCAGAGAGACTACTGCACCGTCGTTGGGAATGTTCTGATATGAAGGGCAATTGCTGGGTTTTATTATACGCAAAAATTAACTTTGACCACGTCCACGACAGAGGATCTTTCATCAGTTTTACAAATCAGCCGAAAAGCCTTCACGAATCCCTTGCCTAAGACTTTTATTCTCAACGATCCTTTTTGATTCATGCCCGACTGTGCAAAACAATTCGGTGGCATTCTCGTATGCGCTGGAAATCATCACACGCAGACTTGACGGTGTCTTGTCCAAGCATTTTGCTCGAGATGATCTGTTTTGTGAGTTTTCGTGATTTCCTGTCACTTGTAAGTCCGACATTTCTCTGCTGTGAAACTCTGCGGTGTCTTTCATCGAAACCTATGTTACAATTTACTCATCCACAATTCAACATCGTTAGCATCTGTCCCAAAGTTGGACTTCTGATTCCCATTTTTAGGCAGCGATAAGTGTCGCAAAATGCACGGTGATCAATACACACTTAGAGAACGCAAAATTTGTTGTTGTTTCTCGTCGTCCTTTCAGGTTTCCGAGTACTATTAATAGGGTATTGTGATGCGCAATTTTTGTCTGGGTTTCACTCGATCCCAAAACGTACTGAACTTTACAGCTGTCTTCAAGATTTCCTTAGATGTTCTGCGGTATAAGATTATATCACTCTGCAGAATCCACCACCCACACAAACAGCCAGCACGTTCTCAAAAATGTAGATAATGCTGAAGCTACGGCGTATGTGGACGGAAGGGGCATGGCTTTCCGTTATTTTGAATAACGATTAGGGCTTGAACGATTACCAAACACTTATAGTGCTACATCAGAACGCCGTGGGCCAATAAATTCACACATTTTAAGATATGAACAATTTTTTTGAGATCTGTTGCTGGCATATCATACAAGAATGTTTTTGATTGACATTGGTTCCTCACGGCAGAATCGGTACCACCTATGTTAAAAATTATGACTCATTTGGTGGGATCACTTTGTAGTATAAAAACTCCTAATTTCAATGAGGCTTGGGTAGTGATCAGACTTATCAGTATTTATCAGCTTACGTACTATTATTTTACCGAGTCTATGTACATGACGCCACTACCCTTAGTCTGAATTGGTCTTTAACTGCTCAAGCCGTACTGTCCGAATAAGTCTGAACTCCATAAGCCAGACGTCTTTTATTAGAGTCACGCCTTTCCTAATCATTCCACCTAAAACAATATTTATCACCTCAAATACAATTTCGGCAACACACCGAGCGAGAGAGGACTTCTGCCTTTCCAAGAGGAAATCTGCAATCCTTCCGAATTCCATACTGTCAATATTGTCAGTTATTCCTCAACCTAAATCTGATAAAGGCGGGTTGGCAAATCTCGTAGTCTTTCAGCAAACGAACCCTGAAGCTTTTGAATTCTGTAAGAACAGCAATGAAATGTGTTCTCGTTTAGATCTGCAAGAATGTCCCGAAAATGGTGTAGTCCCACCTCCTCGTCACTGTTCTTGGCCCAATTTTCGTATCACATGCCAATAGATATAAACCGTTTTACTTTTGTTCGGCCTCTGACCGATGAATGTTCCTTGAATCGGCTGATTAGAACTATCAGTGTGAACCTACGCGATCCCTATACTGCAGCGCAACTGAATGTTTGGGTGTATACCGAATTAACAGTTTTACCAACCGGTCGTCGCTTTTATCATTTTGTTAGCAGTTGCACATACGATGACAACCATCGCAATCGAGAGCACAGCTGCAACCACATCGGCTTCCGCGCCCGAGCTTATCTCTGTTGGCCACCAACACATTAATAACACCATAACTAATGTACCAATGTCATACGATAGTGCACCTGATGGAAGGCTGGAAACTCGATCAAATTATTAATTCGATATGCGAATCACTGCAGAGCTAGATAATCCTAATTTAGATTTCATCTCACCTACTGTCAACCGCCAACCATTTGAACGTGACAAGACAGATTTGTTCTTTGTCTTTTACTGGAATCATAGTCATAGTTAGAAGCCCGTATCCTGAAGTTTCTTGAAGTAGTGTCACTTAGTCCATTCAGGTCTGCGGCTGGAAACTCGACCAAATTATTAATCCGATATGCGAATCACTGCAGAGCTAGATAATCCTAATTTAGATTTCATCTCACCTACTGTCAACCGCCAACCATTTGAACGTGACAAGACAGATTTGTTCTTTGTCTTTTACTGGAATCATAGTCATAGTTAAAAGCCCGTATCCTGAAGTTTCTTGAAGTAGTGTCACTTAGTCCATTCAGGTCTGCTCTCCGAGCTAGAAATATGCGCCCCTTCATCCGAAGCTCCCGTGAGTTTATTGTTCGGTCTCTGTAATGCAGCAGATGAGAATGTACCGGATAAGCTCACCAAGCAACCGTGGTGTTTGTACTGTCTCTTTCAAAAGGATCCTCCGATCAAATAACTCCAATGTGTTGTTCATAAACACTAAGACATCACCTTTCTCTTCTTCCGGAATTTGAAACAAACATGGTCACTGCTTCTAAGACTGAGGAAATCTGCTCATCAATTATATAGCCATTCAACCAACGATCGGTTCTTTTCAACTCCATCAAACTGGCCTGATTGGGTAAGAACGTCCATTTATACCCGAGATTCTGAGGATTTCATTGTCGGTAGTGGGGATTAGATACAAACCAAGTACATCGGAGTTTTGGTTCCTTTGACGTCAACGCACTCAAACCGGTAGATCAGCTCAAACCAGCCAAAACCGTGAAACACACTGACCAATGTAGCTATCCAAATAATGATAAACCACACGCAGCGAATACATAAAAATTCTACTGTGAGACTTCCACGACACCTGCGATAACCGGAAACCTCAAATGGTGAATACAGTGTTATACCTTTGTTCTGATCCTCGTCACTCCCTAAGTAATTACAGAAAATCTAGCCGCAAATGATTTACCAATTACACGAGTCAGCAGAAGCCTGGATATTGCTGTGCATCAAATTTTTTTTTAGAATGTGTATATACAAAGTATGAAAACAAGGTGCTTGCGCAGTTTTTGTTTAAGGGGGCAGTACAATAAGAACACAATTTTGTGACGCCATGACAGCGCGCACTTGACAATCCCCAGTAAGTTTCCGCAGAACTATATTCTTCATTTGCTTTTCGATTAGAACCAGGTCTGGTTTCAACTCTCGCAGGCATTGTGTTAGCGTCTTCTTTTGATTCATACCAATGTAAATGTACGAGTTCGCCTTGAGCTCGTGTTTCTTTGCAAGCCGCATCGCCTCACGACATAATTCTTTCGCTTGTTTCACATTAGTACGTGAGATTTCAATTGCGGTCCCAACCAGAACAGGCATCGTGAACTGAGGTTTGACGATGCTTACAAAAAGCAGGGAATCGTTTTCATTTTTGATGTGTTCGTCATACCAGTTGAATATTTGTCTCAGATCCTGTTTGGGGTTGACTGGAATACAGATTTTCCTGCTGGCTTCGCTTCCCGATTTCTGGATTGTCACTTCCATTCTCACTGATTATACTCTAATTGCAGGATTCCAAAACTTTCTATTTTATACTGCAGCATATGGTGCATATACCTGTTTTGATTGGTTGGCTGACCAAGTCTTCGTTGCACTGTTCTAGCTCTCGTGACTGTCCTTTGTTCTGACTCGGTGTGTGCTTCGTATTTGGGTTGACATTCTCACGTCCTGATTAAGTGAATTTTCACATTTGCGCGAACCGCATTTGACAAACTCATATAGATTAGGTCTGCAAGAATATGTGTGTATATATGTGTAACGTGTACAAAACTTAACTAACCAGGATGTCCGAATTTTCGCACGGATTAAATGCAAGTTGAAGAACAGACTTAATTACAATAAACTTTCAGCAAAACATCATAGCCAGAGATTACGGTAAATGTATCTGACGCAACGGCACACGTGTGTGCAATGTGTGGTGACGCGAATTGCCCAGAATTGTGCCTAAAGAGTTTATAAAACCATTTGAACAGGAGAAAGTTGCTAGCTCATGAGGGATTTCGGCTGCCTATTGTTTCTATGAAGAAAAGACAGCAAGCAGTACTTTGTACAAAGCGAGGTTTTGAGCGATAGAAAGCGGTACACTGATCAAAACGGGGTAGTTAAACATTACCATCTTGCTAAAACAATTCGTAAATCATCATTTAACTCATCCATTTTTGTGGCGCGTTTCAATTTTTTCAGCGTTTTCCGAAATAACTCTACCTGATGCTAGAGATATTTATTTTACTAACAAGCTGCTTACACTGAGTGGTCGCAGTCCCGATCGCTAAATTAAGCAACTTGGTTACAGACGTTTTATCACAACCCGGACTGCTATCATCGATGCATGGTTACGTGCTACAGATTCCAGCTCCGTGCCCATTCCTGATATAAGTTCAGTTAGTGACGTCAATTTTGTAGAACGTTTTATCAGTCACCTTCGAAAATATACCAACGAATATCTATGTATCCTGGGATACAACCTTCCCGCTCGATTACTAGAGTGTACTCTTTTCGTTCAAAATATGTCACTGTCTTTTGAGAGCGTATATATTTTTGAATTACACTTTACAGATTCCAAATTAATTCAGAACATATCTGGGCTTTAGTGCGGATAATCAAATGTGCAATGCAATTGGCAATAGAATTAAGGAAATCTCAATCTGCTAGTCTTGCGTTCTGGTCTCCAGCGAAAGAAGAATTTGATTCGAAACCAAATATTGAACAGTTTATACAGGAGTGTTTGTGGTAGTTTTACAAATCGTGTCACCTTAAAGCAAATGTATAAATGGAGGCGAGAAAAAGATGCTTGCACCTTTATTCTTTAGGAAGGTGATTGAAGGTACAACACCTTGGATCACTGCAATGAAGAATCCAGACTGCTTGCGAAACCAAGTAGAAAGTACGCTCATAGACCTACCAAGGCCCGATGGCCGCAATTCCATGATCGTTTACCTTATAACAGAAGCGGTGTTTTTTTTTACAATATTAAGTTAAATCACCCACACAATTCACTCACCACATCAGAGTCGTCATCTTCACAACTGAATTTAACTCAGTTCACCTTAAATTTATTCTACTCGGTTGATTGATCAGGACGTATCCAAAACTTCAGATATGCGACGAATAAATAACCTGGTGTAGTTGTCTCGCATGCTCGTTATAGGAGAACAAACCATCAGGTTTATTAATCAACCCAAAACCTTCAGCTGGGAGAATCGAAAATACCCAGTCTGATATGTGCAGTTTTCCGCTAAGCTGTTTGGTCAGTGTGAATCCAACACTTAAGGCAATTGATGCCTAATTAACCTGATTTTTTCATACTATAGGAAGACGAGAAGGTGCACCAAACTCTGAAAACCAATTGTCTGGAGCACGAAATCTCATGTAATTATTTTTGGCTGCTTTTGCAGAGAAAATTTGAACGATGCTACTCAGTCGGTATGAAGAACGAAAAAAGCATACTGCCAAACTGATCAACGTATAGGTGGTTACTATTTTTAACTGTGTCCCAAATACAATGAGCCACACATAACTTAACAGTGCACATGAATCGGTGTACTCTCATGTCCTAAAGGAGGCTCATCAACGGATATCAGGATAGGAATTCAACTGAATGACGGTGATCACAAAAATAGTAGTCGTGAATCGTCTGTTCCACAATGTCGGTTGAAACTCAAAATGAAATGCGTGGGCGATGTGTTACTAGTGATTCAGCATGTACCTCAAGCCATTTGTTCATTCGCGCATTTGACACAGCCCACTATGGCGTGTTTTTAGCAGAGACAACGTTGCCTAAAGATGCATCAGTCATGAATGTATATCCGTCCGTCAGGATGAACTGGCGCGTAATACCATGAAGTACCGTTTGGGTAATCATAGCCCGCACTAGCTTCAAAGGTTATGGAAACCGCGTTACACACTAACTTCAACGCATTCACTTTTTCAGTGAAAAATCCTCAAAATCTTCCTGTCGTACGGCTTTATACAGCTAAATCGTCATCATCCATGTTGTTTAGAACGTTATCATACTCACAACAGAGAATCCTCAAGTACTCACAAGTTTGATTCTGTTGCGTTCAAATGCACATGATGTTTTCTCCAACTGGAAACTTAGACAGCTTTGGCAGGTTACATGTTCAAACTCAGTAGCACAGAACAGGCAGAGTAACTTTCACAGAAACAAATAATCGGACAAGCCTAATGCATCCTTAATCTGAACGTGGTCGTTTCTTTGAAGACCGGAGTGTTCACTGACTCAAGAACTGGGCATTTGGTTGAGGTTGTCCCCTTTGTGCTCAAGAGTTCAAACTTATTTTTCATTTGGTTCTGAACTATCAAGACCAAGACGATTTCAACCGAGTTAATACATACAACCAAACAGTGTTATGGGAAGGGTTCCATGAAAATATAGCTGACATAATTTCAGCCATGGAGTGTTTAAAGCTGAGCTGCATACGAAATCTTGTGGCTTTAATAGGATTATCTGCTGACCCTAAACTTGGAGCGAAAAATTATTTGATTGCCTGGGCGCCCTCGAGTAGGAATACCTCGGTGATTTTTCGACTTTGTTTTTCCTATCGCGGCTTTCGGTGGCCACTTTTGATGTCTCAATCACTGAATCCACGCAAGTGAGACTTGCACCGTTAACTCGTTATCAATACTTGGTAGCGTATTTCAGGTAAACTAGAAGGCGTTGAGATTTGTGATCACATGAAAACCGATTGGTACCTTTCGATCGTGCCAGCCACGGGGTGCAACTTATGAGAACGGCATTGTGTAAACGTGAATGACGTCCACAATATCGCTCAAAACCTGGCTTATACTATGGGCTACTTGACACCTGAAAACTGCATGATAAGCAATATTTTGACGCATATTGTCGGAAGTCAAAACGCAGGTGGCGTTTTACTGCGCACTTCAAATGGAAGACAAATGCGCCACCTGGTTCGACCAATGAGACTTTCATCAAACCACGTATGCATTCTTGTCCGGTAAATACGAGACAAGTTAGAATGAATATTGCCGCGTGCTCAAAGTGTTGCTATGAACTCAAATCTGTTCGTGAAAATAAATGTACCTATATTCGCTTAAATTTGTCCTCAATTCAACTGAATGATCCGCGGGTTCCATGCGGAGGCCATAAATGCCGGACATCTTCCTACAGAGGTCATGAAATGGACTTGACGGATGCAAATCACGGACGTTTTGATTGGCTGCAGTTTGCTCCGTATATCTTGTGTTGCTCGCTTTCGCAGAATTTGCGAGTTGCTGAATATTTTGCATGTCATTCCACTTGGGTGGTACGCGGCACACGGTACGGAATTTAGAACCTAGAAAGGAAAATATTGGTAATTGTCTTCAACAACTAAAAACTGACAGTAACTATTAAATTCTGAAAACCACTTGCCTTCAGTTACGTTAGTAGGTCCTCCCGCCTTCTTCTGGACTTCTAACTATGTAAGATCGACATATATCTTTGGATGACACTATTGTTGCTAGAGGCATCGGTTAAGAAGATTCCAGCCTCCAAAATCTTCAGCCTGCCAACTTAACTCGTTCACTAGTACCACGAAACTGCAAGAACTCTCGGATTCAGCATGAAATACACGTGCTTTTTTTATTACCCATTCCAGTGTATTGACTTAGTTTGCTCAGGATTTGTATAAATGACATCCAGGCATTCACAAATAGTACGATGATTTTCTTCGTTCTGAAGGACAGTCGCATCCACTACAAAGCCGTTAGGTTGAATGCTTCAGATAATGATTCAAGCACTGTTTATCTATCGAAAAAGACACGGGTACCATCAAAAAGATGTTTATAGCACTTAATTGCTGAATTAAATACGAACGTGTCTACGTCCAAATTAAACTGGTATAATTGGTTTGTCTTATTCATCAGTTTTCCTCCTGAATGTCCATCGGCAGCACACAAACGGTCTGGATTGCACAAAATTTACGTCTCATCGCGCCACTATCACAGGTGATAACTCTACCTTTCCACTCGTTCGCATCAGTGTGCAGACGATCATTTTACTATTGTCGTAATCTTAACACATTTAGTTGTCCTCATGCCGTAAGTTCAGGCTGCTTTCACTCAGCTCGAATGCTCAAAGATGCAGTCCATCAACGTTCTAGAATAGGAGGTAGAAGCCGGTCACGGTAATGTTGAATTGTGTCCAAAGTCATCGAGTACGAGAATCATCTAATGTACGGACTTGTTTATGCGTCACTTTTACTAGGTTGGACGACGGATTTAAGTGACACAAAAATGTGTGACAAGTGACCAAACAAGTGGACGAACATGTGTGCATTGCTGAAGAGGTAGACAGACGGATTTTGGATTCGAACAGTACCTTATCTGGTCAAACCCTTGACAGAACACACAGGGCTGTTATATGTTGGTTTTTTCGTCCTTAAATCAATCTCTAGCTTTAGGAAACAATCGCTAATTGTAACCAGAATCAAGCAATTCTCCTCCAAAGGTGCCAAACGAATTTTTCTCCAACTTAATACAGACGCCCGTCAGACTATGATTCTGCATACTGCTAAGACTGCATTCCCTTGTTAATTCCATTTCTGTACAGAAATGATTTCAGCTCGCCAAATTTCAACTCACACTGCACATTTCATCCAATTGATTGCTTCAAATACGCAAGTTGACCCCAGGAAAAATTTCCTATTCATTGTGTACTGCAGAGTATTTTAGTTTGCTTTCTGTTTACGGACATGCGAAATAAGTTTTCATATAAAACAGCAAAACTTGGAGGGTCACACATTAGGTCCACGTCAGTAAACTGTGGTCACCTGACTTGGTACTTGCGGAATTACTCATTCGTATTATTGATATTGTCATTATTGTTTTGCGAGACTATATTACCTTAAAATTAACCATGGAAAAAATCATTTGTTCTTCACTGTTGTTTTTATTTACATGCATTCGTCCAAGACTGTGTAAAGCACTAACTGATATTAGCTAAGCATTTTACAAGGAACAAAGTACATTCACCATACGTGGTCTGATTTTCCAGGGTTCTGTTTTGAAAACGCACCAGAAACAGTCCAGAAAAAACTGAACCCACGTGATCCCGTGTGCTGTGCGTCACGGAGACATTGCATGATAAATCAAGGTAGCTGTTGCACGCAAATTCATTCCACAGATCAGTGAATCGTCGTCTCAACCCGTCACTGTGTGCACAAGTCAGTGACTCGTCTTGTTGATGGTACTAACTCAGCCCCTGTATATTCACCCTACATTTTCTGAATTTTAAACACTGAAGATACGCCGGCTGATCAGGATTAGAGAAGATATTGACTAAACGTTTATGGTTCCTACATTTCCAGTTAAATCGTTCTATTTTTTTAATTTTCGTAGAGATATTGAGCATTGCTTTGACGTTCAGTAAGATACGGGGTCGTGTTGATTAAGTAACTATGGGCCACCTGTGCCCAGAAAGCAGCTGAAAACACTAGCTCCTTGAAAGATATTCACTATGTCTCGATTCACAGATCGAGGGCCTTGGAAAGATATGTCGATACATGTTCATCTGTGTCGCTGTGTTTTGGTGACTGAAATGCGACTAAAATGATGGAAAGCTTGCTGATAAGATGATTGAGTGAAAAATGGACCACAGTGTTTTCCAAAAATGTTAAGAAAGGCTGCAAACATGCTGTTATAATCCCAACTTGTTTTTCCATAATATTCATCTAAGAAAGTGGTTCTTTTCCGTCCGAAACGCATGAGGGACGATCGGTATGTATATTGATCGTCATCTGAGGTGATGCTGATGCTCTGTTAGCTTACTTCCATAAGGATGCACTACACTAGTAAGGAGCTGGTGAAAAATTCATCGATGATGAAATGTCTGCATTACGTTTGAACGACATGAATCCCGCTGGATTCGGTTACGTACAAAATATTGCATGCTATCTGACTACATACATGCACAGTCACGTAAACCCCAGGCTAAAAGACAAATTCAACAGCACCTAGTTCGATTCTAGCTGATTTCCTTTCATCAAGCTAAATCATGGTCTGTCCTCCTTTAACCTTCCGCCAACACGGACTCGGAACGAAACTCATCGACTTCGTTTGTAGAGTGCGGAATACAGGCAACAAAACAGTGAGACTTGATGAGTTCATTTGCTGATCTGATGGTTCTTCTCTGTTCGCAAGTACCCGCTCAGTTTCA
>NW_008751681.1:2418756-2469656 GCF_000715545.1 Opisthorchis viverrini
TTGAGTGAAAAATGGACCACAGTGTTTTCCAAAAATGTTAAGAAAGGCTGCAAACATGCTGTTATAATCCCAACTTGTTTTTCCATAATATTCATCTAAGAAAGTGGTTCTTTTCCGTCCGAAACGCATGAGGGACGATCGGTATGTATATTGATCGTCATCTGAGGTGATGCTGATGCTCTGTTAGCTTACTTCCACAAGGATGCACTACACTAGTAAGGAGCTGGTGAAAAATTCATCGATGATGAGGTGTCTGCATTACGTTTGAACGACATGAATCCCGCTGGATTCGGTTACGTACAAAATATTGCATGCTATCTGACTACATACATGCACAGTCACGTAAACCCCAGGCTAAAAGACAAATTCAACAGCACCTAGTTCGATTCTAGCTGATTTCCTTTCATCAAGCTAAATCATGGTCTGTCCTCCTTTAACCTTCCGCCAACACGGACTCGGAACGAAACTCATCGACTTCGTTTGTAGAGTGCGGAATACAGGCAACAAAACAGTGAGACTTGATGAGTTCATTTGCTGATCTGATGGTTCTTCTCTGTTCGCAAGTACCCGCTCAGTTTCACCTCTTATACGAACATACTAGGGGCAACTAACAGAAATCAACCAACGGGGGCCCATTTTCAACTTTCGGAGGCACCTGAAGTCTCAGGTGCGCAGAGTTTTAATCAAATGATGAAAAGCACTTATGGCTATCCTGTATACGCGACGGTTGAAACGCATTTAAATCCGCTCCTTCCACCGAGACACATGCAGTGTATAACGAATGCCTAGAGGTTTACCAGTAACTTCAATTTTACCAACTCACTCACCGCCAGTGTAACATCTAAATTTGTCTTCCTCAGATTTGTAGAGTGACACAACGGGACATTAAATCTTTTGAAAGGAATTTGCATTGTGCAGCTTTAAAACGCTTGTCGAATCAATGCATTACCAGATTGTGCGGACTCAGTCGATACCATCCGTGTACTTCGGTGCGCCAGGAGCTCCATAGGAGCACATTTGCTTCCTAAAAATAGGATCCTACCAATACGCACTACGTGGTTGTATCAGTGTCAATAATGAGTGAAAATATTCATAGAGCCCTGTCGCATCAAACTTCACTAGTTTTGGTAGCTCGGGACAGCTAGGTGGCTAAGCTGGTCAAGCCAGGTAGCACAGATTTCAAGGTAGAGAAGCCAACTAGTATTTCGAAAACTAAAGAATGCCTCGAACCGATATGCCACAGTTCATCTTATCCGGCTCGTTAGCAGAAAAACAGCTAAACGTTTCTCATA
Source organism: Opisthorchis viverrini (assembly GCF_000715545.1). NCBI lineage: Eukaryota > Metazoa > Platyhelminthes > Trematoda > Opisthorchiida > Opisthorchiidae > Opisthorchis > Opisthorchis viverrini. Next base: position 2,420,049 of record NW_008751681.1, read on the forward strand.
AATATCTTTCCATGGGATATGAACCCCGAATTTTATTAAATAAGAAAACATGAAAACATGATTCACACTGTTGCCGAAACGGCACCTCATAAGCGCTTTACGAATATGCTGGAACAGGTTTCGGACACTGCCAACTGCATTAATTCCCGTCATTTCTGGTTCTTTCGCGTTCTTCTCCGTTCACACGATGGCTTTGTTTCCGAGCTGATAGTTAATATGCTGCCGGAGCAAAGTATCGTCAAATTCCTCTAGACTGACACATTTTAGGGCAAAGTGCAACAATGACCGTTCTGAAATTCACTGACCTTTTGTGGTGCGCTCAAGAAAAACTCAAGCACAGTTATTCCTGTCATGTACAGATGATTAGTTCCTACCGTTAGGGTTTAATATTCTTTGAGGAGCTTATTCGTAGTCCATCGCCTTTTGAGCCGTCCAGTAAACATAGGTCAGAACACAATTCCGCCACCGAATTCTACGTTGCTCCACGTGAAAAATTCGAGGAAAATCTAAGATTCTTGAGAGCATGAGCTGAACCGTCACGTCAGGAAATAAACGGCCTCACGTAAGCTAACGGCTCTATTATCAGTTTGGCTTAGTGGCTGCTTAGCATTAGGAGGAAGCAAGATGTCATCACAGCGCCTAATGAGAACTGGCTAGTGGTCGAGTTGAAGTTGCTAATATCATCGCTTGTTATCATCATGTTTATCGCCTAAACTGTATGCGCTACCAAGAACTATCTTCGTTAACCCAAGGACTCTTACATGTGCATTTGTGTCCCTGTCTAATGTTACTATATATCAGCCTTACACCGTGACCCACTGACTGACGTTTCGCCAAACCAGGGTCAAAGTTTGCTTATTCGTAGGTGAAAACCACAAATAAAGAGCCATCGTTAATCTAACTACTGTCATTTAAGATACTTTTAAATCGGATGTGCTGCGCAAAGGCCACCTCATGTTTCACTTTGTACGATATTCGGGATATATATATTTCATAAAGGAAACTATTCCTAAGATTGCTGAGAACTCATCCACAGCCCACGACAAGTTTTGCTCTTCTCGGGGCTCATGAGGTGGGAGCTTCCATCAACCATATTTTCTACATGAACTAAAACCAGATTTATTTCGATAAATACACTCATTGGCAAATCAATTTAATTTTTACGGGAAACTCGACCGAATCTCTCGTTTATGATATTGTTCATTCGAGTCTCCCGTGAAAACTGAATTGATCTGCTGATGAATGTATTTGTTCAACTAGTTTGCCAACGCAACCAGATTTTCTTTTGGAAACCAAGAAATTTTAAGGATGGGACGCCGGAAAATGTAAAGGTTCATATCCAAGTGTAATATCCAAATTATACCGAAACGATTATCTTGTCAAACGCATTCACTCTCAACAGAGTAAACTACACCGAAAGATTAGTGGAAGTTGTTTTGCTTACCTAAAGTCCTGCCGGCAAATTACAGAAAAATGCTTTCTGTGTAAGTTGATACGTCACAAAATGAACGGACCACACTTCAGAACAACATGACTAAAACTACAGTTCATTAGGTACTCCCGCTACAATCTCGAATGGAACATTACTAATTACTTACAAAGTGGAAGTGGAAAGATCGCTGCAGAATATATTCTGCGGGTTACGTCTGGATGCCATTTCAACGCAACTTTAGAATTTTCTCGCCTAAGATTGGAAGAATTGGTCTGTTTTAGTTTTTTATTGCTCGGTTGGGCTCAACATTTAAGGGACTGATCCTACTTGAGAACGAACGACCGTGTGTAACCGAGCTACCGGATATCCAGTGACATCCCATTACAGTGGTGGGATTCAGGGACAAGCCAAAGCACATCTCGCAACTGGTTGAAGCACTAATACTAGTAAATCAAATCAGATCAGGCTGACACCGTGAAACACGCTGGCATACGAAGGACACCTAAAGATTTTCAAAGCACACACGGCACACCGTCGTCTGCCGATGCATAAAAGTCTTACTGTGAGATTCCCATGACATCTGCGATGACTGATGTCCTTAACTGGCAAAAAAACATCATAGCGGTGTTCTGATCCTTTTCACGTTCTAAATAAATACGGAAACCAGTTCAAAAGTCTTTGGCGGCTGAGTCAAGGGAAACGGTAGCGTCTAGGTGAACCAAGGAATATAATACAAGAGGTATATACAAAAATTAAAAACCAGGCATATGCACAAGTCAAGCCAGTGGTGGCAGTACAATAAGAACACAATTTTGTGATGCCATGACGGCGCGCACTTGACAATCCCCAGTAAGTTTTCGCAGAACTATATTCTTCATTTGCTTTTCGACTAGAACCAGGTCTGGTTTCAACTCTCCTAAACATTGTGTCAGAGTCTTCTGTTGATTCGTGCCAACGTAGGTGTACGAGTTTGCCCTGAATCCGTGTTTCTTTGCAAGCCGCATCGCCTCACGACATAATTCTTTCCCCCGATTCACATTGGTACGTGGGATTTTAATTGCGGTCCCAACCAAAACAGGCATTGTGAACTGAGGTTTGACGATGCTTACAAAAAGCAGGGAGTCGTTTTCATGTCTGATGTGTTCGTCATACCAGTTGAATATTTGTCTCAGATCCTGTTTGGGGTTGACTGGAATACAGATTTTTCTGCTGGCTTCACTTCCTGATTTCTCGATTGTCACTTCCATTTCTACTGATCGACGCTAATTGCGTCTTTTTACATCCATGTACTTTATACCCGAAAATACACTGTATTTCTCTATTTTGATTGGTTGGTTGACGAAATTTTTGTCATTTGACAGACTTTTACTGTCGTGTGATCTGTGCCTCGGGTTTGATTCGGGATGCTCACATTATGTTTCGCTGACCCATGACATCTACCTAAAAGACATGTGCGGCAACACGTAGCGACAAATTCAGACCTCAGTCTCCGTCAACGTTAACTTGGATGTTATTAACCATGAGAATCTGGAATAATTTGACGGTAAGGCGAGTACTTTCATGTATAATGAATTAACTAATAGAACTCCAATACAGTGAAATCATTTATTTGGAATCATTCTTCGGTGGCCATCAACTTTTCTGTTTGAATGTGGAGCTTCTCAGTGAAGGCGGATTTCCTGCTTACTGACAATTTGGCTGGTTGCACGGCAGGCCACCTGAACACTAACCAAACCATTTTATCCGCCATGCTCCCAGACTAAGACAAAACAGCAGTATTATTTCGTTGAATCAAGCCTATTCAACTGGTGATGAATCTTGTGATTATTTATTACTTTATTTATTANGATTATTTATTATTTATTTATTTATTTATTATTTATTACTTCCGCATCAATATCTTTATTCCACCCCAGTGATACTACCTCCAAAACTAACCAACGAGGTGGAGTTCATGCGCACCGTGGATATCCTTCTGGTGCAGCTCACGTTTTCGTTATTGAAACAAAAGAAACAGCGTCTCTTCCGCGGCAAAGTCAAATCATCTCCGAGGATATCTAGGCCATCATGTAGATAACCATGCGTCCTGTACAATGTAGAAAATTCCACTCTGCAATTTTGGCGTCCTGATATCCGTTGAGATGAGAATTTGTGTTGGAGGAGTGAACTGGAAAATCGTTTCAAAGGATTCTGTAGCTATCTTTCCAATGGTTCGAATTACAAGCCAACGTATACGAGACTGAGCTACATGGAGCGTGGCGTTATCTCTTTTACGTCAAATCATTTAAAGCCAAGGAGAATTTTCGAAAGCCAAATACATTTCGGAGCGCAAGAATACAGAATCCATGCCACACACAAAACCGCCTTACGCAAGACTAAGTAAATTGTTGTCTGACACTCATAAATTCACTCCTGAAGTAAGAGGCCTCAGTAGTTTTCCAACCATACAACAGTTGCAGCTGTATCATTTTCATATTACATATATACGTGTAATGTTATACATACCAGATTTCTGAAGTCACCTTACTTGGGCTGAATGATTCTATGAGACTGCAAATGCTAACAAAGTGTCCGATGTTTCAGTTGCACTGTGAGTAACAACCTCCTTTCATGTTTGTGGAAATAAATATTTTATCGTTCGATATCTGTTTTAGTCCAGCGGCCACGAAGTCCAAGCCTACGAGAGCTGTAATGAAATATTTGGACCAAGGTAGAAGTTCACAGAGGTCATTATGCAACTCAGCCCAAATTGAGTCTCTACTGTACAGGCTAACAGTCGAACAGTGTATAGTGGATCCCATTACCATACATTGTGGCTAACACTGATGGAGATTACGTCCTGGAAAGCCCAAATGCGCTTCATTTTCCCTGGTATTCATCATCGGTGCGCAGCTAATGGAACTCTAAAGTGTCTCGAATGCAAGATACCTCGGCCACGAGTGGCTAGTCAGCAGTTTGGTTAACTCGCACTTCAGTCGCGGGATCCGCATTGCTTGGTCACTCCTGTTAACTGTATAGTAGAATCTCATCTCAAGTTGCTATGGTTATTTAGGTTCCGTCTAGCACCACAGTGACAAAACCAATGAACTCATTAAAAGTTGATGCATTAACTTCGACAGTGTCCTATGCTTTCTGGTTTGAAAACATCGTAGCAGATCTCCACCAGGGTAATCTATCTAATATATGCATATATATAATATATGTGTATATCCACTGAAAGACAGTTTAATTCCGGTCACAAGGTACGTTAAACTGCCCTGCATACAAGCCTTACTGGTGGCAAATGAATTGCCCACTGACGCAAAAACCTAATGAATTGTCATTTGAACGCCCAAGTTCTTCTCAGTGAGGTTTCGACTCAGATTTACCTCTTTTGAAATTTTGTGAGACGCACTCCTAAATGTTCAACGTTTTTTAATGGCAAAAGTAAGTTACTCCGATAATAACTGCTGGTTTTCAATGCAACCTTTCCTAGTGATCGATAACAAAGCAACTCTACCTGTGACAAATTCTTCCCCCAAATTTGTCCTATGCGTCAATTTTACGGGTGAAAATGCATGACAATCAAGATGTCTCTCTAAACTTCTAGCATATTCGGGCTACCACAGAGACTCTCGGAACTCATCATTTAGAGGATGCTTTGTAAATTCGTAAGACTGGCAATGAAAATACTAACGGTCTTCGGTGTTTTCTGTCGATGAACACCTACACGTACGAGAAAAACTCATGGTATTGTGGTATCAAAGTTAGCATCAAAAGATTGAGACGAATCATCAACAGATATTCACGCATGGGTTCTGGCCAGTGGATGTGCCCCGGAATTTAGTAGAAAACAAGACGTCTAGAATATATTCTTAAAATAATTTTCACCTTTCTTAAAATGCAATCAACCTTGGCACCTTCTTTAGCTGGCATTTATTGTGATTACATCTGTGAATCACAGACTGAGAAACTTCACATTTCCCTCAAGATTCCTCTTTATCTGACAAATCTCAGTCGAATATTTTCTGCCATGATTTTTGACGTATATGTGATAACAAGATCGTCGGCCGGTATTTTGTACAATGTGTGCTGAACGGAATGTGGTGGCGTCAGGTAAAACTGAAAAAATGTCGCAGTTATTACAGTGTAGTTAACCTATATGTAGCAAGAAATTATATAGTTTTTCCAAGCTGCAGCATAAAACTCAGAGTCGCACACCCATAGAAACAGTGTGAATTTACAACGGGTCCCCGTTGTCGCCAAACTATACCCTGATGCAACTTACATTGTATCAACCAGGGACTTGAATAAACCTACTGTTTATGATAACCCCGACTGCTGCACACAAGCTTTCTCATGTTTCCTTTGGCACGATATATGACATGTCAAAGCGTGTTTCATTCACAGAACACAATTACCAAACGGAAGCCTGTAATTAAGCGAAAAACTGCTACTGGTGAATGAAGCCTTATACTGTACTCTGGAACAAAACTGTATCGGGCTGAAACTACCATTTTAACATGTCTGGCATGATAAAACATAATGGACTGTTGTTAAGCTGTGATAAACACTCTGTATAAAACTTTTATCTGTTCGGATCCAACCCGAAAGCAAAATCGAGGGGATCGAAGTTAAATGTTGTTGTCCGAATTAAATCTTTTTTGTGTGAATATATGAACATCTGGTTAGTTCGCCAAACAACTGTGCAGTAGTGGCTTGAGGTTATTGCTTACAGACATAAAAATAACGAGTATATCACTGCTGAAATGTGTTATGGGGGCCTGATCAGCTAAAATAGACGGACCACATAATGTATAATTTCAGTTATACGGCTCTCGTTGCATCGAAGTTATGGGGCAAACCAGTCTAGAAAAAGAAATCGGGATGATGGATTTACGGCCCAGAATAGTAATCAGGCAATGCTCCTTTGGGGTTCTTGTGGCCCTGATTAGCGTGTCTATTGTTTATTGAGATTTACCTAGTTCCAGTGAGAGATGTCTTTGATCGATATCTGTGAGTAATCCGAAGTCACTAAAGCAGGCGGTCCCGCACGTTCATTAAAAATAGTAAACCACCTGCGGTTTTGGGGCATTTTCAGTTATCAAGACCAGGGGTATACTCGTGACAACTATGTTACAGGTTTTTATGCGAGTTTTCAAACGTCTGATTGTTGAGAATTTCACATGGACGGCTTCCTGTTAGATGCGCCCCGCTTTAAATGAGTGGGATCGGCACAGGCTTCAGAGTGAATGAATAGATAATCACATCGATATCGTCATGGAAGGGACATTCACACGGCGTCATTTCACTTTGCCATTACTAGTTGATTAGACAGGGCTCTATCATGAGACAGCAAGCTCAACAGACATAGGATTAGTTTGTGAAAATTGGGTACGTTGTTTGGCACATGAATCCAGCTGGCGCACAAAAACTTTGTGCTGGAGGTGATGGAATAATGAGGTTTCTGAGACAACGTTTGACCTGGATTTTGGTTTGCCAAACACATATTGAACTGTCACCTGTCACCCGAATTTACTAAGCGAGAGATACTTCCTAGCAATTTTTGTGCGAATATTAAAAATAGTTAAGTTGTATCCAGATTGTTAGGACAATTTTCTTAAAAAAAATTTGAAAAGACCGCTTCAGATGAAGCTTCAAAATTTGCCCTATACCGACCCGATTTCAGTCAGTAGGCCAGGCGGTTTACAAGCTACCAAGAAAGGTCAATCAGCACCATGCACGTAGATTCTAGCTAGGTATTCTCTGGAAATCAACTGTGTTGATTAGAAAACGGAAGCCTTCTCTTGTATGTCGGTCAACAGTCTTAATCTTACTGTGTAGTGTGAACTTGAAACCCGTCTGGAGTTGGCTGTGGAAAAATAATCCCTACGGAGACACACTTCATCCACTGGGCTTTCTCCAGAGAGCCTTTCACTTATCCCTTCGGTTGATTTTGCGTGAAAACCCGACCGAGTGGTGTTTGGTACTTTGCACTTCCATTGTAGTTTCGTCTGACCGAAGAAACCCCGGATTCTGTAGAATAATAAATTGTAACCACCAGGAATGTTATGTGCAATCTTATAACGAGGTAATACTCGCATTATTGGTTCTTCCTCCCGCACCTCGTTAAGGCTCGACTGTTTTCTTCTCAGGTTAGTATTTGATCTATCCGTTTTAATTTATATGGTCTATATATATATACATATATATATACATATATACATATACGTATGTCCCTAGATCTCCGGTACATAAGCAGTGTCGCTCGGTTCTACAACAATGGCCAGTGACGAATGGTTGCGTCGCAGATACTGTTTTGGAGGTAGATTAATTCAATCGAGGATCAAATGATGACAGATTCTTTGAAAGCTTACTGTCAGTATAGATTTACGTGAATAGAAATACAACAATGCAATATGGAACTTTCAGCGTTTCTTGCCATTAGTTGACCTGTTAAAACTAACTGATCGTCCGGGAGATGTACCATAGAAAGTGATAATTTAGTTCCAAAAACAGTTTCGGAGTTTTTGTAAAATTGCCTACGTGTAACACAAATTGTTTGAGTTGAAAATCTGTGATCAGGTGTGCAACCATGTAGTGGGGAATCATGCAGTCAGCTGAAGATATGTCATTGTCCACTAAGCCGATCATCTTGGCTTGGACTGCACACTGGGTGCTACTGAAAACTGAAAATATGTTAAAAATCACCGATGCTTCAAATTACTGCCTGTCTTAGTTCTTCTCAACAAGTAAAATATAATTCTCCAAATAGCTTTTTCTACTCATTCATAACAATATAGACAACAACAAACCGATTTCCTATACTACAAAACAGGTGCATTCAGAAAAATATGTACGATGGGCGCCTCAATCTGTTTGAGGATACCCAGTTTGTTGTCCAGAATCGATGTTGCCTTATATGATGGCCTTGTATGTTTCATTCACATGATGCGGGTTTAGCCCTTAGGTATGCAGCACGCCACTACATTCCTGGAGTTAATGCCAGATCAGTTCATCTCGATCATCATGTTCCTGTGTGATTTAAGTACCACACTCAGCTCCCAGTTTGTAACGGGTGAATCACGGTGCAGATCTGAAGGTCAACCCGGTTGACGAAGCAGAAAGAAAAAAGAAATACGTGTCAAAAGTGAAACGGGTGTTTTGCTCACCAATATTTAGGGCCGAAGGAAATACTGTGAAAGTGTAAAATCCATGCGTTAACTATCAAAATACACGTAATTTTTTTCGTGAAATGCGGAATCCCTAAGAGACTCGTGTGTTGGTGTGATGCTATTCAGCACCTCTGAAATTCTAGAGTCCGCTGATCTAACTTTAAAATTTCACTGCGAATATCCCAAAGCATATTTGGACGTAGATCGTGTGCCTAGGATCTGGAAATCCAGATATTAGCTCTGGTTTCTATCCTATCTAAATTTTCTCAACTCTGTATTTTGCTCAGTTTACACTCGCTGACTTTTTTAGGTTTGTGCATGAGTTCAGAGACGTTCGAATTTTTCAAACAAGTAGTTTTCTTTGAATAAGCGGAATTTGTCCATCGGCTGCGCTTTTATTCTACTTTGCTTTGTGATACCCCTCCTGCTGGCTCAATTAGGTAGCTGTACTACAGCGGATGCATATGCGAAGTCTCTTTCAAGTGTGAACATTTCATCCTGGTCACAAAACGAAGTAATGCAAAGTGAATGACGTCAGCGTACCACTGTAGCAGAAAGGTAAGCAGCCAAATTCTGTTGTGCAACCCAGATGCCAAAAAACCAACATATATTCCGAAACATGTGCTTCAAAAAAGACATTGCAATGCGGTGCGCCGCACAATCCGCATTTTACATGCTGCCTCAAATGAATCGGACACGATGCGTCCGCACGATCAATTGCACTGCCTCCATAGACAGTTCATGTTGTTCCATCAACCAACTTGAATCTGACCCAGCCATAAACATAGCATCTGCCACTACTGCCTCCGGAGTAACTACTTTCAACATGGCGTGTTTGTACCTATTTGTAGCTTTTGTGGTGTCAGGTGGATTAAACTTTCATGATTTGTGCCCTGTTTACAACAGGGCTAAGTATTCATTCATTTGAATGGTGATAAAGGACTATGGAATAGATATGCTTGCAGATTCCTCTGGTTCAGCAAGCATTACATAAAATTTAGTACGCACATCTGGAAACTCCAGTTGGCCTCTTCGGAGCGGGACGTTTTGATTAAATGCGGATACGAAAACCTACTGAGTTTCCTGATTACATTTTAATGATACCATAGCAATCCAATTTTTGTGACTACCAACGCGAGTCTTCGCGACCAATGTGTGGACATTAATTCTATCAAATTTCATTACCTTTTAAGGCTCCACAGAAAAAAATCGGGGAGTGAGTTCAAGGTCAGACATAACAAATAAACTGAATGATCCACTACTGCGTGTTCTGACGAACAGTAGTAGCCAGCATGGAGCTCAACACGATCACTGGCAACGAAACATCACAACTAACTCAACGTGTATTTAACGAGTTGATATTTCATGAGTCTACTTTTGCTACGTATGATGATCATTCCAGCCAGATTCCCGGCTATCAGCGGCCCTTTGAGGGACTGTATTTTTATCACCTCTCATAAGTCCATGTTCGTTCACACCCTTAGGAAACCACCTTCACAAACATGAGCCTGGATAGCTGTCACTACAAGATAACGGTTGTACGTCGTCAAATTTGAACGGATCCGGTGAGGGCGAGTGACATCGGGCAAAAAAATTACCACGCGGAGTGCTGTTGTTAGGTGTGGGTTAACACATCCAACGGCGCCGCCTGATTTGGGTTCATGCATACTGATTAGTCAAGATTTCCCTTGTTCTTGAATGACCACGAGCAATTGGATCCTCACAACCAGCTTGGTTACGTTGAGCATGAAGGAGGATTTGCTAGTTGGTCATTGATATACAGCCTCTTCTCTAGTTTAGAAGTGTTTAAAGCCTAAACCCAACTTCTGATGAAGCAGCATTGGATCCAACATATTCCCGTTTGTTGCAAGGAGTAAAGTGAGGGACTTAAATGGTGAAAGCGTTTGGAGGCCTACCAAGTTTGTTAGAACTTATTCATCCTGTGTTCCAGACCTCTCATATGGGAGCAACAAGATTTCTTACTCCCTTTTGTGCTGTGGAAAGCAAAGCAATGTTGCCCTCTCCTTTCAAAAAGGGTGTTGATTTTTTATCTACACATTCATCTGCGTTTTGCTTTGAGGGAGACTTACCAACTCTCTCTCCTTCAAGCTCGTCAGCATAATGTCTACTAGAAGAGGTTCCGGTCAACTGCTCATAACGATCCATCAATAAACCTTGCGAATCTGTTCGTGGACAAACATTCGTTGCAAAACGAGTAAACGGAACCATATGGACGGTTGTGTTCTCTCCTGTTTAGTTAATTCGATATGAAGATTATTATTATACTAACCACTGATGTGTAAAGCACTGATTCACAAGTGAATTAGTTGAATTAAGCACGTTTTAGTTAAACTATGCAATGTGACTGCACCAGAATTTATCGGAATTTTCTAATTCCAACAGACTTGTTCTTAGCCTGTTGTTAGTGCTCTCAATGGTTTTTGCGGTTTTTCATCAAACACGTTGCATCTTTCACATCCTTCGGTTTCCTGTTTTGCCTCAGCCACATGGCTGGGGCATTACGTGCATTACATCGTACGACGTGTCTGATTTGGCACCTTCAACGGAATGCCCATCATTCCCACAGACGGTGAATTTCCTTAAGAACACTGAAAATGCACCATCTTAAAGCTCAAGCTCATCACGTTTGCACCCGAAAATTCGTACAAACGTTACTGCGCCCAGTATTTAGAGGTTCCACGGGGGACATTACTACCAAATCTGTTTTCTAGTTAAAAATTGGCATCAATGGTTAGAGTTAGAAAAGTTTCCCCTATTTCTCGACGGTTATTCATTTTAGTCTGATCCGCCTGTTTGCACGTAGTGTCGCAATTGCATACTTACTTTCTGAATTGCCTTTAACGTCATTAGAGTGCAGGTGCAACTTTGTAGAATTGTTTTGGTTTATTGTAATAACACAGGTACAAGCACGAAGTGGTCGCAATAATTACGAAGTTTTAACACGAGACCCAGATCACGCAAATGTGGTTGAGGTGTAGTGTCAATTCAGTTCAGTTTTGTTATGTATGGTTTCTCGTTAAAGACCCTAAATTGCATCATTTCGCAAGAGACAACCAGCAGTAGTGCCCTGCTAATGAAATTCATCCTTTATGGCTTCGAAACATTCTTCAAACATATTGAATAAAATTTGTTTAGTCCCTGCTCAAATTGGCACCTGGGGGAGAAACCCTCCGTTATAAAGTGTCGCATTCTGATTTTTCAAAAAGATATTCCGAGTATTGAATAAATGACTGTCTACTACCAGGATGCTGTGGCACTTCCATAAATCATTGCTTTTGGTCAGAACAGGGTAAACTGAAGACCTTGTTAGGAAATAGTCACTTTTGAGATGGTGCTCAAATGGAATATATTGTACTTCATTCCGACTTCAATGGGGAATAACCAGGCCCAAATGCACTTCGAAAAGCATCGATGGATAACCAACAGCCTAATCTCTGTCGTAGGATATATATATATATATATATATATATGCATATACTTACCCGTATGTATGGATGTATAGTCCGGAAACGATTCCCAGTAAGTTGGTTTGTTTTCCCAGTAAGTTGGTCTGTTCCCTCAGGTCATGATTATCATGAGTTCAAGACCGAACCATGCATTAATGACAATTACATAGACATAAACTCTCCCCAGCTGCCTTTTGAAGGCCCAAAACAGAATCGCGTTTGACCGCTTTCTTATCGCTACCTTCGTTTGTCAAACCGGGTCACCCTTAAGACAGTTGGGTCGAAATAATTTTTCATCTTGTATAAACTCAATGCATTACTCATAAGGTTACTGATAGGTCTTTGACAACTCACGACCGATTTTGTCCTTGAAATATCATGAATGAAAGATCCAGCTGGATTCCAGGTGAGCCTCTTGAAAAACCAACTTTGTTTGCAAATGAGTGTATTTTCCTAATTTTTCATTTTATTTTTTAACACGGGCCATCATTCACAAGCCAGGTTGAAAAAGGTTCGGCAGCTTATTTCCACCTAAGTCCAGCGTTTTAATAGTTACAGTTACAGTTTCAAAAAATTTCAGCGATGGCGGTAAAGCCCAGAAGTTTCTCCCGGAACTTCTCATTTGAAGATCCTATGCTCACGATATCTAGGGGGGAAATTTGTGGAAGCCTGCTATTACCCGACGCATTTCACATCAGATTGGAACCTCATCACCGCAGCTCTCAAAAAATTTATACTATCCTGCAGATCATCGTATGCGTGGTTGCTACTGGTAGCTCTGTCTCAATGAAAATGAGTCAGGAGTACCTTCACGCCTCATGGAATTCCCTTAGTTCACTCGCCCCAAGCGAGTCAGGCGATGAATAGCTGGGAGAGATAACCAAAATTAAAACTTCCCTGCAAGGGGGTTTGTGTGATGCATACAGTGTAATGTTCAGAATATGTGCAGAACGCACCCCTGGTTCCCAACACGAGGCACTGCAATAGACTGAATTTTCGCGCTACTTACAAAGTATAAGTAGGCTACCTAGAAAATGGATCACTCCTCGGGTTGAATGGCGCCTTGTCTAACACGTGACCATTCAAGTGGCCAGGAACACTTAGCGAGAAATTCACTTGAAAAGCAGCAATACTACGCATCAATCGCTTGTTATCAACCACCAGTTTTGAGACTTCTATCTGAGGAGTTATCGAATATAGCCAGTCAAAAGATTACTGAGATGCAAATGAACGGTGAAAACCAACAGATTTCGAAAGGTCAGTCAGTCCTCCTACTCTCGTCATATCAGAGGTGACATGTTCGCCTGAAACATAGAAGTCTACTCAATACTCTAGAAGGCTGAAATCGTGTAAGTACCGAACGCATGACACCAATTTCTGGAAGACCTCATAGACGTCTCGGAATCGAACTTCACGTGACGAGCTTGGTTGTTGCTTCAATATGGAATCTCTGAGAAAGTTAACAGTGACTGGTGTATATTTATGTTTATAGCTGTTAAGAATGTAATTTTGCTATCGCGGATTAAATCAACGCGCGAACAACAAAAGCTCGGACAGCCTTTACGCAATTTGTTGTACCAGAAAAGCGTTCTGTTGAATCTAAAAGGACCTGTATACAAGCCACCTTCAAAAGTTATGATTTTTTAATATTTTACTTGTCTCCGGTATCGTGAGGGTCATGGGTGTCCTCAAGCTTTTGATCACCGGTGTTTTCGTGGTGTAGAAATAGTTAGTTGAACGCAAAGAAGTGTTATGTAATTAGAGACTTGGTAACGAACCCGAATCGTTAGAGCAACAGGTTAAACTAACCAAGTTGATGTGGTTGGGGCGTGCATTACCTGTGCCCAGTCATCGCCTACACAAGAAACCGCTGTTTTCTCTTCTGAACCGCTGGTGACGAAATGCTTCCTGGGTACANTGATGACAACTCAAAATAAGCTAACTGTAGTCAAAGCCAGCGTTACGAGATCTTCGAGCTTTCCTGACTGCCTCCCAAGTGATCCTGCTTGCAGGTTGTTGGCAGGCGACCGATCCCATTTGCGTGCATTTTGTCATTTCTTAGAAGGACTGTCTCCCAGAAGCTCTCCTGTCCAGAAGCTCTCCTGTGCGCTGGAATTGTGTCAGGTGAGGTTCCCAACTAATCCTGAGTCGATCCTCTGGTTGTTTCTCAGACGTTTATTTTAGTGCTAAGGTTGTAGGACCTTATTGTTGATCGCTTTCCTCAAGGAAATAGGGCTTCTTCGTTTGAGTCCCCATGCTTCTCTTTTCTTTCCACTCCCTACTAAGACTTTCTTTCCTGATAGTTGTATGGTGGTTAAGCGACGTAATACAAGGGGTGTTTGAAGTACAATATACACGGTTACCCAAGCATAAAGTACTACGCGTTAGATGCTAAATTCATAAGTCCAATCTGGAGTCAGATATATGTCTAGGGCGGATAACAATCGTTTCCTAAATGATGACTGTGATTTGGGAGCACTGTGTACTCGGACTATTTGGAATTGAATCATCGTCAGCACCCATCGAATCTGTGGAGTAGTACTTGGAATTGTGAGTCCTTGTTTAAATGTCTCAGGTTGGTGATCGCACACTGATCCGTCCCAGACATGTGTTGCATTCCAGTATGAAGCTGCTCAGTAAATGAGCCGTTCACCATTCACAGGCGAACTGCCGCCAATCTCCTCACGCTGTTACTAGTCCATAGGTGATTCAGAGGAAGAATAATCTCAAAAGATGAGTGAAGCTTTCTTCCGAGAAATCGTTGCTCGAGTGGCCACCCAAAACTTGACTATTTGGCATAGATCTCGTGACTGAGGGATGAATGATGGTATGTCCTGTTTAAGTTAGAACCAGTCGCACTGCTGATCAGCCAATTGTGGCCAAATGGTAAATTCTTAGGCCAAAAGACCGGATGGCCAAGGGTTGGAAGTCAGAGTTTTGTCATATGCGCACTGATGATGATTCCCACTAAGGATGAAACAACTGTACAGTGCTTCTCCTCTTTGGCCATAGACTGGCGTCACAGATGGGTCCAAATCCCTTAAAAAATTCGGTTTTTGCGGCCAGTTATGCGTCTTTACTCCTAATGAAGTTTCACAACTTATGCTACCAAAAATTGTGAATCCCGTGAAACTGACTGTGATGAACAAGTATAGATGTACAGAAGTGAATTATCATTAGTGGAAGGTTTTTCAGCTCAAATGCAGAAGTGGTACAGGATACATTCAGAAGTTAATGAACAACCGCAACATTCCTAACTCCTTACTTTCAGTTACAAGAGTGGAATTAAATTAATTGATCCGGAGCTGTCTTAAACTTACCTAACAGAACTTCAAAATGACTGGCTTCCCATCAGCATACTTTCAGCATCATTGCACGAGCATCTAACCAGTATCGTTGGTGAGGTGATTTTATCCAAAAAAATACACAACAACTATTTATGAGCCATTTGCACGGCTCCCCGCTTTATTTCGACGATACTCACCTATCTCCACTTACACCTGTTTGCCGATTCTGTCCTAATATGCCGACAGCTGTGGTTCTTTCGGAAAAACAATCCACAGGTTAGGTAGAAGGAAATGGATTGTTTGACTCCGCAGCTAAATTCAACTGGTTCTGCTAGGCTTATACTCTGTTATGGTTGATACACACCTATTGAGTGACACGAATTTAGCAGTCCAGACTCAAAAATACGGTTAATAACACTGCGACCACTTAAACAACTAGAACTCATTGGCCTTACTATGCACCTTTTCAGCCATCTCATTGGTACATGGTTACCGAGGTGCTCCGAAACCGAAATGCAAAACCCGTCCTTTGATGTATATAGTAGCAAAAGCCTACAGCTATGGTTGTCGGATCGCATGCACAATTTTTAAACTCAGAAATGAATTCTACTCAACACGACCATGTTCATACAATTTTTAAGGTGATATTTTTCAGTTTTGCCACCGAAGCGGTGTTGTATCTAGACCCATAAAGTTCTGGGTTTATGAACGTGATTATGACTGGAATGCTCATACAGCCACGAAAAAATCTTAGAAATGAGATGAAAACAATTTAGTCACGTCCATCAGTGGTGGAGAAGGAGACGAGTTGGTTCCCACTGTGGACAAATTGTTGAATAGTATGCACGCATCCTACTGTTAAATGTGTTGAAAGGTTGAACATCCAAGCGCGATTATTTGGACAGAAAATTGAACCGAGTTTTCAATTTTTTCTTTTTCAAGATCTTTAAATGCAACTAAAGTCGTTGTTTCTTTACTTCTATCGTAGCCATTCTAGATAGAGGTTCCTTGAGAGATTTTCTGTTTTATCTGCTTTATCAAGGGTTTCAAAAATGTTTTCCGTTAACGTGAGGTCAACCCAAATTCAAATTTCTAATTCTTTGAGTTAGATAAAGTGTTTATGAGACATCCTAACTACCAAATGTTAGGGTTTGTGTCGGAAATTTCCGGCCTTATTATGAGATTAAAATCTCTGCTGGAACTTATCCTCTATGAAATCTGATTCAGAAGGCTGTCAAAAATCAAGATGATGTTTGTCCCATAATACGTAAAGCCTCAACATTACAGTGTTTAATGATAAATCGATGCCAATCGGTCTTGAAGTTGTCTAATTGTCAGTCATTTTTTGGGTGAGGTTCGCCCAAGTGCTAAACAGTTGAGAAGCGAGACGCACCAACATTATTGTCTTATGCGGGTCTATTGATTATCGCTACAAGTTTGGGCGAATAGTTTCAGTTGTCTGTTTCCAAAAAGTATATGCCCAAGTCATTAAAAGAGTACTTAACTAGTACGTATCTCAGTATTATAAACCATACTCCAAGGATTGTATTTGACGCACACCAGTGCTTAATCCCATTAAGTGAAGGATTAAATATTAACATTAGATCATCCACTGTGTCACATTTCTGAATGAGTTATTACCGTATATTCTCCATCGAGTATTGTATTGCCAATGACCAATGCACACCAAAACAGTTTATCTTGCCTTGGCATTTCAAAGATATTTGAAACAGACAATGATGGAATTACAGTGGTGGTTAACATGACAAAAACAGTTTTCCAGTGGAGAACCCCAATGAACGAATGTGAAATAAAAACGCAACTCAAAAATCTATTCAGCCGTGTCATACATTTTAAATGGATATAACTTGATTTAAGGCGTTCTGCTTTTATTCTTCTCTTGTTCACCTGTATCATTCCTGTCGACTGATTTCAAGATGGAAAATAAGATATTCGTGTGTGAGGCCCTCTTGTTTCGTGGAGAAAAATCGCGCCAAGAGCAGAGCCAGTTTTTGTAATTCCGCGAACCGATTCATGGGTTTTCAGAATTGCTATGTGTAAATGCGGTTTGAGTATACTGCACTTCCCTGTTGATTGAACGCGTCGGACGTTATAACTTCCAATCCGGGATTTGGGCAAATAGGGCGGTTAAATAGTTCTGTTAAAATAAAACGAAAAATTTGGTGAAATACGTAATCCGTATAATCATTCCCTTTACGCACTATAAATTGCACTCATTGTCGAAGTCTCTTGTATTGCTTTATAATTATTTTACCTTCGCATTCGGTAACAGACGTAGTTGTACCCAAAATCATTTGGTCGCTTGTTCACCAAGTATTCTTAATATGCACACATTTCAGCTCTGCATATCTTGGACTTGGTAATGAGTTAAAAACCCATTTTTGGTTGTTATTACTCGCTTCAATATCGCGAACTCCTCGAGGTTATGTAAGATTAGCTTCGACTGGTGATTTATGACAATCGGGGTATTTCGCGCAGTAGGAGATTGTGAGGAGGCGCCAGGGCTTTTGGTGTCATATAAGTAGCAAAATGCTGTTTTCACGCCACTGGATAATGCATCGCTCGGTGTATCTTGTGGCAGTGTCACCACGTTCCAGACCCGGAGCTTCTATCAACGTTTCGGTCAATGGGAACAACCAAGGAGCACCATGAGTTCAACTAGAAAGAACGCAGTTAGCGCTTACGCAGCAACGACGGTTGCGTAGGAACAATAAAGTAATGAATAACATGAACCACCGGTCCAGGGTCAGTAAATTCCCTGTTCGGTCAACGGCCGACAAAAGGAATTTGCGGTCCATTACTACGGCAAATCGTCCTGAATACTTTGCCTTACGTAAGGTAAACTGACCATTTGGTGCAGACAAATTCCATTATCGGTGTTGAATTACGGTGTATGTAAGAGGATTTTTTGGAAAACCTCATTCAAACAAGGACGGCTGATTTTGCGTTCCAGAAAGGAGTCTTTCTGTTCAACGTGCAAGAAAAATTTGACCCGGTCATATTAGTGGTAAATCGATTTCACCGCTAAATACGACAAGTTGTGGCTCCCTCTTCGTATGATGAAGACATAAAAATTCTGTCTTTCTCTTGAACATCAACTCCCGCAGTAGGATTTCCAAGTATTTCCTGCCTAGATCTAACCTAGGCCATTTTATTGAATCTACAGACAGGTCTAAAATTTCTATAAGTTGAAAATTTGTCCCACTAAAAATGGGACGCGGATCATTTCAAGCCTCGTGGATATCAGCACCAGCTGAGTTGTAATGAATGGCTCGTACGGAGATATAAATAAGTGAATTACACGGAATCCTTAACAAAACCAGAAACCGTCGTATAATGTGGCCCATACTAACAGTATGTAAGTTCATCTGATTAGACTGTCTAAAGTATTATTAATTGGTGGTCGGGATTTCGGCTTAACTCCGCCCTAACCAGTAAGTAAGGAGCACCTCGGAATAAGAACCATTCTTCTCTCTTTGAACAGACCTATTTATCAATCAACAAATTCTGCTAAGCATTTTTGGTGTCAGCGCAAAGGATTAGGTTTGTGTCAAGACCCTTGTTTTTCTAGGGAAACTGTTTGGCTTGGTGGTCTCTCAACGTTTGTTTTTACCGTGCCTGATTAATTCGGCAGGTTATGTCACATCCAAACTACCAGAGACAACATTCAAGAGATATTGATTTCATTACTTAGTCTCTGAAGAGTTAGATTTTCACTTGAATCACATACGTCCTCAAGCGTAGGCTGGCAATCATAACGTAAAATGCGTCAACTCCCGCCTTTCGGTAGTAGTAGTAGGTTTGGGGCTAGAAGCCCCGTCCCCAGCCAGTCTTCTATATTCAGATTTGTTGTCTCGAATAATATCTCATTAGAACTTTTTCGAATTGTTACGGCAGCCGACGTATCAGACACAGTTGGCATGTAGTAAACTATTTGAACCTTTTGCAATGGACGTCACTTACATCTCGCAGGCTTTCGCAGCAGATTCTACACCCAAACAATGAGCCCAGTTACTGCGGAATGTAAAATATCAATGTTTAGTCAATCCACCGACCATTCGTGTAACGATACACCAAAGAAGTTTTATCACCGCATTGGCAAACACACCAATTGACATTGCAGCGCACAGTGAATTAAGTCAGTCACTGTCGACGGCGAATTGTGAAAAACACTATAGGAACATTCAACTGGTCGATCTCAATACTGAAACGCCCATCGTTACCTAAAGCTGTTTGCTTTCTTCACATTAGATGGTCGGTCAGATTTTGGAATAAATCACAAATACATAAATCTTAGTTTAGTTATTTTAGCAAATTAGTAGATCCCAAAAAAATTTAGGTGGTGTAATTTTAAATAGGGAAACATGCTTTCAAACAAAAATATGTATTTGCTTGTTTGGTATGCTCCTACCATGGTAAAGCTGTATGTAGCCAGGTACAGGAAAGGGCAAATGCATCACTATTCATTGATGTATCAATAGCACAGTTTCCGTTAGAGTGGATAGTTTATCTGTCTAAAAAAAGTCATATAAGCAGCTGAAGTTTCATCCAGAAAGACAAGTGCATTGAGAACAATGAGTACGGTCGTCCTCCCATGCATACCTCAAGGTCACCCACTCTCTTGTCCAAAATCGACGGTTGTACACGTTTTTGCGTGTGCTTCAACCACCTGGTGCGTGATTTGTCGGAAGATATGCAGCACGCCTACAAATTCCTGGGGCTAGTGCTCGGTTGATTCAACACGATCACTCTGTTCCTGTGTGATTTAAGACCTGTGACAAATTGCTGGTGTGGAGTGAACGGGTCTCAGTTACTATTCTGGTGTCCACCATGACTATCAAGGCAATATTTCTAATGTGCATTTTTCCTAACAGTATTATGAACCAGAGAGAATATTTTATAGGACCAAAAGCTGAAAAGAGCCACTTATCAGGGAAGAGAATATAGATTAGGATAGAATTCCCCAAGACATGTGGATGTTCTTCTTTGAATAAGCAACCCAGAGTAGCCAAGTTGTCTGACATGAGCTCCGCGAATGAAGGATGGTGATATTATAGTTTCCTCATTTTATTAGTTTTTTTCGATCACCACCAGTGATTTTCAGCTCAGTGGGGTACAAGATCCTATCCGAAAGATCATGAATCTGAATCTTGAGAACATTTGAACCTTTTGCAATGGACGTCACTTACATCTCGCAGGCTTTCGCAGCAGATTCTACACCCAAACAATGAGCCCAGTTACTGCGGAATGTAAAATATCAATGTTTAGTCAATCCACCGACCATTCGTGTAACGATACACCAAAGAAGTTTTATCACCGCATTGGCAAACACACCAATTGACATTGCAGCGCACAGTGAATTAAGTCAGTCACTGTCGACGGCGAATTGTGAAAAACACTATAGGAACATTCAACTGGTCGATCTCAATACTGAAACGCCCATCGTTACCTAAAGCTGTTTGCTTTCTTCACATTAGATGGTCGGTCAGATTTTGGAATAAATCACAAATACATAAATCTTAGTTTAGTTATTTTAGCAAATTAGTAGATCCCAAAAAAATTTAGGTGGTGTAATTTTAAATAGGGAAACATGCTTTCAAACAAAAATATGTATTTGCTTGTTTGGTATGCTCCTACCATGGTAAAGCTGTACGTAGCCAGGCACAGGAAAGGGCAAATGCATCACTATTCATTGATGTATCAATAGCACAGAATATTATACTCATTTTCCGTTAGAGTGGATAGTTTATCTGTCTAAAAAAAGTCATATAAGCAGCTGAAGTTTCATCCAGAAAGACAAGTGCATTGAGAACAATGAGTACGGTCGTCCTCCCATGCATACCTCAAGGTCACCCACTCTCTTGTCCAAAATCGACGGTTGTACACGTTTTTGCGTGTGCTTCAACCACCTGGTGCGTGATTTGTCGGAAGATATGCAGCACGCCTACAAATTCCTGGGGCTAGTGCTCGGTTGATTCAACACGATCACTCTGTTCCTGTGTGATTTAAGACCTGTGACAAATTGCTGGTGTGGAGTGAACGGGTCTCAGTTACTAATCTGGTGTCCACCATGACTATCAAGGCAATATTTCTAATGTGCATTTTTCCTAACAGTATTATGAACCAGAGAGAATATTTTATAGGACCAAAAGCTGAAAAGAGCCACTTATCAGGAGAGAATATAGATTAGGATAGAATTCCCCAAGACATGTGGATGTTCTTCTTTGAATAAGCAACCCAGAGTAGCCAAGTTGTCTGACATGAGCTCCGCGAATGAAGGATGGTGATATTATAGTTTCCTCATTTTATTAGTTTTTTTCGATCACCACCAGTGATTTTCAGCTCAGTGGCGTACAAGATCCTATACGAAAGATCATGAATCTGAATCTTGAGAACATCTTGAGATTCTGAATTTCAGTGGTTACCAAAATGGTCAACCAATTTCCTCGCTGCTCTTCTGCTGTAGCAGACTGAGTCGATTTCATGTACATGGTGAAATTCTGATTCAAAGATCGATTGACTATCACGATATCAAAAGTCAGTCCCCTCTCCCTCCAAATATCTCATGTTCCGTTGTTTTTTTAACATCTGTTACACTCAGTGCACCATTTTAAAAACCTAACAGCCATTATGATGCCCACAGATTGGGCATGATGCAAACTAGCAAATTGTTGAAATTATGGCACTAAAACTCGAGACATCCCGGAACGCAAGTCTACAACAACGGTACTAGGTGTGAATGCCTGTGACCACCGTTATGTTGACCTAGCTGAATGATGGTTGGCATCTTCTTGCCAAATTTGGATGCACACGGACGCGTCATCACAATGGTGCAGATCACCAGGTGAGCTCTTGCATGTATGTGGACTCAGATGTTTAGTTTCATCCATAGTATTAGTCAATAGTGAGCCACCAGTTGGTCATGCTGATGAACTGCACCATGCAGTTCACCCTGCAGTCTTATTACCTCTAGATTACTCTTGGTACGAGACTCTCAGCAGAATGCGCATGCAACTCAGAACAAATCGTACGTGGCAATACCCAATGTGCCGGGGAATCCATGGGCGTACTTTGATATGAGAAACATGTCCGAACACATATGATGAGTCTGCTGCTGGCACTGTCTGACAATCCTGCCACAATGATTACTTGAGCAAAGTAAATTACGTATACAGTCAAATCTGGAGGTTGGTCATATAAATAGACCGCGCGATAAATTTGGGAGCAGCATACAGTTGGGAGGGACTAGTAGGATGTTAACCTCCGTAAGAGTCAAGCTGAGAAGAACAACTGACTACATTAAGTTGCGATTAGTAACATCGCTACAGTGGAAAATAATCACTACACAACCCAAGAGAACTACGATTTTCTAGTCAACGCCGGGTGTAACCGTCTACAGTTGGGTCACACTATGATGATAATTCGGTCCTTTCACACTTTGGAAAACATTTTTCGATATCCTTCGTAATTGCTGACCGTACGACAATTTCTTGCCCAGTGTTGGATACATTCCGCAATGCGCAGTCGAAAAAAAGCCATTGAACACAGTGTCCTCGAAATGGATCCTTCGTCAAAAGTGTCATAGGCTGAACAATCAAAATAAATGGACATTCGGTTGGCATTGTATACACATATGTTCCTCATGAAATAAGTAAACATGTAGATGACAGTAGGGTGGGTCAAGCTGTGTAGTCCCTGCTCGGTTAACTGAAACCGCAAGCAATAAATCCGTAGGTGAAGCATTACTCTCTACTACTTTTGGATAACACCAATGTGCTTATTAGGAGTTTTACTAGACCACTCAATTGATGACACAACCTTGATACCGAATAGCAATTAGGACATTGTATTCTAAGTAAAGCCAACTCATGCCGGAAAGACGCAACTGTTTTACCATCATCTGAAATTAACGACTGTGCACATTTCATCCAAATTTCTAAGGCAATTCGAGCTCGCGACTTCCAGGCAGATAATTAAACACTAAACCATTTAGCCATGACTGGCTGATTAGCAGTGCCACTATCTCACACTCTGGCAGGACACAGCGCCACTCATTCTTCAGTGACGAAATCCACACCACGCGGCCACGCGTGCTGACTGATTACTCGAGTAATAAATTCTTAGACGGAAGTTCTAACCATCGTGTGAATTTTTCCTCCTTCAGAGCTACCCAAATTTTGTTGATAGAATGATGGGGTTTGGAAATCCCAGTGGAGACCTCATCTTGTAAGTAAAGTCAATCCTTGTTGAGATTCGGAAATCAGCAGATAAATAATTCCAACTTATCGGGAACCAAAGGAGACGAGAATTCAAAGACTATAAGTAAATATAAAACAGTCCTTCACTTCGGTTTTTATCACGATGTTTTGACTGCGGTTTTCCGTTTTGTGGTTGGTCTTGCCAAATTTTCATTCAAAAAGCGCATACGCATAGCGTTCCAGTTAACTATATCAAACATAAGAATTGATACGCTTTTGCATTTCCTAACCTATACGCTTTCTAATGCAGGTTTGAAAGTTTACCTCTGTGTGTTTGGGCTCGAAATGCCTAAGCGATATGTGCGATTCAAAATTTCTGTATATACTGATTACATTTTGAATGCGTTATTTATTCCTTTGTGACCAACGCCAAAATCAAGGTATACTGTCTGCCACCGTTAATTAGAACCCGTTTCAATGCGGTATAACACGTTCTCGTCTGCAGGATTCTCATCCCTACTATTTTGACACGATATTATCAGCAGAGACATTAACTGCTTCTTCAAACCAACAGTCGCGATTCACCGTGCCTAGTAGCACAGATAACACTCATCCAATCAAATTGCAAACATTAACGTCCAATAACCTGGACGAGAAACGGCCAAGATAACCTATAAATACAAATCAGCATTCACCAACTTATTTGAGAAAAATCGCAGCGGTCAAAAGGATGGCCACGGATAAATTGATCAGCAGTTCAGTGGTTCCAACAACACGCAAGGTTCTCATTCCAGTCAGCACCAAGTCAAAGTCAAATAGCGTCATCGAGTGGTACCTTACTCACGAAAAACATGCGGGAGACTACCTCATATTTGTTAACGCTATCAAGCCAAACACTATCACAAAACAATTCAGTCTACCTATGTTATTGGGTACAACCTTGAAGATATCGGGAAAGTCTGTGAAAGATGGAAGACATGCGTGCCGGGACGCCATGCGGCTTGCGAAGAAGAATGATATTCAAGCACATGCGTACCTCTATGTGGATCCGGACGTGGACGTTGCGCTAGCCAAATCAATCCGGGAACTAAAGCCAGACCTAGTACTAATGAATGGCCCAAAGTGCACGGCACTTCAGAGCAAAAATGCAAAGACAACTATCAATTACCCAAAGGCTGTTTGCTCTTGCAAATGCAATTTCTGCTCACCTCCGAGAAGACCAATGGTAATATGGAAACACAGATGAGTTAGAATAACATCATCTTTGAACGAATTGTGAAACAAACAAGTGACGACACCCATGTACAAATCGACACTGACCCTACATTTTATACTTTTTCACTGCACAATTTGTTCTTGTACAGTTTTGAACCTGTCATAAACGTAACTTCCAGAAAAAATCTCCTTTCTGCCTCTGCGCCAATAATACTAGGTGTGTACTCATGTAACCATCTTACCAAATATCCTTTAGGACGCGTTAGGAGTAATGCAGACTACCGGATATCGGTTGAGGACTTCAACTGTTGTTGAATCAGAAGACTAGCACAGTAGTTATTTTTTCCTAGAGATCGATAGACATTGTTTAACAAAGTGAACCGAGACGTAAGGTGAGCAAGCATCGTTCGAGCGTGCGTAGCACAATGACGATAGATTATGAGGTTGTGGAATGAAACAAGCAATGAGAGTCTTAGCCCTAAACATCGATGTTTAAAGTGAGTAAAGGAGTCGAGTAATTTTCTCCGCTCGAGTCAAGAGATTTACCGGAGACGCATAGCCTTTTCCAAATACATTGAAGCAACTCCACTAACAGGACTCCGGTACAAAAGTGCGCACCATTTTGCTTAGAACAAATGTGTGCCCGAAATTATTGCCCCTATCGACTGAAAGTTAACTCAGCCAAAGTATTCCGATAACTTTGAGGGTTGAGTGAAGACATCTGAACAGCTAGAGGGTCAATTATCAACTTTTATTAGTGACCCATCACTTGTATCGCTAAGTAAGCTCAAGGCATAGGGGAACACACACTTATCAAACCTATGAGCGTTTGTAAATCGCTCCACACAAGGAAAATGTGGCCGTTCCTATAAGGTACGATTTGCACACTGTAAATTTGTTTGCCTTAGTAAAGATCAACTCATTCAGGACGAGGAATTCGTCAGGCCAAAGCTCAAACTTTTTTCAATTTATATCAAGTAGAATGATATTTTTAGAGTACAATATGAAGCCATTGCGACCTGTGTGTTGTTAGCTGGCACTCACAGAAATAACTAATCATACAAGGCGCCAACAGTGCAAGACGTATTTCACGTTAATTTTCGGACCAGAAAAGTTGCAAAATAATACAATTTACCCACATCTTGTAATGAGACATAAAACTGGTGGTGAGAGCGTCTAGTTTGTTCCTACCAGTGAAGAAGTAGCAATGAAATTAGTTGTACAGATTTATTCCTCACTTTCCGCCACATCATGTCATTCAGCAGAGAATATTCCAGAGACTCATTTGAGGTTTAAGCTTTTTTCCCACTCCACCGTAAAACTGCTGTGAAAGCACGGTTGAAGTTGGCATAAATACAGCAATTGAGGGTCGGTGGTAGAGGACAGTGAGTGGTAGTAGCACACTGACAACACAAATAGCTTTCTTTTGGGGCGAATATTGCCGAAAACATTCTTGCTGAACAAGGCAGCCCCATCTGTTCAAGATTTCAATAATTGTTAACCACAGGATTGTGCTAACTATAAGATGGGAATCAACCTTGATAACCAAATCCAGTTGTGGTTTCAAAAAAACGGTTTTATGTCTCAACGGACACATGTGCCGCAATACGGTACAAATTTTGTTATTGCCCTTTATTTCTTGGCTTGCGTGATGGTAGATTAGTTGAAAACCGAACACGGGAAAGGAATTGGATACCCTGTGAGTTTTGTGCTTTCGATAGGGCCAGATGTGTTTAATACTGATAATAAAAATGACAACCCACGAATATTTCCGTATCCTCGGAACACCTGAACATCACAACACCAAGCATACCCCTTATGAGTGCAAAAAACACAATAGTAGTCAGCCTCAAACCCATAAGCGAATGTACAGATCAGCATTTCAGTGAGCACTTTAAATATCAGTTGCCACAAAACATCTAAAAGAAATTTACGAAAGCATTCCTCAAGGAATTAGAAAGAAGTCTAGACTAGTTGTTATACATCGGTAGTGTCAGTTTTTTTCATAGCCCTGAGGTCCATTGCTCTATCGTATTAACTTCTTAACTGGCAATGTTTTATTCTATTTACATTTAGAATAAGCTATTGAGTAAGCTGGGGTCCCAAATATTCGCCATGCAAATTGGTACGAAGTTAAACCGGGTGCTTCTGTTTTAACCTTCATTCTGTCTCAATTTTCCCCCACGGGATTCAACAGTTAACGTCGGATTTGATGAAGAGACGTGGAACCACGTGCGGAAGATTGTCTTTTTAAGGCTCTTTCAGACTGTATTCGAACGGTTCATGGAACGAGTCTACTGCAAATTTATGAGGAATGGTACATTAGGTTTTGAAGGAGGAAACATTGTTCCCAGTCTGAGACGTTCATGATTTTATTCCCTTGCAATTGCGAGCAGATAAGTGTTTGATTCGAATGTTTCATCCAAACAGCACGGCCTATTTTTTCAATGTTTTGTGACTCTCCTTCAGATGACTAGTCCTTATTTATTTGTTGCCTGCACAATACCGAGAAAGTTGACTAGGAACCAGTTTGGCAGTGCCCCTTTTGGGCACACCTGTCTATGCGGTCACCGAACAGACAAGGTAATGCATTATTCGGAAGTGCAGTCTGGCCGTTCTTTTCATGCCTACTGCCATGTAAGGAGTTAGAAAATTAACCAGTGTAAAAATGAGCATGGGTTTTATGCTTTCCAAAGGGATGAAGAAACTGTTGATTTGTCATCCCCATGTTTTGGGTATAACGTGGATATTCCTGTGGAAATTTCCGTGTGTCTTCCGGGTGAGCCACAAAAATTTGTCTTCGAGCAGGTCTGACAAGCTATTCAGTAGCCATCCTATCTTTTGGTATCAGGGACTCTGAATAGTTGTGACGGCATTTTCGTAGTCACTAGAAGGAAGCGCTTTGGTTCGGTTATCGGCCATACCGTCCGAAAACTCAAGAATTTAATCTTCTGTTTAATCCGACGGTACAGTGACAAACAAGGAAGGTGTAATTAGTCCATGGTAAGTTTTCAGGCTTAATCTCAACGCCACTGAGCAAAACCGGGTCTCATACAATGCTCCGCACTTATTCAATCACAGAAAGGTTTCAAAAATTTCAAACACTGCAAGTTAATTCGAGATTTTAATATCAGCACGAACAACAAGCACTCATCTTGATGCTGTTGAGAGCGCAATCAGAACCCACAGTTACATAGCATTGCCACTGCTACACAGTTGAACATTTGGAATTGTTTCTAGATGGAAGAAATTCAAGCTACATATAAAAAACCTTCACAATTTTCTTTAAGACTGAAGTACTCTTACATATAGCTCTCCTTCAAGCAGGGGAGCAACTAAATCAGTCGTATTTCCAAATGATTCTTCAAGAGATACCGTTGACCGATTTTCTCAATTCCTAGGGAGCGTTGTTTTTCAGAAAGCAGCATCACCTACTAGCAAATGCGACAAAAGATTTGGATGAAACAAGCCATATGTTGTGTGCTGCCAATGATAACCTATTGAGGTTTGGATCATCATAAATATTACCAGGTTCCTGCCTCGAGGATTATGTTATCGTTGGCATCATTCGGAAGATTCAGCTCACTTTTGGTTTTCTACGTTAATTATCTCTCTTTGGTTTTTCTTGAGCTTCCTTTTTCCAGATGTACTTAAAAAACACTACAGAGACTATTCTCGTCACTTTATAAACTGTGCCCATACGCTGCAAGCCCAAAGCAATGACAAATGGTTGACTTCCCACAGTACGTATTGGATGAAACGATAAGTTCGATTGTGGTAATCACATCTTCCCCCACCGGAGGCACCTACAGCGGTTTCAGAGCTATGCCGTGACTAATTTTAGAATACTGTTCGGAAAAAAGGTCTAGAGTACATTTATAGGATGAACTCAGTAAAGCACATCATGTCTGCAAACACAACATATAGTTGAATGTCAGGTCAAGTGAGAAAGGCTACAGTGTCAATGAGGTCAAGCTGTTTGAAGGAAAAGTGATTAAATCAGCTAAATTTTAGGAAAATTGCATTGAATAACAAATGTAAGGCATTTTTAGACCACTTAGGCTCATCAACCTAGGTTTACATGGACAGGTAGATTGACTGGATAATATGGACAAACGTACTAGCCCCTTATGTGAATTCACCAATATATAGCAAGCATTTAACGTAAAAATGCGTGAAAATGATCTAGCATGATAGAAAATACCGTAAAGGCTATAGATAAGGTAAACAGAAATGTCAGAAAAGAAACGACCGTGCCAAATGCGAATCGAAATGCACGGTACCCATACTTTGCCCTGAAACGCCCTGCAAGCTTACTACATTGTAAAAAAAGCCGATGAACCTTACCGTCCCATTTCGAAAAGTTTCACAGCGTACAAGCTTTTCTTTCCTGCTCCACAAACAAAACCCTTCTCAATGAAAGCCCGAGATGCCTTCCTCATTCATCCTTGAAGAACTATTGTCGATTTTTCTCCAAAAACTGCAATCCACTCGAAAACAGTTGATCTATACTGTTTCATTCGGTCGTGAAAGAACATTTTGCCCCCGATTTTGCATCTCTACACTCCAAGAAGTGCGCCTGCTGCCTTCTGTATTTTGAACAAACGACAAATCGGTTGTCAGACAATCTGAAAAGCAGTCTGTTTCCCACCTTCACTCCGGAGCGCTCATAAACATTCATAATATTTCGAGCTAAGAACTGATACACTTCACCTGGTGGAGTAGAAGTACGCAGTTTCGAATGCACAGTCTGCACGTAAATCTGACTGCACGCATCGGACACAAGTAATATCGCCACTCAATGGAGGCAGTTGCACTCAGTAATCATGGTCAAACTCGACCCGAAAAACAAGCTTCCCAGGCGGGATCAACTCGGGAACACCTGCTGGTGTGCCCACTCAATTTGAACTAAAACATTGTAATCTTGTAATTGTATTAATTACCAGAAACGTTACTTTCATCAGAATGCCTTCTCTTACTCCAGGTAGTCTTTCGCCGGTTCCAAAGTTTCAACAGCAGCCACAAGGTTACGCTACTCACAAGGTTGCTGAAAACTTTTCGACAGTCCGCGACTGGTTTCGCCCTTCTTGGGACTCATTAGGTAGGCGCAGTCCCCGAGTTGGCTTGCTCGAGCGCCTCCCGTCGACCCATGCGGGCGCGTATTTCCGTGTGCAGTTTATTGCCGTTGAGCCTCACCAGTCAACCATACCTGTAAAACCAATGAATGTCAGTCATCGAACAGAGGCTGACAGGATGGAATGAGATGTAAGCAGCATTCAATTTCTTGCTGATAGCGTCAAAGTTATCCATTCAGTGGGCTTGACTTGGCCGACAGAGGTGTCCTAGTTTGGATGTTACGTCATGAACCATGCAAATCCTTTTGCATCGGCTCCCGCATCTGGAGTACAAACATTTTAAAAGTTTCTTCGACTGAGTGCTTCATATCAGAAAAATAAAATAACTGAAAAAAGAAGAACCCGGGCTGTGATTTTTAATTTTACAGCGTAATTGTTAGAGTTAAATGTAGCTTCAATTAGATTACTTCCGTGTGCCAACATATTGCTGAAACGAATCATGAAACGTAGCTTTAGCATTCATTTGTGCTCAACGTATTGGTTTTGTAACGGCTTTAGATGAGTTTTTTGTACACATTATCCAGCAGGCATGGAAATAACGATTTTTCTCCTATTTTCTTTGATTCTTGGAAGCAACCCGGGTTCTACAAACTTTCGCCATAGAAGCATGGCAGCGAGCACCGTCTTCCTCACTAAAATTGAGTCTATTGTTTCAGTAGGTTCTGTTAACTCTAGTACTTTAATAAACAAATTAATTTAACTGTATTTGCTGTCTTATTGTAATCTGCTAGAGGGCTGAGAGTTTGTCTTCCACTTACCAAATGATTTAAGTTGTAACTTTCTTCAAGAATAGCAGAAATTCGAAGGTCAAAACGGAAAAAAATTCAAAATTTTGGCCGGATAATTCTTCTAGGCTTCCTATTATGGTGTTCCTAAGAACTTTCGCAAACCTTGCATGCATTGATTTGACAAACTTAACTTAATTCCAAACCCGGACAAACGCTGAATGTGAGTGTGTTTAGTCGCTAGGACACGAAGTTTTATTGACTTAATCATTCAGACATCCAACGAAATCTGGTTTGGTAAAATGTGATTTCCGATAGCTCTTTGCCGACTACACTTTGATGTCTACCATTTAAAAAAATTATTTAATATTAGTTGCCACGACGACCTTTGGTAGAAAGTTTCTTCTGTCTACCATCGTTCCATTCCTGTTATCGTTATCTGGCTGAAACCGCGTGACAGCTAGACTAACAGACTGAAAGGTCACAGAAATCAGGTTGTGATACACAGTGGTCCAAAGCGCCAAAAGCATTCCTGGTAGGCACAGAGGAAAAATTCTGCTTATGTTAGCGCCCTACTAAATGTGGCAGCACGAAACATCGCAAAATTTGCGACCATCACCTGGGAATGATATGGTTCTTGAAGTGTCTATTACCTGCTTATAACGAATAAACCTTACGTAAATATCGTTTTTGTTGTTCCAATAAAATTTTTACATAGACAAACCGAGCGCTTCCGGTTTTTACGCACAATTGTGGTGATTTTTCTTTAGAAGGAAGACACCATGGGTCAACTTGAGTCGTTCCCTCACATGGAAAATTTCTCAAAGGGGTTAATCTAATTATACTCGTGAATAGGTCGAAAACACTATTTGAAGCTCCAGTGTACCCTTGTATTTGATTACACAATTTGTCTGTTTTCAATCCTTAGCAACGTTGAACTGGTCTCACAACTTTTTTGTTAGAGTTGTGACATTCCCTTCGACGGCCTGGATTCACACAGTTCATCAATTTGATTTCCAACAGTTGTCTTAGAAATTGTCCACACGTGTTGTTTCGTCAAATTGAACTGGCTGTTAAAATATGCAATGACTCTTGATGCAGATGAACTGGTAGATATATGTGATGGCGGTCTTCCGAATGACGTGCAGTAGAAGTTTACCGCTTACCACAAGAACTCAATCTTATGTACAGCTCAATCCAATGGACCCTGTGTTTGCCGGACCAGGCACCACCAATGTCTCCTACGTTTGCCTTTCGTTTTTTTAACAGATTAAAGCATACTGTCGTGTCTGTTTTCGGGTTATTGCCGAATGTCAATTCCATTTACCCTGTGTTGGTTAGATTTGGATAGTTTTGGTGGCTGAAAAAATCTAAAGCACCATTTATACAAGACAGTATTTGCTCAAGCGTTATCTCTGGCCACTTTTAGAGCCCAAATTGAGCTTAGCTACTTTGAGTTTCTGAAGAAGGCTGTACGATATTCCAGATATCATCAGCTTCATCATATCACACTTTCGGTTGTGTTTGTCGGTGGGTTTTACCATGATTGGTTTCATTTCAAAGAGTAATTCAAAGCATAAGGTAATCCTGGTACTGTGCAGAACTAGTTGGTTCACTGTATGAAATCATTTCATAGCCGGGTACTTTGACTGCATCAAGAAGTTTTCAAAAGCTAAACAGATGGCCCGTAATTGAAACTTTGCAGTTAGCGGCCTTAATCATTTTAAATACTGTTTGATAAACGTAAGAAGTTACCTGGAAATTCTCGTTGCACGATAACGAAAGCGTCATCAGCCATACGCATGGTGAATTTGGGGATCTCTTCATTAGTTTTTTTAGCAAACGTCCGATACCACTTAAACCCCGCAGGCTATTCGACCTCATTCGTTCCGAATACCATGCAATTTTTGTTTGTTCAGTCACGTTCAAGTAAAGTGAATATTCACGTAGGTCAGTCACGTTCATAAGCGAAATCTTCGCCGTTGCCTGTTTTTGGAAAGAAGCAACTTGGAATATTTTTCGTTCAGCCTAACACTAGTACTGCAGTGCAATTTAAAATTTCATTTTGACAGGAATAGTATGTTGTTAAATATAGCACGCGGTAGTCAATTGTTCTGTTACCATGACGTTCTGGTCTAAAAAACTGATCGTGCGCATGGAATCTCAACAGACCGCCAAAAAGTGTTTTTCGACCTTCAGAGCCCAATAGTCACACTTTTGCTGCTCATTCCCACTGCGTTGAATGTGAGTACGTTTTCGCTGCCTAAACACCGACGGTAATCTCAGTCTTTGTTGATGCAAGTAAGCCTTCAGAAGCACACTGTGCTCCTGAGGGTCATCCACGATCACCACCAAGCAGGTAACCTCTCATTCTGCTCTTCACTAAAGTCGGTTAAAATGATACAAAATGCCTCGTGTTACTCTTCCTTTTGGCGCATCATTTTTCCGGAGAGTCGGTACACGTGGGTTCACTGCAAGATGTCACCTTCCCAAGTCAATAAATGGTAGAATTTCACAAAGGAAAGTCTTATAAAACTTCACTATTATTTCGAACCAACGTAATGAGGAAAATATGGCCAAAATTAGCAGGTAGGTGCATATGAGCTGACATCTAATGATTTCGATATGTTAATATACTAACGCACTGTATAGTTTGGCAAGACTTAGTACGTTTTGAAACAGTTCAGGTTCAGTGAAAAAATGCTTTCATTATTATACTTTATTAATGCCCTACAGCTGTGCCATTCATAGAGATCTACTCATTGAGAGACTTCTTTTAAAATAGTTTCCGTTTGTGACAGCTAACACCCAAGCGGGGTTCACACAAGAAACAACTGTGATCTCTCCTGGAAGCTATCGCTTACGAAAGACCCATTCTGTGAGACGCTGTACTTGAGTCTAATGCAATGACTCCACATGCAACCACAAAATGAGGAGGTTGCAATTTACAAACCGTGAAAATGACTTCTCTTCCATGCCTCATTTCACCCAGAGCGACCAAAAACGTGTAAATCCGGTTCTATAGGTTATATATTGATGAAATTTTGGTTTTTCACTTCCTATGGAATTGAAATCTAAATTCGCAAGAGATTAGTCTGACAGAACATTGTTGCTGAATACAGCTTTTAGGCTGACAAATCTTAGAGTTTCAGTTGTACTGACGTCGTGTAGGTTCACAAAGGTTAGTGCTTCAGATGCGGGAAGGTCCAAGCAAGTTCCAGCTTGGACGTTTAGAATGAAATGTTAGCAAATAGAGCATACAGGGCAACTTGAATGCAGAACTGTGTGAAGGTTTAATTTCGCATGAGAGTTCATTTGAGGTTGGCTATTTTATTGCGCTCATTTTGGCAGACTCATTAATTATAGATAGTTGCGAGATTCGTTGCAGTCGCTTCCATATCATTCTTGCTTGATCACTTCTTTGGTCTACTTACGCGGAAGATGAGAATTTCTGACTCAAATTTTTCTCCTGCTAAACTTCACCAACGTTGTTTACGTCTGGAAATGTCAGGATTCAAACTTGACTGATCGGACAGACCTAAGTGCAATAGAAATCCTAAAAATCCACCTCCATTCAGGATATTTCAAGTGCCCTCCGCCCTAATTCAGTGACATCTTCTGGCAGGTGGGTTAACCCCCAGACAGCCAGAACGGATATTGGGTTGTCATTCGAGGCGTTCAGTTGCAGCCGCCTAAGCGTGGCTATCTAGAAGCATTCAGTAAACTCTCGTGGAGTAGTGGTGAAAAGTAATACTGGCACTCCAGGAGACGGGGGTTCATCCCCGACGCTGCCTAGAATGTGCTCAGATTGTAAGCTATAACCAGAGCGAAACTTTAGTTGAACATTCACCCTCGTCGCCATGGACAAAAACGTAGGCTCTTACCAACTGATGCTAACTTGTAGGCAAACTACACCTGTTTGCAACCTTCGTTGATGTTACCAAAAACTCAAGTGAATGCCATCATCAAGACGGGTATCAGCTGGGATTTAGTCGAATAACCCGGTAACAACGAGGTAATTTACAATGGGGGTATTCTATAAGCAACATTTCTACTGTTACTAAAGGCTTCTGGCCTCAGACCGGGTGAAACTTTTAACATTGTTTGCGGCAGCTTAATAACAAGTGGGAAAACATGAATAAAATATCTGAGCGGTTTTTCAAATACATATCAGATCTAAAACTAGAAATAGAGGTTTGTGAAGGGAACACTGATTTCAACTAGATTTCAACTAAATTACGATGCGGTTGAATGTGAGCCTAGAAGCTGAAAAAACTGCAATTTTGAGGTATTTAGTTTTTACTACTATTTGTGGTACTTTTAAACTAATAAAACAATGGCTTGATCGCCATCAGGTTTAATTTCTTTCTTTGTTGTGTAGGTTAAAAATCCCTTCAAATGTAGTGCGCCAATTTAAGAAGAACCCCTTTGAACTGTTCGTTAGGAATTTTTCAGTTTTAAGTTTCCAATGTCGACGCATACTCCGATTCATTATCCCCTAAACAAGTTTCAAACGCAGTTGGGATCCGCACGCTTACGTACTCTTGTGTCTCTCTTAAAACCCACATCCTTTGAGGAGCACTCAGAAACTCCTTCTCAAAATACTCTTCTGCGTTGGTTTACATGCACCAGTACAAAAATTTTCATATCCCATTTTGACAAGATAATTTACTCTGTCCAGATGATGAAGGAGGTTTGTGATCTTCCTACTACATTTCGCCTGGAGGGTGCAACTCACACATCTTATGTGAGTGGCCAAGTTTCTTTTGTGAGTTGGAGGCGGGAAAGAACTTTATGTAAATGACCAAACAACTTATGAAGGGGACCTCGTAAATTACCTGTACAGTTCGCACATCATCTCGTACTTTTCACTCATCGGTCTTTACTTGAAATGATATGACTTGGTTGATTTTTTTCCTAATGCCCCATGGAACAATCTACCGACGTGACACTGATACGGGAGATAAAATTGCATACACCAACCTTGGTCAAAAAATCCATTTCACTGCTCTTCTTCGGAGGTAGCATGGGACAAATAACTTTAAATTGTACGTCTTTGGACGGTAAAGAATGAGTTATTGTATGCTTATAACTCTATAATTACCTTTTTACATGAAACGCCTCACAGATGTTTGCACAAGGTTGGGCGTAAGGGACAGAATAGTTTATCACTGGGGGTTTATCACTGGTGATTTGGAACAGCAAACTGACCGGACTGGAAAACAAGGCCAGCTGAGAGATGAACTCTGCTGCGAATACTATAACGGCGAGTCACGTTCGGAATCAACCTACCAGTTGGGTGATTCGTTTTCAGCAGCTCGCTGATAGAATAACCGTTTGGATAGGCTTCATAAGGTAAAGCACGTCGACCAGACTTCAAATTACAAGGGGTGGTCGGCAGACAACGGAAAACTGTGCCAAAGTCAGCCAGATGTATTAGCGATTTCCGATGAAGTACTTCAATTTTAGCTTAATCCTAAAATTAAATGGAAGTCGTCCTGTTCAAAAACAGCGGGAGCTACGTTGTTCAATAGTGTTGTGTGTGACGCAATAGACAATTTCGGTGTTTAGGTAAGATTTTAACACTCTTGTTGCAATTTGCTTTGCAATGGCCGCCAGAAAAATTCAAGTTGATAGATGTCAAGGGGAATGGCAAAAACAAAAAGCGGATAAAAATCAGAGCCACTTTCATTCAGTAGCAGAATGGTCACTTTTTTGGTTACTAATTGAAAGACTGGTCCGATATCTCTTGATTCACTAAAATGCAACTCTTATTTCTGTTACTGTCTATTTGGTCAACTGGGACTGATTTGAGCTATAAACTAACTTCCAGAGATGCCCTTTGGATAAGTGTCATTTTAACGAATTAATATTTTACCAAGTCAAGTAAAGGTTTCAAATTACAGGATGACCGCATTAGACCTTGGGCTTGTTGTCAACGTGCGACGTATGTGTTGGTTTCCCTAAAGGTCAAAGAAAAATTTCTTGTCTGTCGCCCAAGAACAAACTGGAAACTTGTTGGTTATATCGTAGGTGTCAATGCCTCAGAAGAAATTAATTACTTCTGGGGCACTGAGATTTTTGAACCGAATCCTGACGGATTGAGTTGCGCAAGCCCAAGTAAATATGGATCCGGGTAACAGGAAAAAGAGCCCTGGCGAGCTAGCTTCTGGCTTATTCGAACACGTCACTTTACTGAAGCAAAACGGTCTGAATAATGACAGGATAAGGGACTTAGTTGAACTTGCTTGTCGAAAATCGAGTGGTTTATTATTGAGTGCTTTCCAGAAAATCATTGGTGGGCGTTTGAAAATAAAGTAGACTAACTGCCGTCGAGAAACGCAAATGAATATAGAGCGTTACTAAAAGACTCGGCAATGACAAAACGTTCACTGCGTACGAGGCAAAATAGATTTAAAAGATGTTGAGATTTTGAGACGAGGACTACAGTCCACGCCAGAGACTGATGGCTGAGGCGGTGTAAATCGCCAAGCCTCCCAATGTGAACCGACTAGACGGCGTTGAACTGGCAACGGAACTGGAGGACGGTTTAGGATCAGTCCAGCTGACACGTGTTGGTGTGAAGTTATCAGAAGAAGTAATCATCATCTGAATTCCAATTAACCTCACCCACCTCCCTTCTCCCAAAATGAATTGTCACAACACCCAAAAGCCCACAAAGACCAACGAAATCTACTGGTGGTCTCAGCAGTGAGTCATCAATTGAAACACCTTGATGTGGAAGACTAAGGAACCTAATCCGATCCTAATAAATTTTAAACTCCCTCAGCCCATCAATGCCAGAATATGGCAACAACACTAACCGACAAGAGCAGGTAGTGGACACTCAACATTGATCTTGTGTGCTAATATGAAGACTTCTTACCGATTGGTTCCTCGTCTGCCTTAGAACCCGACCAAACTGATGACTTGCTCACTTGGCCTGATGAAACTTTTGTGTCCAAAGCAAAAAAGTTGCTCAATTAAAAACGACCGATTGTTTACCAAACCTTCTGAAACGAGAATTAACTTTTTTTCGTTTATAGTGGCGGTTCTGGAAATAAGCTACCTTTTCAGTAGCCTGTGGTTGAAACTTAAACGCGATTCTGACGTTCTTAGCTTCCTGACAGTTTCACGGAACGAAAAGAAAGCGGCCTTCTCCGACGAACAGTTCTTCAATCCCACAATCCAGCTGAGACTGAAACCTCCTCGATTGGTGACGAGGTATTTGCAAACTAACCGCCAAGCTCGATATACAGACCAATAGTCAGTCAATCGATTATAAGTCAATGTGCACGACCTTTCAATATTCCGGGATATTTAGAATATCATCCAGTATCTGGACATTTCGGTTATCCTATCCACCCTTTATCGGTGAAGGCTAACGAAGGCTAACTCAAAGTAGGTTCACCAGGCTAGACAAACACCTTGACAAATTTTCTGGCACAACCATCCAAGCAGCGTACGTTTTAGACAAGCTGAGAGTCACATTTCATATGATTACCACTGTCTTCCTCATAAGCACACCTGAAAATGATAATGAATGAGCCCTAAAACAAACATTAGGATTACTTCGTAGCGCGCCCTTTACTTTCCGCCATCTAGTCCACAAACGAGAGTACCACATGGCATTGTGTGCTTCATCCATTTGATGCGTGATCACTCGTAAGACAGTGTGCACGCAAACTCATTCTTCGAGTTAGTGCTCACTAGACTCAGCCTGATTATTCGTTGCACGTGTGCCAAGAACGATCCCATAATTGGTGTGAACTTGTCAGTAGCTATCAAGTCCACCAAGTTCATTTGTGTAACTTTTTAACACAACGACTGTTGACCCGATCATTAAACAACCCCCTTACCCCTAAAACACGCGAAATTTTTCCCCAGAGTGGACAAATTTTAACTTTGGAGGTGCTTTACTTGTTTTAAATTCACTGCCACATCATACGGGAATTCGTTTGCAGATTTCAGCATAAACATAGACAACTCAAGAAAGTTTATCTGTAGAAGTTACAATCATCTCTCTAAAACAAACTTATTCGCTAAGTGTTTTCTATTGTAGCTAGGGGAAACATGTGATGGGACATGGTAGTTTTTTTTCATACTTTGAAACAACTTCATGTTTTCTTTTTTATCGTCCTTGAAAAGCGCTTGGAGAAGACACTATCTGAAGTTACACGAATATTCACCATTTGTCCCTCGAATGCATGCCTTACACAAACTAATTCTTCACGTGCTCTTCCGGTACACGCTTACATCCCAAAAGATACCTTGAGTTTGGCGGGAGGGGGTGGTGAGACAGAGATCATGCTCGCCATCCTGTTATCAGTATTATTAATCGGCTTTTGTCATCGCAATACGGTTTCTCTGTGGAAGGTCAGTCGCACAGGAGAATGTTTAACAGATCCCTGATAGATTCATCACTACTGAAGCTTCGATAAGATCATTCGTTCACTGTTTGTTTGTGTAGATCTAGCACGCGAAAATTGAAATCCATCGGCGAGAAACATTGAACTTGGGAACACTTTTGAATTCATGCAGGTTTAGAGTACGATCCCCATTTCTATCCATGATCTTGTGAGCAAGTGGGCACACGTATTCAGCGTGAAGACTGGCCACCTGAAAAGCACCAGCCGCTCATCAAGCCGATTGACTTTGTCTCTGACGGACAGCCAGATCAGCTTGCTTCCGCCTGTCATCATTTAATGCACTACGAATACAATAACCACGTGTGCTTCTGTGTTTGCTAATATACCACAGCTAACGTTTGAGGTTTTGTCGCTGAGGTTTGCTTTCTGTGAAAAGAATGCCTCTGATAGCGTTTCCTGTCAAGGGAAGGGGTGTCAAGCGGGCCCTATCCTCCGGGACAAGACGCACCTACACTACTCATATGCTTGTCGGGTCAGGTGTTGCATAGCCAAAAGTTGCTGTATCATTAGGCAGACGAACCGTAAAAGAAGGGTACATTGAGTTGCTTAGACATGAACGTATGTCCTTTACTGATCGATTTACCACCCATCTGTCCCTGCCTATATTTTTATGACGACGACGCCATCTGGCGGTACGCAATGCAGTCACTTGTTCCTCAACGAGATCATGTAAAGTAGACACTCACCTCTAAAAATTTACTGTCTGTATAGTAGCACCAGTGTAAAAAGTACTCAACTTTGATCCACATAGCCCAAACAGCGAGAAAACAATGGATCCGGTTGGCGGATCGTCCCCAGGATGTCTTTTGGCTTTCGCTTACTGAGTCACATATCAAGAGGGTTCATTCGTGTAAAAGTCCTTGGTACAAATTGGAAGCTTCCTTTGCACAATCCTTTTATTGGCCCCAATGGTTTGTTAAGTGATTAGTAAACTTCTTGCTTTGACCCTTTTGACCGTTACTTTATCGTGCGTCTGTCGTCAAGTCACTTCTGTTCAAGCTTTACTTACCTGTTTTGGGCTTAATATTCTTCCGGCTTTTGGTTTGACACACTTTGAATCATTAGGATTGAATCATAGAAACTTGAGTAAAGAAACAAACCATCAGATGAGTTTCAAACTAAGGTACCGATTTGGCTTTCACCCATGATCTGCAGCCAATGGCGTTTCAGTTTTTGGATGACCAATAGCACACTATGGGGATCAAGCAAGTGATCTATAAATCTGCTTCTGCAATCGCTAGTTTAGTTAGAAGTGGTCGCTCGTATCAACAGCATGGCGACGGATACCGTTCACAACTCAGCGGCTCCAACCATACGCAAGGTTCTCATCCCTATCAGCTCGAAGTTACGAATGATCAATGTATTCGACTGGTATCTCAGTCATGCTAAACAAGATGGAGACTATCTCATTTTTGTTCACACAATTAAGCCGAACAAATTTGCGAAGAATCTCAGTTTGCCTATGTTGATTGGTACGACTATGAAGATTTCCGCCAGTTCAGTAGAAGACGGGAAACATGCTTGCCGAGAACTCATGTGCCTTGCTAAAAAGAATGACCTTCAGGCACACTCATACATGTACGTGGACTCAGATTTGAATGCAGCGTTGCGCAAAGCCATCAAAGAACTCAAACCAGACGCTGTCCTAATAAATCGTCTCAGATTTGGCGCACTCAAGAACAGCACTGCCAATGACATAGTTGGCTTCCGAAAAAACACTTTCTCCTGCACCTGCGATGTGTGTTCATCACAAAAAGAACAAATGACTCTTCTGCAATGTAGATGAAGACGAAACACTGTACAGTTCATCTGGAAGATTTGTACTCCATTGTGATTGCCCGCACTCTTGTATATTTGACGGTCCCCTGACTTTCAATAGCAGCATTTATATTTTATTGGCTTTTTGCCCTATACATAAACATCTGCCTCCCAACCATGGAATTTTTTCTTTTTGATCGGTTACATGCTCATTGCTGGGCCGTAAAACCTGATTCACTGTGCTGTAAGGGAACCCGCTCGCATTGATAACCCGAATACCAGAAAGTTTAGTTTTGTAAGACTAGTATAACGGAGTGCCGAAGAAAAGCCCCTCTCACCATTCTAGTTGTAAAACTGGAGCAGTTGTGAGTAATTTCGGTCGTCATCATTAGTCACTTTAACCATCGCCGTTACAATTCGGTGTGAACTTAACCAAATCGTGCTCCACTTTTCCCCCTGTTCGATGGCAAACGAACTTACAAATTACGAGTGCGTCTAAATTTTGTTCCCGTATATACCACTGATTTTAATGCCTCTAATTTGGCCTCCTGTTTCTTCGATGCGGAATTCTCCATGCCGCCCGAATTAACTCCCCGGATAGGAACGCTTCCCCTTGCGGGACTTCTTCGTGGGCAGACCGTTAAGGCATCAAGACACATCATTGAATCACAATTCGTCTCGCTAGGCACGACTGAACTATACGCCGAAGTGGCATGATTGCGCAAGGCGATCATCAAAAATCACTAGTTGGATGCTTGCATAGTTTTATTTCTTGAATATGAGATGTAATTGAACAGATAACCAACAGGGAATTCCTCGGCTGATTTCGTTGCGGATGGTTGATAGCACCACCTCAAATAAAAACCCGGAAATCTCAGGAAGTTGAATTTGAGCTTAAAGAGGTAAGAAGTCGTATGACGAAATCGCATCACAACTAAAAGACTACTACACTACTTTGCGCGATCATCTTCACTTCGAATCCACGTCAGAATTCGCGCGATTCACTCTGTAGTCCACCCTGTCTTCTTGCAACGTTGCGCTGTGAAGTACATTTCGGCCTACGTCAGTTCCCTGAAGTGAAAGACCAAAGCAATTCTCATGCTTATTTGCGTGCATAATTTTATCTCTGCTCTCATTTGGCTCTATAATCTTCGCGGGGGCCTTTGGTTACTCTCTTTTATTTACAGCGTCTTTTCGTTGTGAAATCTCAGGAAGTTGAATTTGAGCTTAAAGAGGTAAGAAGTCGTATGACGAAATCGCATCACAACTAAAAGACTACTACACTACTTTGCGCGATCATCTTCACTTCGAATCCACGTCAGAATTCGCGCGATTCACTCTGTAGTCCACCCTGTCTTCTTGCAACGTTGCGCTGTGAAGTACATTTCGGCCTACGTCAGTTCCCTGAAGTGAAAGACCAAAGCAATTCTCATGCTTATTTGCGTGCATAATTTTATCTCTGCTCTCATTTGGCTCTATAATCTTCGCGGGGGCCTTTGGTTACTCTCTTTTATTTACAGCGTCTTTTCGTTGTTGGCAATATTGTGCACAAACAGTTGACATTTTTTTTCGCTAACTGACCGATTCGCCTCTCCACACATGGGTTGATGACCTAATTGCTACGGCGCTGAAAGCAGTGCGCACTATTTTCCGCGACTGCATGCGAGCAGTTCACCATTGAAGTGAACATGGGAGTAGCTTACACATTCCCATGGGAAGTTGAACACATACCTGATTGCTTACCCAACACCTCACAGGCCTTCTGTGTCCTTTCGATGTGGGATGATCTTTACTTGAGATCTATCCCAGTGCATCCGTTATATTGTTCAAACGATATCTCCAAGCCAGAATACTGTTGTGCGGTGTCGCATCATATCGCAGCTAGGTCAAT
This sequence comes from Opisthorchis viverrini, assembly GCF_000715545.1. NCBI lineage: Eukaryota > Metazoa > Platyhelminthes > Trematoda > Opisthorchiida > Opisthorchiidae > Opisthorchis > Opisthorchis viverrini. The sequence goes on from NW_008751681.1 coordinate 2,462,761, forward strand.
TGCAGCTAGGCATGAAAGTGACACAGTTTAAAGTAGCTAGCAGCCACTCACACCATTATGCAAATTACTGCTTCTTGTGCATAAATAACTGTCACCGAAATGGGTGGGCCGTAAAGGAGCGCACTGGTTATATATATATATATATATAATGTCCAAGATAGAGGGCTTGTGACTGCGATGACCAGTTAGCAAGAGAAAGTCCTGAAAAACAATGTTCACGTCGGCAGATGTTGAATTGTGGCATTCAAATTGCATATACCCAGTTCACCGGTCAAGCGCAGCTCATGAAAAGGTTCCAATAGGTGGCCATGTTAGTGGTATATTATTACCACTGGTAAGGAGGTTCGACCAAAGACTCAAGTCTTAGAAGTGGGAACTATTTGGCAGGACGAGCTCGTAGAAGGTTTCCAGTGAACCGAAGAATTAGGGTGAACAGTCAGACATGTTATAATCCCACTATGTTCGCCGTTCGGGTAAACGGTGTAGCTTGAATTGCTTCGGTCAGGAACTAATGGTGTTCTGTCGTGTGATGACTTCTCGATTAACACAACAGATTTGAAGAACTCCATTGTAGCCCCGCTGAGAAGTACCTAAGGTGAGCAAATTAAGTCGCCCAAGTTGTAACAGATCGACGCGTTAGTTGTTTTAATAATCATGACTCACGCAGCCCGTCGACGATTGGGTGGGACTAAGTAAACACAGCTAGCTCGGTTCGAACGTTTTTAAGTCGACACACTAAAAGGAATTTGGCCCATAAGGATATCTTTACAACACTGGATGTCATATTTCTATGTTATTCGATATAAGGTTGGCGGCTTAGAGTAGTTATTGAACAAATTTACACTGTGTATTACAAATGACAGCGCTCTCATTTATACCCCGGTTTTGGACCGGGTAATCACAAAAGCGGGTTGGTAACAACAACGGACTTAATTTTGGGCATAATAATATTCTCATTCGCTGAAAATGAGAAGTATTTTACCATTCTGCAACAATAAATTACGATAGTGATTATACTGATAATTATAATGAACATAATACTGATAAGAGTGATTATAGTGATTCCCCAAGTACAAAGTTAGCATTCAGCCTGCACTAAGAATAGCCTCTTTTGGGATGAATCATATTGGTTAACAGGCAACACCGTTTCTGTTACTCCAGTAGAGTAATTCCCTTTCGAGGGAGCATTCACTAAGAAAGCAACTTTTGGTGGCTGTAACAGTAATCCGAGTCTAGCATATCTATTATTTGAGTTCAGTAAGGCCACATTGGAACCACACCTCAGTGCTATCGATTGAGGCCTTATCAAGCATCTGCAAGTAATCGTTTGCATTTTTTCTGGGCACAGGTTTGTAGGGAGCTTCTCCCTAATTAAATCTATGAGCACCACAGAAGTAGCAGTTATGTGGGCAGGTTTTTTGGTAAGTTGGTGGAAAAAACCGCAGCAGTCGTATCACGATTATGTAGCGTGATGATCACACACTCACTCACACTCACACTCACGCACTCACACGGCTGATCATGTCTGATGCGCATGCTACCCTATTCAATGTTAATCACAGTTAGAAAAATACGTCAAGAGTGTAAGTTTGTTGGTCATTCCAGAAGGCAAGCAGTAAGGCGAATTGATGTTGAACACTCAAAGAGTCGTGGGTTCAGCACATTTTTGCATGCTCGCAAAAAAACGTATGAGATTCTATAGCCAATCGGAAAACGTTTGTTTGGCGAGGATCAGTTGCTTTAACAGATGTATTACTAAGAGGAAAACCTAATGAAACTCAGTCACCTAACCCTCGTTGTGTTGTTTTTAGAGAAAAACCATTGCAAAGTAAATGAACAAAAGTGAGTTTATTCTGGCTGTTCTTGTTGATAGCAGCGTCTGTCTGTATCGCTAAAAAAAGCTGCTGATAAAAGAAGTCAGAAAAATAAGCTCGAAGAATGAGACAAAACTGATTTACAGCACCGCTTATCAATACAGACGTGCCATTGTCCGCGACTTTGTGCCGTATCAGTGTCATGAACGCTCAATACAAAACACCATAGTTTTTAATCTAGTAGAATAATTTCCACTGAGTAGTGGGGTCTGGGGTTCTTACAGTTCGTGACTTCAACCAGATACATGGCCTTCTACTTTCTGCGGAGTCTCGTATCTGATATTTGGACAACATACGATTGGTAGGTTAGAGATTCATTGCTCAATACTCGTTCTGACCCAAGCTTAAGACAAATTAGCGGTTGTGTTTCAATCTGTTCCTCATGTGGTCAGTTAACGTGATGGATACAAGTCGGTTGGGTAACTCGTGTTTGATGCACGACAGCTATGATGCAACGTCGCTCAAGGGGGGGGGGTAAATTTCACTGAGAAGCGAACTTGTCAGTTCGCTTCGCTACTGTGCAATCACAATCACTAGATGACGGCAGAGTTGAGAGGCTTTCCGTATGCATGTATGTTGTGGGCGAACAAATTTACATCGGAGCAAAGCGGGCTGTGAAAAAGTTGTCAGCAGAAACCTTTTTCCGAACGAGAGCCGAGTAACAAGACACAAGTGAACCAATAACCCACCCGCTTCATCGCGTTAATACGCTACGTAATTACGGTACGTGTCAGTGCATGCTCATATTATCTGGTAGATTATTCTAGAATTTCGGTCACTCACAAAAGAGCTGTTTTCTTTGTGTGAATAAGTAGTTCCGCATAGTTCCACTAGTAGATCACACTGTGGTTAAACTTTCCGAATTAATTTTCACTATTTGGCAGCAGTGAGTGTTAAGTTTTTGCACAGAACGATCTCTTAGTGAGTTCAACTCATCGCACCAGCTTTCTTCTACTCTTTTCGTTATCAACTTCCACCGGGTGATAATGTGAATGCATTCCCCAAACTTCCCAAATGCTTTTGATGTGCCCAAACGAGCCATATTAAAAGTGTCAGTGAATTTTCTAATTGCCTACCAGCTTGTTACAAAAAAGAATGCAACTAATGCACTATTGCCATCAGTTGGCCCATTAACTGACACACTTGTCGAGTCCACCCGCCAAAGTAGCAGAAGGTTAAAACGCGATTGTACAGATTTAAGTGACCGGATAATTTTCAGTTTGAGAGTGGCATCGGTCATGCGGAAGCAAACTCATCAAGCTGAGTGGAGGGAGGGTTGTCGGCGCAAAACTGCCTAATTAAACACTTATTAGAAGAATACCAATTTCTGGCTTGTCTGAACAATATTTAGGTATGAGACAGTCAGCTATTCGGAAATCGGTAGTCCCATTCCCCTGCGCTCTGTCTGTTCCCCGTGGATGAAGATATGCTTGCAACGTAAGGCAATTTGAGGAGGTTGTTTCTGTTTTCGGGGCATCTGAAATGTGAATCCTTCAGGCCATCTAACATCCTACTGTTTATGAAGGTGTTGAACTGTGGCCCTCTGGGAATGATAATACACAAACACCATTTCTGTGATATTGGTTCGGCATTTTTGCCTGAAAATGACCTGTTTTCTCAGAATTTTTAATTGACCGCAACATATGAGTTTCAAATACTCGTGATTAGTTTTTCTAATCATTTTGATCGGCACTGCCCTCGACCCATAGAGTATGTTCGCCTCTTATACGTTGATTATAGGATGGACCGCTTCACGCAATTAATCACTTTGATGGTAAAAATCGAGGGTTCCTGGAAAATGTGATGTGCAATCTTCGTATGATTTACAAACATACAAGATAAAACAAGCGATTGTCTACTTCCAATCGAACAGTAGGTCAAATCACATCACTAAATCGTGAATATAATTAGATTTTCCGGCCCCTTCGGACGTGATAATAATTCCGTTGCGTCCAGCAGGCAGTGTTGGTTGAAAACACGTCCGATGCGATTGCTAGTGAGCTCTGATAACAGTTAAATTCAAGACCGGTGATTCCAACATTTTGTGTGGACTCACCAGAATAGGCATACCAGGACAGGCAGGGAATGGTTCAAACGAGAGTGATGTCACAGTGAGTACTGTAAGACCTGCAACCGCTTGCAACAAATCATTATAGTCCTTTGCTGGCCCATTAAAAGATCAAAGTTGAAAAGGTTTTTCGGGCTGATATTTTCAAAATACTTCATCTGTATTCCATCAGGCCTAGCTTATAGTTATATAAAGCTGCCAATGGCTACCTCCTCGATGTGGTGGTTGGGCTTCAGTTCTGCATTGATAATGCAGACTCGATTGCTTGGCACTCCGTTTAAGCTTAAACCATGAGAAAGAGGCTGATGATTAACAGTATCAGGTGGTGTGAAGATACAATGGCAATAAAATCTGCGGGGAATTTAGAACTTCTGGTGGTTTCCTAAGGGAGGCCAGCAGGTCTACATCCACGTAAGCCTTGGTACGCGCTCCCGCAAAAACAGATGAGATGGAAGTAGTCGGTCGAGCTTCACACATTTCGATCACACACTGGTTGACCGTGACTGTTGGCGAGGCAGTCAATACGATTACCTATAAACAGTAAGAGCCCGATGCCATCAAAATGTACACACTGTGATCAAGAACGACGAGAGTCTGACTTCTGTGTGCTGTGTTCTGGTAAGCCTAACGAGACGTTTGAGTCAATAAGAGATCTAAACATTCAAAGTCGCACTTACCAGATTTCCGAGTCAAAGGGTAACGGCAGATAATACTGATGAGTTGTGCGAGTAGTCCGTGGTCGTGTCGAGGCTCCACCCCGTGTCTAATGGAAGGTGAAATTTATTTTGGAACTCGTGGAACTGAATGAATATCCATGAAAGTTCAAGAGGATACGTGATAATATTCAGTTCACAAAAACAATGAGCATATGAGACGTTTACTTTCGTGTCTAGTAGCGTGTACCTGCTTAGTTCATGTTTGGTGACTTCACGGCGAAGAGCTTTCCTCCATACGTTTGAGTTAGCGGGTCGAGAAAAACTCCTTCAAGAATCCACAGACAACGAAAAACCTCAATTACTAGATTTCTAAGTCAAAGAATACCCCATGAAATCGGGTCTTACATTTTTTTACTATCTCGTGAATAACGTCCGAATCTGGTTAAAAGTGGTGTACCAGAGACAAAACTCCTTTCTGACATGAGCACTAAAGGGAAAAGAACTGCACGTAAGGTGTGGGAATAGCCAAATACTTCAGTTCCCACCGAATGCCAACCATTTCCTGAACAAAATAAAAGTTAGTTGTCCACTTTTAAATTCCACACACCTCCTCCGAATAGCAGTGTGCAATATTCGCACTGTCATGAGGTCCAAGGGAATCAATTATTTTTACAATTCTCGCTCCGTGTTTATGTATGCTGTGTTTCGGTGACGCGAAGCGCATTGCAAAATATCCAAAACATAGTCTTTTGTCACAAATTATCACCCCTGTCTCCGTGAATCCAGCGGCGGCGCCATATGTCCTTGAATCTGTGATAAATGCTCTGTGGATGCTAGCCGAATCTTTATCTTATCCTAGTGCGATGGTTTTTGGGTTGAAGCTACCAGGTTTTAGCGGTCAGCAGAGGTCGATCAAGCGGTTTCGGGCTTCTCAGGTTGAATGGTTAGAACCGGCATGATAGGCCTTACGTCAACCAAATAGCTACGAAAAATATTAAACGTCGCATCACCTCTCACATGATGGCATCAGCCGAAAACCGATGGACGAAGCAAAAACTTGGGATTGCTGATGCTTCCCATCTTCTTCCATATTTGTCTCAGTCTTCCCTGCAAGTTTGAAAATCAGTGTCCCGTGGACTCCAGTCAGACCCCCAGAAGAGCAGGAAGACAGATGACATGACTCACATTTGCTACTTAACATGCGCGATCCAAGTCTCATTCTCCTGACTTCTGCGTTCAGCGCAACTTTTAAAGTGCAAAATTTTATGCCAGTCGGCCGCCAAGCTGTGTCTGCATACAATCCGTTCCATTTGTCAACAGACAGTGACTGCATTCCTCAAATCTAGGCACAGTATCCAAATACATATTCACTGTCGGGATCCTACCGAGTATGAAATTCACGGGACTCTCCAACCCGTAATGCTTTAAATTCGCGGATTGATACCTCCCTACTGGACACGAGCAGGGAAGCGATTATCCGCTACCGGCAATTGAGGCAGAACCCAGTATTCCTTTGAGCTCAGAGCATGGTACGTCCACCTCCTGACGCGACTCATACAGACAGCCTCAAATATGACAGCAGGACGTGAGATGTGGCAGGTCCTTGCTATTGTTCTGATTTTCATAGAATCCACCAAAGATTTGATCATGTCATTCCATATAAATTTAGGTAGCATAAACCGAGAGTAGAATATAAACAAAAGGCAAATGTTTGGATGAAGAAAACCCTAGCAGCTCCAGGAAACTCTTTTGTGGCCTGAGATAGAGCTTGACATGAACAGGTAGTTCGTGCGTAGGGAACACAACGTACTTATGTACTCGGAACGTTGAACATCCTTCAGATCACTAAGGATGATGGTGGGCTCAGGGCGGGCGCATCGACGTAGCATTCAAACTAGCCGTATTCTCTGAATTTGGAATTTTCTTTTTCACAAGCCTACAACGATCACTTCACATTCCAATTCAAATGAACCATACGTGCCCACAAGGAATTCCGGGCTATGGAGCCCACCTTCAATACAAACTGCCTAAAATATTCACGGTTGATATTAAAAGGTCTGTGAACGTTTAAATGGACTTTCTTCCTAGAGGTGGAGCTATTATGTTAAAAAGCCGAAAAGCAATGCACAGCTGTTTTATTTTTGTTGGGAATTATCAGCATCTCACGAAACTCCAGGGGGAGTTCGAAATTGTGACCTGCCTAGTGACAGTTTGGACACTTAACAGGTTGACCACGAGCGACTGATAATAAATTTGATTAGATCGAACCTAGACAGGATATCGCGCCGCCCATTTTTC
>NW_008751681.1:2470745-2532502 GCF_000715545.1 Opisthorchis viverrini
CTGTGTTTCGGTGACGCGAAGCGCATTGCAAAATATCCAAAACATAGTCTTTTGTCACAAATTATCACCCCTGTCTCCGTGAATCCAGCGGCGGCGCCATATGTCCTTGAATCTGTGATAAATGCTCTGTGGATGCTAGCCGAATCTTTATCTTATCCTAGTGCGATGGTTTTTGGGTTGAAGCTACCAGGTTTTAGCGGTCAGCAGAGGTCGATCAAGCGGTTTCGGGCTTCTCAGGTTGAATGGTTAGAACCGGCATGATAGGCCTTACGTCAACCAAATAGCTACGAAAAATATTAAACGTCGCATCACCTCTCACATGATGGCATCAGCCGAAAACCGATGGACGAAGCAAAAACTTGGGATTGCTGATGCTTCCCATCTTCTTCCATATTTGCCTCAGTCTTCCCTGCACGTTTGAAAATCAGCGTCCCGTGGACTCCATTCAAACCCCCAGAAGAGCAGGCAGACAGATGACGTGACTCACATTTGCTACTTAACATGCGCGATCCAAGTCTCATTCTCCTGACTCCTGCGTTCAGCGCAACTTTTAAAGTGCAAAATTTTATGCCAATCGGCCGCCAAGCTGTGTCTGCGTACAATCCGTTCCATTTGTCAACAGTCTGACTGCATTTCTCAAATCTGGGCACAGTATCCAAATACATATTCACTGTCGGGATCCTACCGAGTATGAAATTCACGGGACTCTCCAACCCGTAATGCTTTAAATTCGCGGATTGATACCTCCCTACTGGACACGAGCAGGGAAGCGATTATCCGCTACCGGCAATTGAGGCAGAACCCAGTATTCCTTTGAGCTCAGAGCATGGTACGTCCACCTCCTGACGCGACTCATACAGACAGCCTCAAATATGACAGCAGGACGTGAGATGTGGCAGGTCCTTGCTATTGTTCTGATTTTCATAGAAGCCACCAAGATTTGATGCATGTCATCCCATATAAATTTAGGTAGCATAAACCGAGAGTAGAATATAAACAAAAGGCAAATGTTTGGATGAAGAAAACCATAGCAGCTCCAGGAAACTCTTTTGTGGCCTGAGATAGAGCTTGACATGAACAGGTAGTTCGTGCGTAGGGAACACAACGTACTTATGTACTCGGAACGTTGAACATCCTTCAGATCACTAAGGATGATGGTGGGCTCAGGGCGGGCGCATCGACGTAGCATTCAAACTAGCCGTATTTTCTGAATTTGGAATTTTCTTTTTCACAAGCCTACAACGATCACTTCACATTCCAATTCAAATGAACCATACGTGCCCACAAGGAATTCCGGGCTATGGAGCCCACCTTCAATACAAACTGCCTAAAATATTCACGGTTGATATTAAAAGGTCTGTGAACGTTTAAATGGACTTTCTTCCTGGAGATGGAGCCATTATGTTAAAAAGCCGAAAAGCACTGCACAGCTGTTTTATCTTTGTTGGGAATTATCAGCAGTGCGCATCTCACGAAACTCCAGGGGTGGTTCGAAATTGTGACCTGCCTACTGACAGTTTGGACACTTAACAGGTTGACCACGAGCGACTGATAATAAATTTGATTAGATCACATCTAGACAGGATATCGCGCCGCCCATTTTTCAATCATGAAATCTACATCAAGTGACAAAGTATTGAGTGCTTTCTCGAACAAAGACTCAGACGAGCTTCACTCATCACGTGAATTTATTTTTCCTTTAGGTTACTTATAAATGGTTGGTAGTATGGGGAGATTTAGAAACATTTAAATCTAGGTTTCACCCTGAAATTGAATTCAATCAATGCTGAAAAGCTGGTTAATTAGACTACTGATCGGTCGTTCGAACGAAATCCCCACTCTAAAATATTCATGTTTTTGGGCATTTGGTGAAGTGAGACAGTCAGCTCGTAAAAATTTTCGGAATAGTGTACTGCTCAAGCATATGAGAACCGCCAAGATGCTTGTAATTGTGAAGTGTGACGCAACTTTCCACAAAGAACGAAGGTTCATGCGGTAATCTGTAGTAATGATTTGTCACCGATAATAGGTTGCACACTTGTGGTAGCCTTTGGTCCAGAACTGGTGCATTTATAATGGAGGTGTACTACTCCACTGAAGCTAAGTATACTAAGATGTGAATGGGTATGATTTGTTTTGCGTTGTTCCTTCAGATAGCTTTTGTTATAAATGAGATGCTATCATCACGCACTATTAGAGGTTGGTGTCATTGCACGTAGATCAGACAGAAATAGTTCATGGGGTAAATCAGTTGCTCGACTAAGAAATCTGTGCCTTGCGATTTTAGTAAGTAGGTAATTAAGTAAGTAAGTGAGAACGAATGAGCAAGTGTGTGAATGAGCAAGTGGGTGAATGAGCAAGTGGATAATTGAGCAAGAAAGTAAGAAAATAAGTAAAGTATTTATATACATTGTATAAATATATTTTATGTCATGATTACCTTTACAAACATACTCGGTACCATGGCTTTACAGCTATCTGAATTTGCTTATACCTTTTCTGCTACTTCCGCCACTGAGTTGAATCCATCCCTTTGTGCCGTTCCCATTGATTTCAATGCAGCTGACTATTTACATCTGATTTCTTTGGACTCAACCAGTACTGCAAATTCCCTCACAGTGCTAAAGGCTTAACCTGATTAGATAGATGTAAACGATAGCATAACCATCAATGCTTAGTCTCCTGATCGTTAAATTTTGAAGCCCGTTATGAATTTATTCACTAAAATGAACTAGGAGACAAATATACTGACAAGAAACACTGGGACCATTTTTCAAGTTTTGGACCGACCCGCTACAAAGTGAGGTTAGATAAAACTTTAGGTGATAGAAAGGGGGTTCGCACAAAAGTTACCATTGACGCTGAACCTAAATATATGGAAGAGATATTTTATTCAAATGGAAATCCACCAAAAATTGTGCTTCGCTTCAAGGAGATGCATATCTGTTCAGTTCCAAATACAGAAGTTTTCCTAAATTTGAAATTCTTGGAAGATGGTACGAGTGAATGGTGCAACAGCGTCTGTCTTTAATTATTAAACGCGCCTTTTCGTCTGCTAAGCATTGTAGTAAATGTTCTTCTGGCTTACGAGGCCACCTATAATCTCTTTAACTGTCTCAAATGCTAGTGCCGTGTGACCCGACTTGGCAAATTTGAGAGACAAATCTGGTTTGAGTAGGTGGATCAAGTTTCCACCCGGATGCATCAGCGTATTAATCCATCCACTCCACCACACTCAAGTACAAATTTAACTCCATCAGTGAACGACGGATGGCGAAATCATCGACAGCTCGTCATTAAAATGGGACTTGGCATTGTGTCGATCCGTTAGCTGCGTTCCATATTCTTTACGTCACTACGAATGATGAGTGTTGCAGTTTGTTTAATGCAGTTCTATCGGATGGAAATGAGAACTTCGTGAACAACTGAAATCGACCCTACCGTTGACATTTTCTTGGTAAGTTATTTGCTTTCAGAGTCCCGATTCTTGTTCTGTTTTCATTACCTATGTGATATTGAACTGAAGTTTACACCACTCAGATACATCCGGTGATTCATGCTACTTGTCACTTCTCTGTGCTCTCTAAGTTTCTACTCTCTTTAACAGTCACCCACTGAAGGCAAATCTACATCACTCACTCGCCATAGATACAAAATTTGACCGCTAGAAATTCTCTGATCCCTTTCTTGGTTTATCTGCTAATAAATCCCACTGGCCTATCCCACAGTTATTTTTGTACACTGCCCATTGATGGATGTCTCAGGAGAATTCCTCTATTTATATTAAAGTATTTCATCACCCACCTGTAGTAAAGCTTGTTTATTGAGTCATACATGCGTGGCATCACTTACATATGCCAGACATCCCTGTGCTTTTCTCAGCCGTTCATCATGGGCGTAGGGGCAATATCCGTTTTTCTGTATTCGTCTATTTAGTGGACATGGGGCAATCTGTTAGTAGGCGCAGAGAATTTCGAATCGTGTGCCAACTATTGAAAACAGGCTCAAATAGGCCACGATCAATCACACAATTACTAGCGCCTCTCCACTAGGCTCCTCACACTTGAATTTCTGCCCACAATTAGTTTGACCAGCCGCATTGACCTATTGTTCACCTTCCATATGGTGGTTGCACAGTTAACAAAATCAGCTGTCAGTTGAACTTCAGCCTGACTATAACGTACATTTTCCTACTTCCATTTCTGTGCACACGTAACTCATGCACGTTTATCACGTGTATTTCTATGCATAATCGGTACCCCTCAGAATTTGGATCGCCAGATCACCTATTCGCACTGCCTTCCATTCTCCAGATTCATAATGGGAACATTCTAACAAGCATCTTCATAGACGACAATAAAATCGTTGTCAAAAGTGGAAACTTCCATCAAGTTAAAACTGCTATTTTGGCTGTGGTTTCGGCTGCCTACTACCACTAGGATAAATAATATCAGTGGATGTAGGATAGTTCACATCATCTGGTAAAACCTAGAATATGAAAATACTGCTCAAATGTTCCCGCACGTTTGCACGATTCATCAAACTAAACGCCACTGTACACCAAACACCTCGACAGTTCTGACACTTGTGTCATAAAAAACGAATCAAAACCATCCAGTTGTCAACGACTGCCAAACCTAGAGTGGGAGCGGTTCCTGAAATGTATCAGGTCTAGCTGTGTAACAGCAAAGTGACCAGCAAACATCTCTCACCTTGTGTAAATTAACAGTGAACCGAAGACACCGAACCGAAATTCACGAGTTGCAAGCAGACGAAAATTAGGCACAGAGCTACGTCTCAGCTGCTCAGAAGACTTTCGGAGCTAGTGTTCCGGAACCACTACAGAAGTGCAGTATGTCTCAAAATGGATCCAGTTATTCGAACCATGATTACTACACCAAATGAGGGACGGACTTATGTTTTTCACTACCATTAAAAGCGCAAAGGGCACTAGCATAGTTAAGATGTCATATGAGGCACACGGCGTCCGCCAGACAGGCTCATGCGTGAAAAACACTGACATGATAGAAGGGTAAGTGACGAGTACAAGGCGTAAAGTGTTGTGCCAATACAGGACTTCGAATTATCAGCAGACACGACTGGCCCATAGACAACTAGTGGGTAGTCATGCTGGAAGCGGAATCTCAGATACCTTGACCTAATACGCTTAGCGGTCTGTAAAACAAAACTTCAATAGCACAACCTGTGTCAATCAGGGCCGAGCTACCAACGAATAGAAATCCATCAGCATCGAATTTCCGCCTCATCTCATTCCACACAAGTAGCTTGAGGAGGTTCGAAGCAATTCTCGCGTATATCACTGCTACTCGGTGAAGGTTTACAAAGATCATAAGGGTTTGTGCGCGCCGTCGAAATATAATCTCTATGCTCCTCGAAATGAGGTTGTTCAAGAGACTTCAAGGATTTGCCGAGCCTCCCCGAAACCAGAAATTTACGAGCCAAACGAGCATAATGTGTGATCAAAGAAGAGTGCAACATACCCTCCAGTTTCTCTATCTGACCAGAGTTTCCATGACAAAAGACCGTCTGGTCACCGAAAGTGCGCCGAAGGTCTCTAACTCCCCACCTCAGCAGTTTGCACGAGTAAATAGCCGAGGATGTACGTGTCCTGGAAACATAAGTCGTAGACCAGAAAGAAACAAAACGATCACCCCTTGTGAAATATGGTTTCAAAGATGTTGCGCGATCTATCTCCTCAAGGAATTATCATACCCACTTTGGTATTCACCTACGTGCCTCGGACCCGGATCATAAGGCTAAAGTCCCGAACAACCGTTTCAGCCCTACCCAGTTACGTAGTACTCCTTGATGCACAGGGAGCAGATGTCACATCTGGGATCGCATCTACGTCGGGATATTTGATTGCTGTTGGGTTCGTTGTGATAAGCTTGACGAAGCTTGATGTGGCTTCATCAGTGCATATATCATCTCACCGAGCTGTTTCAGTAACTGTGGTCATCGCCTGCAGGTTCTCTTCCTTTTCAGGCAAATGTGATCATCAAATACGTCAAGGCGTTAAGCAGATCCAGGGAAGCGATGACTCCCTCAGTAAAACAAAATGGTTTGGCCGAAACCGCGGCTACGTGGCTTCCCATGTCCCCGTAGATCGCAGTGGATTTCATTTTTCGGATGTTGATCACAACGCTGGTTGGCGTCAACTCGTTCTTTGCAGCTGCAAGCTTCCCCTTAAGATGAATCTGTCTTCCCACACACATGACCCAAATGTCACTGAGGGCCTAATTATCGACTAAATTTTCGAGGGAGTGATATCCTATTTGTTGTGTCGACATTCCAACGACCTCACCTATAGTGTGATGAAGAACGCTGAGGAGAATGAGTATGAGTGAGAATGAATTACATGGAAATTGGTCTCGTTTAGTCTGATGAGGTTGAACTGGAAATCTCCGGGTTATATCAAGCACGACGCAACGAAGATGGTTAAACTTCGGATAATATATGCATGTTTAATTATGCAGAATTGCCGTTAGAACTGGCTGGTGAAGCTATTGTATGTCACTAGTGTGACGGTGATACTACTGATGGGGGCATGCAAGCAGTATGGTTTCTTCTAGTAAATTCTCTTTGCGTCTCTTGAAAAGTGAGATCTATTGAGGCATTTGTGGAGTCGCTTTGTAGCATTTGCTTGGATTTGAGCAACAGTCAGTGGATATCCAGGAAATTCCAAGAAGGCGTGCTCAAGAGGTGGTGGATGTTCAGTTTGTGTAAATAAGATGCAAATGAGAGTTTTGCTTCCCTGTCCAACAGTCTGTACCTGGTCAGTTGGCATTTTTGATAAGTAACTCCGCAGCGAAGGCCTTCTTCCTTTCACTAGCACTGACACGTACAACGCGGATGCATATACTGATACACTTTTCTGATAACTTACTCAGAGAAGGAATGCAACTTGGCCGAAATTCTGAGTGACTCATATGGTTACTCTGACACGTAGTTGTCCCTGAGTATCCTCGACCTGTTTGGGTTGTCAGTTTTTAATCCCCATAATAGGTGCTGCCTTATTTTACTCAAAGACCGAACGAAGTTACTTGGGTACAAAGTTTACTCTTGGACGGCCGTGTTTGTAAACGTTACAGTAATGCACCCGTAGGGCTATTCAGAACATTTTTTCGATTGCACTCAGCAAAATTTTTCTTGTTTAGCCCGGATTCTGGGCTTAAAACCGAGTCGACCAGCGTCGCATACCTTATCGACTATTTTATATGAGTGTCTAGGAAACCTTCAGTATTGCTTTGTGTCCTTACTCTGTGTGCTGCAAACTGTCCAAGCTGACAGATAATCTTGGGTTGATCAATAACCTAACCGGTGAGCACATGATGCTGAAAAGCCAATCAGAATTAAAGAAACTGGTGTATATAAAATGACACGTATTCTCGGGTGGCCATTGTCTGGACACTACGATAATGCCTGTCGAACTTTCGCCAGATGCCATGGAAGCCCGAAGACGTATAATTCTACCGGTCGACAACAGTGAGCACTCAAAGCGTGCCATGGATTGGTACTTTATCAATATGCAACGCGAAAACGACTTTCTGATTTTCGTGCACGTGATCGAACCGACACGGAATAGCTCACTCATGGGTGTGGCAATTGAATCTGTACCCAGTCTCCTGGGTACCGTAATAAGAGTCTCAGAGGAATCTGTGAAGGATGGAAAACTGATATGTCGTGAGGCCATGCAGAAGGCAAACGCACATGGTTTGAAGGCTCAATCATTTCTTTACGTTGACACCAAACCTGGTGTGGCAATCCTCAAAGCAATCGAAGAACTGAAAGGGGATGGGGTGATAATCGGAAGCCGTGGAGCAGGAGCTATAAGAAGAACAATCCTTGGAAGTGTGAGTAATCACGTACTTCATCACGCGCATGTTCCAGTTATAATTGTTCCTCCCCAGCATCATCATCACCACCACCATCACTGATTCACTTTCTCACTCCCCCTTCATTATTTACGAGCATGTTATTGCTTGTAAGTCATTGTACGACGAAACCGACCAACCGTAATTTTGGTTTGCCATCTGATAAACTGATATTTCCTATCGTTAATTTTTTGATACACACAGTTACAGGGTTGCACATTACTTTCTGCCTCAATACAAAGTTATGTGCTTTGTATATGACTGTCAGGGTAGCCGATCGCTGCATCAGAACGACCCGTGACCTTTTGAAATGACATAGCGCGTGACTGAAGCTTAAAAGAACGTCCATCAGAATCCTCTATGCATATCCACAAATAAGCGACGCTATCGGATTTCGAATATTAGTTAAAAAAAGGAATAAATGATGAGAGTATTATTTAGCAAAAGTAAATAACTTACATGTTCCGAATAAGAACCAGTTTGAAAGTTCTCCTTATCAGCTAGGAAAACGTTGGAAATAGTCTACCTAAAATGGGTATACAAAGCGTTGCAATCAGACCAACGTACCCTGAGAGATTTTCACTGTGAAGAATCAAATCAAACCCGTTTTGAATCAAAGAAAATGGGTCAGGTTCCTCTATATTATAAACACAATACCCAAATTGAGACGACAAATAGAAAATTCCCGGTTTGAGTAGGTATTTTATTTGCACAAAATATTAATAGCAAAGCCATCTGATGGTCAATGGTTTGTCCGCTGACCTGAGCAATTTGGTTGCAAACTTTTCACCACCAATAGAGATGACATTATCAGTGAGTTGTTTGAGAGCGTGGTAGAGCATAGCGATGGGTCGGTGCTTGTGCCACCTAAACAGGTCGATAATATAATTAAAGATGTGGTCACTTCTGCTGTGAAAGCACTCCGAAAGAATCCGTCATTCACATCTGACTCGTATAGGTCAATGCTTGAGTATGCACAGCGCATTACAGTGAGTTTTTCTGTGCGTTCTGTTTTCACAAACTGTTAAGTGCGTTATCTCGTAACCGAGATCAGCAGAAGTTTACACCTGGTTGGCATGAGTTGGTCAGTGGCCATCACAAACAGTGGATGAATAATCGATAATCTGGTTGACAGAGGGCCTAAACCTGTAACGAGACAATAGATTTTTCGGGCTTCTTAACATAACTTCCCTAGCCTTATCGGCCTTGACTATTCGGTTAGTGATCCGACGGTGGTCACTGCAGTTAATGCGATACTTGTTGATACATCTACAAAAGTAGGCTTTTCAGTGTAACTGTTCTAAACCCTACTATGACTACCTGATACATGATAAGGTCAAGCAAACAACAGATATGGGTAAATACATGAAATTGCTTGCGTTCAGGTTTGTGTGTTTTAGAGGAGACGAGTGTAGGCTATTCAAGAACAACGATTCACGGGCTGATTTTTGTACTTTGACCCTGTCAACCGAATTTTCAAATGAGTTTTTGTGACCACTCAACTTGGAAGCATTTGAGGCTGACTAGAAATTCATCCTTTCAATAGGGTTCAGTAAACAGTTTGTAGGTGTATAGCTTGGAGATGTTCCGCTTTTGACACAAGATCTTCGTCAGGCTAGGTGAGGTTACCAGGTTGACCGAGTTTAAGAGCAGACCAAGAACCGGCCGGGAAAATCCTTTCCGCTCAGCACAGTACATCAGTGTTCAGTGTCAGTCGAAAGGTTTTGTTGGTTTGTTTTCTAAATCTTACGGTTGATCATTTGGGAAATTCAAAATAATTTTGATGGCTTTTAGGTGCTTGATATTTCATTTGTAGGATCTTCAACAACTGATTTCTCTTGGATACCACTGGTAAATTTTGTTGGCCGGTGTTTGTTGTAAGTTGGAATGCGTTGGAGGATAAAATGAAGTGAAAATTTTGTTTTGGCTTGTTAACAAACCTTACCAACATGGGGTGGAATATGAGAATCCAAAAGATAGCAGAAAACGGCCAAAAACTTGGCTGAAATCAAGACAGCAATCGTCTAAGGTTGAGAGTAAAGCACAGCAAAAAATAAGTTCCATTAACAGAGTTTATTTTGCGGAAAAGAGTTAAAGAGACTTCTCCTACTGGGAACCACTAGAATGGAAAAACGTTTTCCCTTGAAATTTCGTCCTGTAAGTGGAGCCAATCTATATTGTAAATCCAAGAAACATTGTACAGTTGTATCACTCATACCGAGTATCATCAGCATTGGGCAGTTCATGAAGCTCCTGCAGGGCGTCTCGAAACCTCCTGGCTGGTAGCTGAAGATTAACCCGTTCGGCCACATATGATGAAGGTGAGACACCTTCACTGTGCTTCTCGATTTCCGGTCATAGACAAGACTTCATTTACAGATTGAAGGATCTCAAAATATCCTCGTACTATCAAAGCAGTAAACGTATCTCAGAAGGAAGAATAATCCACAAAATCAGTGAATCTTCCATTCGAAAATTCGTCGTTCGAAAAGCCAGGTCTCAAGTAGTCAAACGATGTGAATTCCCTGTTCAAGTACGAATTAATAACACCACTGTTTAACCGTTCACGGTCAAACAGTTAAGCCTTCACCTACTACTTCAAACCGCCCCCGAGATTTGTGAGATGCATCCTGCTGGTTATCCGCAGTAAGCATGAAACAGTTGCACGGTGTTTTCTGGCATTCCACCGCAGATCAACTTTACTAACGAGGCAAAATCTGCCTTGGGGAATTCCCAAATATCTACAGCAAATAGATTTTTGAAGTTTTATTAATTGGAATATGTTTACTTTCTATGGGATTCTGTTACAACGTATACCACGCCATATTCTGATAGACATATACCTTAAAATCAGGAGAAATTCAACGCATTAGGATGTTTTCAGTACTTTAGCATCTTTGAATTGTTAACTGTTCCTCAAAAACGAGATTTGCTGTTACAATTTTCCTAATTATCCTGAGTGTTTGAGGATTCTAACTTATGTGACGAAAAAAAAGAGTCGCTTAAATAATGTTGCGTCTACACAGCACTCGCGATATCCTGCTCTTGTGTGTGTGAACCGGTGGGGATCTCCGGTAGAGTGCGTTGAGAGCAGGGCGCATCCTTAGAGCTGTTCGAAATCGGGCACCATTTAGGGGAACACCGTTGCAGTTTAACGGCAAACAGTGTGAGAAAAAAGTGTATCAGGGTAGAATTACCAACTGTCAAGAAAGCTAGGTATTGTAGGCTTGGAGTCGCAGAATAACCATCTAGTGTATTTGCAACCGAAGTTTTTCAACCAAGAAGCATGTACTGAGAGTGTGGTTTTTTAACAAGACAATAAGCTAGTTATGCACTAATGCACGTTTAGGAGTATACAAATATCAGTTTCATTGGCCTAATCATTTCTGCCACGACGTTGGTTCAATAGCATAATCGTGTTAGTAGCATTTAAATCGATGTTTTCTGAGTAAACCAGCTTTACATTCTGCCTAAGGAGTCAGTTCTGTTATTCGAATATGGGTTAACATAGATACATTTGGCACTTTCAAACCCGGTAACTAGGACACTGATTTTGGAAGTATCCCACTTAGAAGCCAGTCTATCTCTCGAATCGAAAACGATGAGACTGAGACGTTCCGTTCATTCTAAGTATTCCCCCTTATTATTATCTTGGCTGAGTAGGACAATGTGGTGTGTACAGTTTCAAAAGGAAAAGTCCAGGACCGTGAATAAAAACTGCACGGTACTGTCCAAAATAAACGAACGATTTTTCCTTAAACATCAGCGACATTTAGCTAATCAAATGTATGGAGGAAGACTAAATCTCAACATATCTAAATGTGTTCAGTGGTGACCCACTCTGCAGGGAAAGCAGCCTCAGAAGTAAGAAACGTTAATATAGTAAGCTATCCCAGTGACATGGATGGACTTGGGCCGTGAATCAATGTCGCCGCTGACATCAGTTTGCTTCGATACTCCGAATTATTTTGGGGAAACCCTGATGTGAGGTACCGGAATCTAAGTGACCAAATCCATCAACAACAAATTTCCCAGTATCCGACAAAAATCTGATAGAGAAAATTAGAAAAACCGCTTGAGTGGGCACCTTGCAAGCACGACCTTTGAGCACTCGATGGAACGTTTCTGACCACATAGGGGACGTAATCTGATGAGCATTATACAGGTATTGACTGTAAGCGCAGTCTAGAAAGTTATTAGGACGACGAATTGAGAGCGACAACGTTTCTGAGGTTTTTTATTAGGGAATAGGGTGAATAAAAATTCTGAAATGAACCTCGAAATAGCTATTTTCTAAGGGAAACGTCTTCATGCTTGTTACGTTATTGTTCGTAAATTTGATTAAAGTGCGTGAATAAGTTTGTTTCCATCTATATTTCGTCACTCTTTGTTTATATTATGACGTAGGAGTTATAAACATTGCATCCGGGGGAGGGGTAGTAAATTGGTTTCAGCAAGGCCCGGGTGTGCAGTTCGCGTGTTGAATCCCATTGAAAATTCAGCTACTGATAACTTTTCCCTTGGTCCTAAAGTCGTATCATTGTTGCTCGCCATTCATCTCTTCACGTTATTTCGAGCCATTTGCTTGGTACTCGTCAAAATTTTCACTCCTGCGAAACACTAAGCACGAATTTCCTGAAAATCTATGTTAAGTTGCTGTCCAATTTTTCATCCCGTACACATAACCGAGATTTAAGAACAGAACGATTTATTTTCTCCTCGACGCCGATGAAGTACGCAGTCCGTGTTTGAAAATGAGAAGAAGCGTCCGACGTTGTCTGTAAGTTGATGTTTTCACCTTTAGAGACAGAAAAATTGATCTGCATTCATCTGAAGCGCGGAACGTCCTTCATAATCCATCTGGAATCGGGTTTATTATTTTCGGTCTGTGAATTATTGTTTGTGGTACACTTCTGTGGGAACACCAAACTTATATGGCCGTAGTTCCTAAATGATTTTACGGGAATGGATAATTCACCTCAAGCTACTCATGCGATTCAAAGGTTTGCGAGCGTGGACAAACACGATCTAAGCAAGAATATTGGGGAAACTCGTAAGTTCAGTACTTATCAGCGATAATCTGTTTCTCACATTAGAAAGTGTTAGGATCTTAGCGTAAGCTGACGTTGACTGTCAGTGACTTCATTGATTGGGCTAAATTGTTCATTATATTTCCTCTGATGGACACGGGTATTTCATTTGGAATGACTGCTAGGGACCTGGGTACTCATCTGAATGGCCAATCACACAATTGCCCTTGTATTAAACGATTGAATCCAAGATACAAAGAAGTGCTCGCAACGTTCAGTCGAACCAACACCAGGCCCATGCCCACCGTATATAATTTAGCGTATTGTGGGCTAGCAATGGAATCATGCCTTCGCATGAAAACTTCAGATCTCAAGTGCTTTAGATACTTATTACTCTAACACAGTCGGGCATACTGTTGCACAGAATGTCACGTTACGGTTAGGTACAGTCTCTTTGGGTCTCTTTGCGGCGTAACCATAAAGCTACATGGAATTTGCTCGCGTCATGTTAGTTAGTTTCCAAGCCTCATTTAAGAATGTCTCAAAGTGAGAACACGATTCTAGTATGACAAGAATCGCTTGCAAGTATAAGTCGATTTAGACTGAAAAAACATGCTTTTGAGGGCTTTTTATCAGTTACGCCATGTAAAGGTTTTGGCCTATTGGGAAACTAAGATTTTGATTACAAGGGACTTGAAAATATCTATCCAAAAACTTGAACATGATATAGGTTAATGTTCAGTTTGTGGACGATGTTGGTTCGGTTTGAAGCCGTTTGATTTTTCGCCGGAGGAAATGTTATGGTTCGACTGGCCTGATCAACCACACGCTAATTCTAATCATATAAATTCGCATACTTTTGACAATGAGACATTTTCAGGTATCACACAAAGTTTGACGGCTGATCAGACACCGGAGAAAGCTACCCCCATAAGTCATACTTCAGCCAGTAGATGAAGGGTGTGTTCGCATCCTTTGGGTTTGGCAGCGAAAACTGTCATGTGATTTGTGAACGAATCACGCATGAAAATGCACTGGTACCACCCATACGAAATGCCTTTACTAGTCTGCTGATCTGCTATGATGGTCAAGACAGAAGCAAAAATGTTGAGACAAGATGAAAGGCGTTTGCTGATACCTACTGTGCTGATTGTCAAAAGTTCTGTAAACACACGCAAACGTTGCATGGATAATAAAACTAATCAGTTTACGTTGTTGCAAAATATCCCGTTTGACCGCGAGCCGTCGATCAGTGGTTTTATGAACTCGCACTTGAATAGGGCTTAAGTCCACCCGTCCTTCGGTCACGCGGATCTCCTCACACAATGACCTGCTGACTGACTCGTCTAATGACAATTTTTCCAACGAGAAACCTGGAGCAGTTTGTACGCTCTTTAGCTTTGTGAGCAGGTTGCGCCCTGTTTTTTTAGGGAAAGTTCACTTCCGGTAATTCCCAATAAGGATTTATGTCATGAGATTAACAATTTTCCGGGAAAACTCTTCTTAGGAGGATTTGACAAATCCAGCACAAGTTTAAGAGAACTCCACGTAATGAGAAGGTCTTTATCGTTTATTAGATTTAGTATACGCCAATCCTATCAAGAGAGACCCCGGAGTGGAGGCTGTTCCTCCGGAGTAAGGAGGAGGAACTCCTTGTCAGGTTTTCGTAAAATTTCTTACCTCATCTGAAGCCGAGGCTATGCAGCCGATGGTGTTTTTCAACTTGCGATTTTACCTCTGATGAAAGTCTATAAACCCCACAGTATAATAATAAGCTCTGGATAAACATGTTTCAAAGGCCAGGTAATGGTTACGATAAACACAACCTTGAGACGTAAACCGACTCATCGATGGATTCTAGATTGTTAAACACCTGGTTAATCTAGCTGAACAAATCCTATTCCACGATTTTGTCATCACTGTATAGTGTTCAGTATGCCATGTGCTCTCAGAGGAGTTCCTAATTCTCCATGTGGTTCCAAATCCCACATTCGAATCCCACATTCCTACTAGATTTACAGTTGGTTATTCCGTAAAATGTGTGCATCGGGCTGGCTCAAATAAACAACAACTTGTGCGTTCGTGTAGACGAAATAACATTCAGGTAGATAACAGAGAGAAAAGGAGAACATGTAGATTTGGCTCAGGAATCCTTGTCTCACTAGGGAAACGGAGAATAACTGAGATCTCACATGTTCCATAAGCACTGAACTAATACTACCTGAGTACCACGCCGAGGTAGAATACCAGCGGTAGAATTGCCCCAGAACTCTTTGAGGAACTTACCCAAAACTTCCATGGCATACAGCGGCAGGCAAAATTTAACCTGACAATTCGGTTAGGAAGTAATAGCGTATCCACCATCAAGGTCAGTCATTAAGCATTTGCCTCAGGTTTGCAGGTCACGTACTAGGACAGTCAAGTAGATCCCATCGAGAAAAGCGTGAAGATATCACAGCAACCCAATTAATAATAAGCATCTTTATCTCATGTTGACATCTGACTCCCGCAGACTCTTCATTTTGAAATGGTAAGCAACCCAAGTTGGGTAAATGTTAGCTGACCCTACATTTCTGTCTTAGCATCTTTCAACTAATAGGCATTACTAACTGTTTTGCGCATACTAGTCACCTAACTCCGGTTGTGATATAAAAGTACCAGTTTTAGGTAAGTAACCTTTTAAATCGGGGCTTCTCATGGACTTTCGTCCTATTATCGTGCGACTTCCGGTAAGGATAGTAAGACTTGTGTGGCGAATGTCTCGGTGACAAACTTAGAATTACTTAAGCATAAACCGGTTGATAACCATATAACTATCAGCATCATCTTCATCATCACTGTTGTATAAGTTTAGAGTGACCGCTAGATAAGCATGCACAACACTGCAGGTTCTCGCCACCATCGACAACCCTTTCAGAGTAGAACATGGATTGTGCAAAGACGGACTTTGAAGCGGTTGAGAATTACGATAAGGATGTTTTTGGAAAAGCAAGACCAAAACAGGAGCTGAACCACAAATGATACTAGGAGCATTAGTTAAGCTCGCTTGTTTGAAAACGACAAGCGGAATTTGTTTTTGAAGACCTAAGATCATCCGAATGGGTTGCACTCTGTCTAGAAAAAGCTCAGCCAGAGACCCTTTGACAAATTGTCCAAAGTCTTTTTCTTGGAATGCCTTAAGGTGTCCCAGATGATTCTGAGACCTCCGGCAATAAATGATATATGTGATTCCTGAACAGCGCCCACTTCTCAGGTGGGGTAAAAAGCCCTTTTTTATCTTTTCTTATGTTTACAAGTCTCCTACAAGTCTCAGACAACCACTAACTTCTGAATATCTACTGTACCTTCTAACCACCCTTAGAAGCCAACGTTCCTATTGTAGAAAACTCAAAAGTTTGGCCCACTCTATCCTGAAACTCGTTCTTTTGGCAGCTTAATCATGAAGAATTCGCGATTTGCTTGTTCTCATAGGTCAGTGTTTTTGAATTAACCGCAATATCTCAGTTGATACCCAGATGCATTCAGTCAGTCAGATTTCAGGTGGCATCTTCAGACTGATACTACCATGGGGACAAGACCAAGTGAAATTCCTCAATAAAAACAGGACGACATATGGTTGCAGCTAAGTAATACGACAAAAATGTGGTACACACAATCAAGATCGTTCGTTTGCTGGTAGCTGGGTGCTTTTGAAAGCTACTTCAAACGGAAAATTCCATGCGACCCTGTTTGGTGTGGTGATGCCCCAGTAGGTGTGTTGGCGGTGTAAACACTGTTTGCCACTACGAATGATAACAAAAAATGTAATGCTTTGCTCACACAGTAAGCCACACTGCTGGAAAAGCCAGAACCAAGACCGATATTCAACGACCACTCTAACAATCTCTGATATTTTGAAACTCATGTTGGTTGTTCAACGCTAATTCTTCCACATATAAGAGGCATTCTGGTGTAATATGTGATCAGATTCCGAAAAACTCACCCAGTCTCAATCTCTTACACTATAGGGAATATGGTGGCATCTGGGCCAACACAACCTGTATACCATTACACGCCCCGAAGTGAATGTATGACCCTTAGGCTACACAAAATCCTTGAGTCTGACAACGTATCTATCGTCAACTGCACTGCTCCGGAGCTTCGCAAGTCTTGTTGGATCTTGTATATGCAGCTGGAACAGCGTTTGTTGTAGACCGTATCTGCAATGTTCTTTACAGTGCAGTCGCTACTGTTCCGCACGGCCGATCAGATTAGCGGTTTCTGAAACTGTACTTTAACTTTGCCCTCCCTTACAGTCACAAACCATTGACCATGATTCAATAGTCGAACCATCAGACTATATATGTGGTGTGATTTCAAATAAACAAGGGTTATTTAGCTAAGTTTATGTAGACTCTGCCAGAGCGATCAGCATCTAGCTGTTTGTTACCCATGGTGAGCAAGGTCAACCACTGACATTGTTCGTTGGCTATACGCTAGATGCCACATCGAATGAAGACACGTGAGTATACGTGCAAACACAAAAGTATCACGAGGCGACATAGAAGCTGAAAAGTAGATACTGCAAATATCCTCCGGGATCTTCCTTTTACAATGATTTGCATATCAGACAGCTAGTAACCACCGCTATTAAAGTTTCTGGCTTGAGTTTCTACATCCGTTACTGATGTTTGATATCAAGCCTTGAGGTGACAAATCGCCTCATATTTAGTAGTTACAGTGTTGTTTCTCAAAGTTGCTGGACTACGTAGTTACGAACCACTGGTACCCGAGAAAAGCTCGGGTTGTGTAGATAACGCTTGTTTTGTCAGCTGAGCTGGGCTTCCTGGTTTTAAACGTTTTGACTGCATTCAAGGTGGTATGGTCGCTAAGTACTCAACTAGCACTACATGTTGGGTCAGATTCGCTTCAGAGAGTGGGCTGCACTAGGTAGTGAACCTATCGCAATATGCACGGTGGACAATGAGACGAAATCAGCGGCACGCTGCCCTCTGCATTTGCTCAACCGGACGGGACAAACACGAGACAAGCCTGGTTATGAATGAGCCTAGCTGTCAGCCAATATGATACAGGCAGCCATAATTTGGTAAGCATTCTTGCGCTGTCGCCAACTCCTATCTCTAAGAACCAAGCTAAGACTAACAAAGAGTGACACTTAAGCCTGGTGGCGCCACGCACTGACTACCAGGCCCGTCGGGGCGGAATTTACCAGTATGAATCTCATGTGTACTTTAACGTTTATAACAATTATTAATGCTCTGTCTGCATGTTTTAGACCAGCGGCTAAATTTTTCAGGCCACATGAGGGCGGTAACGATTTCGATATTGAGACAGAATCAAACAACTGCGTGCATCAGAATTCTGGCTTTCTTTAGAGCAAACGATCCACAGTGGGCGAATGACGAGAAAGAATCGCCAACACAACTGCGATCCAGTAGGTTTCGCATCGTACCTTACCCCACGATGCACCATTTTTCACAGACGCATCTCAACGGACACAGGTTTTATCTTGTTCGATAATCCACTGTAAAAAAATATCGATCTTTTTTTCTTGGAATTAGTGTGTGATATCAGTAAAGTCCTATAGTGAGAGTGCACATACAAAATTTGAAACGCCCAATTAACGACACAGTACGAGGACACAATCCACCGGTGTGGTGGTATGCAATTGACAAATCAAGGATCTGATCGGGTCTCAGTGTATCTCAGATGACGAGAAGAGTGGAAGCGCTTTTGGCCTCGAGTAATCGACACCTTAGCCAGTGAGCACACGATGCAAAGCAACCAACCACAATCCACCATAGAGCTTGGAAGTATAAAATAACCGACACATTCAACCATGTTCATGCACTGAATACCGAAACAATGCCAATCGAACTTGCGCCAGAAGCTGTGGAGGCCCCAAGACGTATTATTCTACCAATCGACAACAGTGAACACTCGAAGCGTGCCATTGACTGGTACTTTGCGAACGTGCAACGTGAAAATGATTTTCTGCTATTTGTACATGTGGTTGAACCCACAAGAAACAACTCGTCCGTTGGTGTCGCAATTGAATCTGCGCCCAGTCTTCTGGGCACTGTATTGCGGGTGTCGGAGGAGTCTGTAAAAGAGGGGAAACAAATATGCCGTGAAGCCATGCAGAAGGCGAGTGCACATGACGTAAAAGGGCAGTCCTTTCTTTACGTGGATACCAAGCCGGCTGCAGCAATCCTCAGAGCCATCTCAGAACTCAAAGGTGATTTGGTCATTATCGGAAGTCGAGGAATCGGATCGGTGAGAAGAACTATTCTGGGAAGTGTCAGTAATCATGTGCTTCATTATGCACACGTTGCTGTTACAGTTATCCCTCCATTGGATCATCCGCATCATCACCATTGATTCCTCCTCTCTCAAGATGTTGTTCCGAAAAGCTGTTTGCCACAAAATTGCCCACGGCCAACTTTGATATACAAACCACTGACGTGGCGTTATTTATCAAGTGTCTAATTCGTGATAAAGGTAACAGGCTAACAGCTGGTGAGACCAATAATCGATTCTTGATCTCTTTCCATCCTGTTTCTTGATGCGTTGGGCCACTACCGTTTGTCAGACCAAAAAGCTTCGGAAATGTTCACAAAGTAAGAAACAACATGCAACAGTGAAGAGCAATTGCATGTGCGGATAGCTAACTCAGTAAATTTTTTACATGGACAAATCATTCTCGACATGTTTATCTAATATTCAGTAGAAGCAATTCAGAAAACCATTCTCAAAATGAGCACTTGCGACGCGGTCATTTGAATTTAAATGTCCTGTTAGAGATTACGCTTGACAGGGAAGCACTCTTTACAAACAAAGCCACTTCAGCGCATACAAAAACCATGTAGGTTTCATAGGGGTATGCACGGTGAAATCGTATCGCCAAACAACGCCCATCGACTGCATGAATGAAAAAATGAGCGCCAGTCCCGTCATTTCTGCAGCAACTCATTATCCGTACAGAGTTTATACCAGCTTCCTTGGCACACAATGGCATTTTATAGGAAGTACTTCTAAGATGTACTTCTTATTTGCCCCAATGAAAATATACGAATCCAGGAAGACATCCGGGGCTTCTATACTATGTGTGTTGTTATTGACAACTCTGTGATTGTCATCACATCTATAATGAATTAACACGAATATGACTACGTGGATTCTGATGGCTGTGTGAATGAGAGAGAAACGCATTCAAAAGAGTCAACCAGATGACTGGCAAATCTCCCAAAGCAACAGAGAGAACTGTGTTTACAAATAGCTCTTTTCACAGCCCATTGGGGCAGTTGTGATATATCGACTTTACGCCCGTCGCTGTATTCACAGACATGCTGGTTTGTTTCCACTTGCAATAGCACTTCATCCTGGAGAACTGGTTTTCTTTATCAAACAGTATCTACCTACCTCGATAATAATGATGGTCCGAAAACGCCACCAACTCTCCTACGCCATTTGTGGTGGTGTGAAATCCTTGTTGCTCTGACGTTCATATCACACTATAAGTGAACTTGCGTAAAACAAGAATGTTTTATTGAGACTCTGGCGACGGAGGAAAGGGTTTGCACATCCAATTATCCTGTCGGTAAAATGCGCACCAATCAGAATAGAGTACGTCACCACTTCCTGGGACAATATACGCCGCAGTTGAAATGGAGGATTATGGTTATCTGAAAACCTGAAGGAAAGTTTGGATCTCCATTTCACCTGGATAAAACAGACATGGGGCATACGAAAAGGTTGCAGGAAAGCGCTCAAGCAAAGTTAGATATAGGCTGCCAGGTGGCAGTGCAGATTCGCTGACAGCCATATATAATTTATAGTCAGTTAGGACGTTTGTTCAGTTTGCGGAGGTGCTGATTCGAGTCGTCGTGCCCAAAAACTTCATTTAGTCATTATTTACTTATCGTGAATGAAATCAGCAAAGTACACTTTCGCCTAATTGTATGGATATGCAGAGTGGGCCCTTTTTTAGTATATCCTGGATAGATTATTGTTGCTATCAGCCTTATGCAGCAATCAAAACACATCCGGTTGCGAAAGAAACCAACATACCTACTTAATGTACTTGGACTGTGTCGTTCCGAGGATGCCGGCTGTTAGCCCAGGGTAGACTTTGATTTGACATCGTCGATTGCACCATGTACCGTATTATAAAGAAAACTAGTCAATGACAGCTAATCAACTTTGTAATGCACTGAAGACACTGGAATATGTTCCACATTTGAAAGCACGTCCTGAAAGCCTTCATTTAACCAACCAGTAAGTTAGTTCTCCCCGTACTTTCTGAAAAATACGCCATCAGTTACTAAGCCTCCAAAATTGTAATTAGCTATTGAAGATGATGGGTGTAGTCGTTGTTTCGAAGGGCGTTGATCGTTATCTTGTCCTCCTTTTACCTGCCACACAGACTTCGCCGAAATAAAAGGATTAATGGTGGCTGTCAAGAGGAAAAGTATTTAAAGCGTTGTTATTTGCTGACATAATATTNCTTCCTAAAAAGCTAGGAAACTATGCAGAGAAAAGCATTCGTTTGAACATTTTCATTTTCAGGGTTAAGTACGTTGTGTGTTGTGTTACTATGTCAGGATTTCGAAAAAAGAATTTCTTACGGAATGCAAAATAGAATTATGCTAAAAACCTAAGAGACACTGGACACCCACTCATTCCTACTGTGGGTTATAGACAGTGTACCTCTTTTCAAGCTGTATGGGGATTCGAACTCGTCCTTTTTGCTGGGAATAGGACATAATCGACTAACTTCGCTTGACTGTCCGGTTGTGTAATTCATCGGTGCTTAACTAGAATAAAGTGCCACTGGTTCTTCATTCGCGGAGCTCGGCATCGAGTACATTCGGTCTTGACAGACCCCTCAAAGAAATGTTAGTTACAGCTTTGCCTCAAAATACAGGTAAGTTTTCCGGAAAAAGAGGAGTTGAAGTACGCCTTGTCACTGCTGAAATAATTATGGTCTACTGTCACTCCAGCTGGGTAATAACTGACAAATTAGATAGCGTGCAACTTGGCTCGCAGATATCAATAGCTCCGAAATTGCTTTCTTGGTGTACCAAACCCAGGCGAGAAGTTTGACCCGCTTTTATTCTCCAACCCTAACCTTAGAGAGCATAGAAAGCCTCGTCACTATTTGACATTCCTGATATGTTGTGAATCAAGTATTGTTTTTGTCCTGCTCGGTGCTACGGTATCCCTACAAAGGTCTGGACTAATACCAGTCATAGGAGCATGATGTGTGTGTGCGTGTATATGTAAACGCAATGTTTCTGTTGGAGTTAAAGTGGAGGGTGACTTGATATCGCTTCAGTTGATTCATGATAGCTCAACGAATTTCAAGAAGTGGTTCCACTTTACCAAGGACTGATGACTAGTTTGACGCATGGAATGTCGAGAACATTTTATTTGACGCAAGGGAGATGGAATCATGTGTAACTGTGGATGATGTGGTACGCATGCAGACGAGCTGTATACAGTAATCGACCGAGTAACTAGATCAAAAACACTCACACGCGAGTATACTCCCTTAGCGATATGTCTGGTCTGTCCTGTGGAATTATTGTTTAGTTGCCTATTACGTGATCATCCAACGTTCTAGAGCGACTACAATGTCACCACCGGTCTGTAAATCATAACTGAAACTAAAAGGAACTTGATGGAATACACTTATTAGCAGACCAAGTTCGTTTTTACTGAAGGCTCAGCTGAATCCCACGTGAATCTGTCATTTACGGTATTCTTTAGAAACCTGGTGAGTAGTTTGCGTTGACAGAAAACAACGTTATATCATGAGTCATTTTAGTTCTCGGACAGGTGCTGGATTATAGCATCCTTTGCAGCTATCTTCCGTTCAAGAAGAGGAATTTTCTGTGTGATTTTCTCACAAGAGCAATAGAATGGAGTCTAGCAATGTTTCCTAAATACTATTAACTTGGCCACCATCAACTTCCTTCACCATGTCACATGCTCCATGAGTCTAAATTAAGATATCTTTTGTTGTGATCCAATACTGCCCTGTACCCCAAGTATTCGCTGCCGAAGACAGTGCTTCCAAGGAAAGCGCGGCCTGCCTACCGTGGAAAGAACATATTAACTGTAACAAAACAGTGTTTTATTACTTTGGAGCTCGATAATGAACATGGTCATGCAAATTTTTTTCGGTAAAATATCAAGTACATCGGGAAAATTCCGCTTCCCACTACGAACAAAATCGCTAAAGTTTACAGTTTGTCGGTTAGTCGCATGTAAATTTTATGCTGTCGTAAGTAATAACGCCACCTTAACACATTCGAAATGAGAGGACATAAGAGTGGGACGTTTCTGTCCGCAAAAGCATACGGTGAGGAAATTGGTCTACCTTCTTGTGGGAGCTAGTAAAACACGGTCGGGTTTTCGTTATTTCTCGCGTTTCATCCCAGCCATAACATCATTTCGGTTGACAGGAAGCAAAAACGGGCTTTTTTCTAGTGGAAATTCCCAAGAGACAAACTAATGGCCCTAACCTACATCCGGAAAACGTAGACTTGCTTCATCATCAAAAGCAACGACCAGGAATCTAAACAAGGGATATAGAATTTTTCTAGCTTCTGAATCGAAATGAAGCTAGAATATGAAGTTAATTCGACAACATTCATGACATTCGAAAAACATTAGGTCAAGTGATGGCTCACACCGGCAGCACGTTATATGTCTCACCTATTTATCTGAAGACTACCCTGCTTACAATGAAATGAACAGTGCCAAATTTCTAGGGGTAAATTGGCGAAGAAAGATTTCCATCTGTCTTCCGTCTCTATGAAAAGAATGACGCCTTTTAGGTGAAAAGACACACGATTTGTTCCTTCAATCTATAATGTTTGAGGAAGGCGGAGAAATTGCGTAACCGAATAAGTGGAAGTATGTGGCTCCCTAAGAGAGTGCCCTTCCAAGAACGGTGCTTTGGGGTCGGTTCAGGAAGGCATGCTATTCGGGCAGTGCACTATATAAGGTCGAGGGTTGAAGATTGTATCCAGTGGATGGTAATGGTATTTAGTCGTTCTATGTAGGTTAGACGTCTCGTACTTTTTACCAGCCTGTTCATTCTTCATTGAGGCAATGTGTGTGTCGTTTGGTTGACCCTTATCCACAGCTGTTCAACTTGGATGATTCACGTGATTAGAACCTGGCCTAAATCTTCCAAATAACCGAAGAGAAAAACGAAAAGGATGGTTTCCAAAACAGAAGCCCCTAAATATTCGGTGGAACGAAATGTTTTCTCCCAAGTAGAAACAGCAGTATGTTGTAAAATCAGCTTTCCCAGAGGATAGATATAATTTTCACGGGGCGAAATAGAATCTTTACATATTGAAGACGATTTTATTCTTCGCTGACTGCTAGAATGTAGAAGAGTACTTGACAGATCCCGAAGTTGGAAGTCCGTGTTCACGAAAGCTTACTGGAGTTAGGCTTGAGTGGACACGAGCCTCCGACCTCCCACTTACTGGACGGTTACTATATTGACTGAGCCAGTGAGGACACTCGTCCTTTATCCACGCCTGTACTACTGAACTTCACTGCCGCCCCCTGGATAAACGTTTGACTTCAGTTCATGCTATTTGTGTGAATTCCAATCCAAACGTTTGTGTTGATAAAGTTAGAAAGCATAGATGGATCCAAGTAAACTGATAGTGAGATGTAGCATGAAGGAAAAGACACGTCCAGAGGATGCTACTGACCACTTATACACTCTGCCATTATCCGTCTGTATTACTTAACTGTTCTCAGAAGAGACGACTATTCGTCAGCTTTTTATTATGTTATTGGACTGTGGAGTTTTCCAGCTAGATTTGAGGGCCCGGTCACTATTGAAAATAGAAGATAACCGCTAAATCATGACGCCGCATCCCACTTTAGTTATAGCTGATAGGGTTTGCCAACCTGTGCCTTATGAGTCATTTTACCAATGTATCTTATGAAAGATCAACTATATCGGATGCCTGAAATCTTGAGCGAAGTAAGGGTTAGTTACCACGATTTACCTTTTCTGTTTAAGCACATTCACTTGTCTCCCAGAATCCACCGCTTTCGTTTGGTAATCACTTGCTGTCAACAGGCTGGGCGGGCATGGATATTTATAGATATCGTGTCTTTCAGTACCAGGAAGGGGTATTACTTGAAACAATCTACCGCCATGTAGTCTGACGGTGCTTTCAATTTGATCAATCATTATATTTTGCGATATAATTTTTGAAGTTATGCATAGACGACTTTATATCTGACTTACACGTTGCCTTCTGACTAATTACATCTTTGCCTTGATCAACTTACACAATCACAGCTAGTGTTTTCTCCGGCACAAAAAGAAGGATATTCGTTAGAATGTGCAATAAACTGCTTTCAACTGTAGGTAGTTTAAAGAGTATTTTTGGAATTTTAATGGAGGTTTCTTTCTGTGATTAAAGTCAGTCTAGTCTGGAAAGCCAAAAAGTGGCTGTTTCATCTTCATTGGGAGTCGTCAGAGGTAGCGCTCATCTCACGAATCTTTGTATGTAGTCTCGAACCCGCAAGATCCTTGTTAGAAGTTGGAAAGCTTAACCATTCGGGCCACAAACGGTTGATCAGCAATGTGATGACTTCGCACTTAGACGAGAAACGGCACCACTTATTGTTCAATTGCGATATCCATATCGCACGGTTAATTATGATACTGGGAGGGGATTAGGGATTTTTTATGCAAGTTTCGTCCCGCAAATGAAACGTCCCTTAAAAATATTGGACGGAATTAAAATGCAGTACTGGTTTGACTGCTACACATAAATCGTGAACATAGTGATCTTCAGCA
Organism: Opisthorchis viverrini; assembly: GCF_000715545.1. Lineage (NCBI taxonomy): Eukaryota > Metazoa > Platyhelminthes > Trematoda > Opisthorchiida > Opisthorchiidae > Opisthorchis > Opisthorchis viverrini. The sequence continues at coordinate 2,496,518 of NW_008751681.1, forward strand.
CATTTATTCAGCACGAGAAAGTTGGTTACACACAGTATTGTACGACTGTATATTTAACTGAAAACATTTTTTCGTGGAAATCTTCTAAGACTCTGAATGAACAAAACACTCTATCCGTTGGTTCATACGGCCAACTAAAGAGTTTAAACCGAACATTTTCCGTGCACGAATGAAGTACCGATATCAGAAACTGCGCGGAATGCAAAGGTCAAAATTGATCAGTATGCACTGAACAGTCCGCATAAACAATCAGCTGTTTCGTGAAACGTTATGCTGGCAAAATGAGACTTCATCAATCTAACATGTTTCAACTCATTAGCCTCTTCTAAAAGGTTTTAGATCCTGCCACATTTCCGGACGACTGTGGTACGGTATCGACCAGCACTGGACTAGTTAATGTTGAACGGATTGGTACTTCAGTTTTGAGTGATTTAGAGAATATATACTGTTTGGGTGAAGAACTACGGGCCGAACTTAAACGACCGTCAGCTTTTCATCAGTCCACTCGTGTTTAAGAAGCAAGCTCAGTTGTTGAGATTCACGGTTTCGTACATGTGTGATGGACCGTTCTTCGGCAACTGCATTGAAGTCCCGGTCATCCTTCAGCGTTGAAGACATTTGCCTACCCAAGTCTTACTGTCCATAGAAGCGACAAATTTTTGCACTCTTTAGCTGCAAAAGGAGTTGTGTTACACACTACATTAATATGAAAGTGAACAATAGACCTCTGCAACTGCTATTTACTTTTTTATCTGACAAAGATCCTTCAACATATTTCCGGCACAGGACTGCCCATCTCGGCTTGCATCATACTAAAAACCAGCCAATAAAATTTCAGAATTTCAAAATTTGTTATTGCGAAATGCATTTGTTTTCATCTCAGATCTAAGAAGCCAACAACACCAAATATAGAATGAATGTCATTAGTTTTACCGGACGAAAGAAATTTAATCGGCCTTTATGAAGTAGTACAGCATACTGCCCTTCGATAAGAATTCATTTTCGCCAGCTGCGTTCATTTTTCAACCAACCAGACCATGAGTTGACGGTCCATACGACTACATTTAACTACCTTGAATTTTAAAGTTATGTGGATAAGATTGGTTGAGGTATCTTGGAATAAGACTCCTCCGCAGGGCACCTCACCTAAAATCCAGTAATATGCTACGTACATGTTTTGGATAAGAGACTGTTGTTCATGTTAAATAACTCCTATTTCCCAGCGCTCACACTTTTTGGGTTTCTCCGATTTTGGAGTGGCCAAAGAGTAAAATCCTACATGAGTAGCAGATTCTCTTTAATTTGCGTATCCTTCGAATTTTTACACTTGGCAATGTTTTCTGGTTACTTTGGCATCTTAATTCTAAAATTCTGGAATAAAGATTTTTCTAACACGGGTAACAGCCTGTTTGAACTTATGCGTCCGTTGGTTCATCGTGATAGTCTGCATCTGGTATTTAAATCCATTCAATTTTTTGGCTACTGAAATGCATTGGTAGTAGCGTAATACGGTCACATTTTGGAGGTACTGCCATGGCGCAGTAGTGATTCTGGCGCCCTAGCGTGAATTCTCGCTGTTACGACGTTCCACAGATCCTTTTTGCACTATCCTTTCTCTTCGTTCTTCTTTGAGTCTCAGAAAGCAGTTGGTCCACTTGGAAATCGTGCTTCACAAGATCTTCAATGAACCAAGAGTTGACATAAATAAAGATATCTACCAGGCCATTGATGGAACTAGGTGATAATCGATACAAATGATTTGCAGAACTCGCTGCTTGAGTCCTACCGTTTTCGGTTTACTGACCTGGTGCTACGAGCACACTGTTTATCCATTTGGCATATCAGCATGCATATCCCAACTGCCTGTCGTTACTAGTGCTTTAAGGCCGAAAGTTGGAGAGAGAACTTTCAGTCGGGATTAGACTTACGGACAAACCCATCGGGACCTTGACTAATGCGCACGCCTATATACCAATTTGGTTTTGACGGGAGACTCACCTAGAACCCAAATGAGTCTTTCGTTTACGATGTTCTTCTTCATCTGAATGTTCTACGCCAGACCGCCTGAAGTTTTGGTTGGTACGATATTTGAGATATCGCACTACACTGCATAGACGTAATACAGAGTTAATGAAAACTCGTCGACAGCTCATGACTGGTTTCATCCTTCTTGGATCACATCATGTGGGCGGGGTTCCCGAGTTTCCGTTCACCTTAAGTTCTACTCGTTCTACCAAAATTGAACGAAATTCGACTACCGTGCGCACCTGCATACCAATTTGGTTTCGACGGGGGACTCATCTGGAACCCAGCTGAATCAGTCGTTTAAGGTTGACGGAAACTAGCAGACTCGCGTACTTGATGAGCTCCAAGGAGTGCGAAATCGGCCTCGGGTTATCTGAAAGTTTTCAGTAACCTTTTGCGTAGTGCATCGCGCCAACGGAGGCTACTTTTGAGCAACTTGAACGGGTTTCTCCTAGAGGTTGAATGGCCGGTAGTAGCACTACAAGAAAGTAAGGTTTTACTGATGGACTTTCCCGGAAAATATCTGTGTTCTTAGATTGTGTCAGACGAAACAAGGTTCCTTCAGTGTTATAGATCATTCCATCCATCAATCACTAGCAAGCATAATGTGCACGGTCGATTACGGGATCGATCACGTCAGTGTTAAAGCTAGTGAAGAGGTATGCAAATCATACCCTCAACTCCTATCATAGATAAAGACACAATTGGGCCCATTGTGCGGTGATCTTTCCTGTGAGTTAATCCTCGAAGAGGGAATGCTCCAAAGAAACGAAAACAATGACTCGATATGATTTTTGAAGTTGGTTTCCCATAACAGTGGTTTACCGTAGATCGAACAGTTTACGTGCCTAGATGATGAAATTATTTCCTAAGATAAGTGATTTCCCTAGGAAAATTGTGAAGAGCAAACATACATTCGACAAATAATGTTTTAAAAACGACTAAGTTCGTTTACGGCCAGTAAGTTATCCGTCAGTATGTACAACCTGGGGCTGCGTCCGTGCACATAATAAATGATAAAAAATCTATCAACTGGTCTCTTATATTCCGTCAGGTCAAATACCACTTTTTCCACCATCGATTCCTCCAAAAATCCCCCTTTCTAAAAAAGAGGACACCATGAAGAAATAGGCCCGTAGCCCCGTCTCCTCTTTCTCTCCTCCTCTCTCCTGAGTATACCCCACCCGGGACGGTTATCATACATGGATGCACTTTCCCGATGCTTGTGGAATGAGACGACTTTCGGAAAAAAACCAAAGCTTCAAATAACCAATGAACACGGTGCATTTATGCTGGCTCACATACCGTCACTTTAGGAGCTTTCAATATTACTCGAATTTCAAAGTTTAATGCCCCTACCATCCTCATTTCTGTCCGGTCTGCATGATAACTGATCACTTCCACTTATCCGTATTTTCAAGAAACTATTTTATAAGATATGTGGAATTTCCTGGACTGGTAAAGAACTACCCGCGTAGTCAAACTGGCTTGAAATCCCGCCCTCGTGAACTTGATCGCCACGCCCGCCGATATGCGGAACGACCCAGCTGACCTTTTATCACTGAGGTTTGGTTCGTCGCCTAGAGTGTGAAACTTCAGATCGTCGCCTGTGTGTGCCTAAGTCCACTGATTGCGACAACTCCTCCGTTCATCCTGATCGTGGCACGTGGTTCATTCTACGGTCAGTCTGCAGGGCTTGGACATCCCCCCAATTGGATTCCATCAACAAACCATATCGCTACTGCTCAGATTAGAACTGGTGAGCCAGAACTATAATTATAGTCGCTGGTATTATGATAGCCGGCGTGTCCTTGTATGTCTTGAATACTGATGTGCACACCGCCTCCACTGACATAAGTTGGTGGACGAGAACGTGCAACTCGCCTGCAAACCGGAAAGATGTAATAATTTTGCCGAGGAAAGAAGCAGAACAAAATCAAGGCTTTGCGAACTTCTGGCCAGAATGAAACTTGCAAAGAATATGGTTAGCACCTAGTTATATCCGGGAGTATTGAATAACAAGTTTTACGCTGATCATTGTCATTCAAGTGCAAGACTCTTCATTAGAACCACTAGGAGACATGACTGACGAGGTGTTCACATTTACCTTATTTTCATCAGCCGTCTACATTAAAAAATAAATGTATAAGTTCACTACATGGCGACTTCAGTTTGAAGATAACACGTGAAAGAATTTCGATGGAAGGGGGACAATCGGAGGTTAGTGCAGAGCTAGACATACATTCTGACTGAATAGTATCGCGACCATGAAGCCAACTATCTCAGTTGAATGTCCCGTCAACGGGTTTTAAATCCAAGATACCTCCTAAGATAACTCTCGTAGGATTCGACAAATTGCGGACGTAATTTTATTTTGAATGTTTAAATGATCAACCTAAAGAACTCACACCAACGGACTTGGATAAAGCAGGAAGTTTCCGGACAAAACTTGTGGATATTGCAGACGAGTCTCGTTCTGCTTTATCACCTCCTAAGTGCTCTTTGACGTACGAGCACCATCTAACAATCAAACAGATATGACTAACCAGACAATGGATCCGGTATTTTGCTGTTGATCTCAACTGGGTATTTATCAAATTCCAGTCTATTCCCTCGGACGGACAAAGGTTCGAACTAACCGTCGCAGGAGAGCGCAACGCTGTCGTCGAAAACCAAGTGGTCAGTGGTCGTGTACAATTCTTTGATTCACAAACTGGCCCAACGGTTAGTCGATCTTTGAATTTCATCTAGCTGAGATTAGCACCCGATTGTTTGAAGGATCCTCTTGAATTTGTTGGATCATTAATGAAGTGTTGGTTAGTTTATGAAAATGCTTTCCAACCCCATCGAGTCAGTTTGTACTAACCTACTGCTGTGTCAAACCGTTTGGTTTTTTATAACTGTAACTATATAGCTGGTCGAAACATCTCAGCCATCGTTCCACCCACGCTTCTGGAGGATATTATCTTTTTGTATACAGGGGCCGTTTGTTCTTACTCTGTTAGCGTGGAGGTTAGTGCAGAGCTAGACATACATTCTGACTGAATAGTATCGCGACCATGAAGCCAACTATCTCAGTTGAATGTCCCGTCAACGGGTTTTAAATCCAAGATACCTCCTAAGATAACTCTCGTAGGATTCGACAAATTGCGGACGTAATTTTATTTTGAATGTTTAAATGATCAACCTAAAGAACTCACACCAACGGACTTGGATAAAGCAGGAAGTTTCCGGACAAAACTTGTGGATATTGCAGACGAGTCTCGTTCTGCTTTATCACCTCCTAAGTGCTCTTTGACGTACGAGCACCATCTAACAATCAAACAGATATGACTAACCAGACAATGGATCCGGTATTTTGCTGTTGATCTCAACTTAGTAGTTATCAAATTCCAGTCTATTCCCTCGGACGGACAAAGGTTCGAACTAACCGTCGCAGGAGAGCGCAACGCTGTCGTCGAAAACCAAGTGGTCAGTGGTCGTGTACAATTCTTTGATTCACAAACTGGCCCAACGGTTAGTCGATCTTTGAATTTCATCTAGCTGAGATTAGCACCCGATTGTTTGAAGGATCCTCTTGAATTTGTTGGATCATTAATGAAGTGTTGGTTAGTTTATGAAAATGCTTTCCAACCCCATCGAGTCAGTTTGTACTAACCTACTGCTGTGTCAAACCGTTTGGTTTTTTATAACTGTAACTATATAGCTGGTCGAAACATCTCAGCCATCGTTCCACCCACGCTTCTGGGAGGATATTACTTTTTGTATACAGGGGCCGTTTGTTCTTACTCTGTTAGCGTACCCTATCGTCAAAATGACGGCATCGCATTGGAAAGTCCTGTAGGTTCTACACTTACTGACATATTTTTAGATTTGATAGAGGGGCAATTATGCGATACCACTGCGAGTGCCAAACTTTACAGACATTGCATCCATGATATACTAATTTTCAGCGACGGGAAATATTCGATTTCTTTTAATCTTGCTATTAGTATTCACCCTTGTTTATCACTGTCTCCTAGCTAGAGAAAATCGAATGATATCTTGGATCCCTTGGATAATCTGTACTGAAGACGTCCGAATGACACAACAGTCCGCGCTGTCCACCATAAAGCAATCGTTTTAAACATTTCCCATTTCAAATTTTTGCACCAGTGGCTTACAACTATGAACTTGGTCAAGACGCTTTCCCTAGAGGTGAGACAGCTTTGCGCCTCCAATGAACCGAAGAAAGATGCACAGTTTCCGATACGGACTCTACTGGAAAGTGGATATTCGAAGACAGCACGCACAAAGCTAGATACTACCTGCTCGTTACTGTCAAAAGAAAAGAGGTCATGTTGCAAAAACCATTTAAAGACAGTCATATATTCGCAAACTAACAGTCTCTGTTGTTCTCAGTAGCTCGGCCGCCCGAGTAAGTCTAAGCCAGTCTATCATGGACATGCGATTCCAAATTAGCCAACTCCAAAGAAGCTTGTGTGGTCCTTACCATCTGTCGTGGTGACAAAGGATCGCGGAACACATATCAAGATGTCTTTTATTCAAGACGAGACAACAGTCAGCTGGTGGCCGCTCTACCACCCGAAACCCAAAGTCATCAACTAAGACATACTTGTTCGTCTCAGCTCATTCAGTTAGCCCCAGACGGACGCTGGATATTCTAATGTGCAATCAAACACCTTGGGCAGTAGCATTTGGTGAGGCAGTGTTGATTAAACTAAGAAAGCCAGCTCAAATCCATTGACTCAGAACATGCGTCTACATTGGCGCTAACTTCGGGTTATCCCTTGTTCCATCTGAATATCCTCACATGTTTTTCGAACTGGTATTTCCCGTGTACTCAACCCATAATTGTATGTTTTGCGTAATAGCTGACGAATATAATAGTGTTAACATCTCGTCAATCATGCCTTATCCTGGCTTCCATGAAATGGACTCAGGGGACTCCAGCTGTAAGACGTTCGATCGAATCCGATGTGCTATCAATAAGTTGGTTACTAGAAAAGGGAAAACTAACAGGCCTGTTTAAATGGAATTGGTTTTTTAACCTCGGATTTAATAATACACGTCCGGTAGTCAGTCTCTGGCAGGTCAGCGGCAATGAGAGCGGTCCCCGAGTCCAAGGTGATTTGTCGCAGTTTTTGGTTTTCAGACCAGCAGTTGCTCATATTCTTTACTCTCCCTAATTCAAGTTTTTGAAACCACCTTGTTTATATTGATTCCGATCGGGTGTTCTAGTCTTAATTGTAGCCCTTCATTGTATATTGAGATGACTGATGTGCATCCCCAGAGGGCCAAACTCGGTCCAAAAAAATAATCTGATACCATTACACTTTCAAGAATAGGGGTCCTAACGAATGAATACTACTGATAAGCTTGTTATACACTCTCAGGTAGCCCCGAAAGAGCGAATCTAGTCGCGGGCTGTAGAATAATTTTCAGCAAATTTATGAGTAGTGTTGAGGTAATGTTTGAGGTAGAAATACGAAACCACCTTAAGACTAACGGCAGTATGTAGAACTTTGGTTGACAGTTTATGCTAGGTTCCAGCGCTCAGGCATGGTCACACGGACATCTATCACAGAAGAGCCAACTGGTGATCCCATGGCTATACCCTCATTGTGCTGATAAAACCCACAACTGAACACGTATTTCATGTCCGTAGTGCATTGAACGGAAAGATCTTTTACGATAATAACCGGAACTAACAAAGCATAACTTCTGGTGCTCAGACAATCAGAGGGAATTTACTTATCCTTAATTGGGAATATTGAATAAAAGAGAAGATCCAACAATGAAGAACCAATTGCATTCCGGAAAGCTTGAATCCTTGCTGAACTCAGTAAACTCTATCCAGTGTACAAGATCCAGACGTTCAGCTATCCACTGAGAAGTTTAGTGATAAGGCGATCCATAATCCACCAGATCGGATGCGTTGGATGGCCAGGTTTATAAAAGCCTGACAAACCGTTATCACTACACTAAAATTTAGTTGGTCTTAAAACTACAAATACTGTAGTGAAGTGGGATGGAGGAAAGTGCATCCAAGTTGGGTGCAATAAATGGAAGAGCCAGAGAGTGAGTCGAAATTTTGCGAAGGAGCAAAACAGGAGCAAACTAAAAAAGCACTAGAAAAGGAACTGAGAATAAATGGTGTGCGAAGGATGCGAGGGTGGGAGTTCTGTGTACAGAAGATTTGATTTCTCCAGCTAAAGAAAAAGGATAACACCATAAAAATGCCGACAAATTCCTGGAAGCCAGAACACAAATTTTCGACAGTGCTCCATCCGCAAGAATATGTGCGGTTGATCCTTGTCTTAAAAGGCAGTGAATATCAACTTGGCTGGCTCTTCTAAAATATCAGAAATAAAGAAGGCCATAAACTAGGCATGAAAGGAATTCCCTCCCTAAAGTGTACTATCTGGGAGACGAAATAAATACCACAGGTTTTCAAGCTTCCAAGATTTCTTCGCATAAAATAAGACGACAGATAAGCTTCATGGGATCAGCCTCCTGTGCATCGCGATAATGTTAGGGGTCGTGTCTTGTTCAGTCGACCAGTTGTGAGCACTCTAAAGTAGCAAGTTCCTAAAGATCAGCACAGATTTTGAAGCAGTAGAATAATTTTTGACTCAAATTTCGCCAAAAAGGAAATGCCGTGAAGGAGTTCACTCAGTTGTCTTCGGGTGCGAGATTCACAAAAACTTCGATTCGATCAACAGCGAAGCGCTGAGGATTGACTTGTGGGAGTTTGGCTACCCAGGTGAATTCGTCGAGCACATCAAACACATGAGGTGAAAAATCGAACCCGAGGGCGTACCAGCGCAACTGTTTTGATTGAGTTTCAAGTTGATACGGGAGCGAAGTAATGCTGTATACTCTCTCCAAATTTTTTCAACCTCTATGCAACAACTATTTGTTCGCTGACTAATAGATAGGTGATTTTTGGGCAGTACGGCTTCCTGCTTCCCAAAACATAGCGTTCCTGCCTAAGTAGCCTTTTGTCATGTTCTTCTGTCCAATACCAATTTCTCCTCTCACCTAGAAGCATGTCCGTCTCTGTTGTGTAGGCCACTCTTCAACAGTTCAAATTGCAGATGTGAAATGTGATCCAATGCTGTGCTGTTTCAATGATCTAGCTGTGGTAGCTGGTTGTATTNTGCTGTTTCAATGATCTAACTGTGGTAGCTGGTTGTATTTGGTGTATATTTTGGCCTTCAGAATAACTCGAATGCTCCGGTTATGGCCCTCCGAATCTTCCGAAAACATTGCAGATGGAATCGACTAAAAATTCGGAAATGGCCCGTACACACACACTAACTCTCACTGCCGTGTAACACTTTATGCTAAGCAACAACACTATACGGTGAATTCATTTCCGCTGGCAGATAATGTCTGTTCTCTACAGGGCTATTAAGTCTTCTAAACCTGGCCCTCACCTTCGACATTCAATAGCCCGTCTCACTCTTGATCGCTTCATCGCTGGTTTGGGGTACTATGCGGCAGCAGAAATCTGAGTTACAGGTTATCTGGCTACTATTCGCCTAAATGACTGATAAATTTTTATCCTGTCTACGGAGGAACAGGGTGGCAGAAAACATGTTTAAAAACTATTCATACTTTTATGCCAATTCGGGATGATGCAGATGAGAAAGCAGTCTCAATTCGGTACGTACCGATAAAGCACGGTCGGTAGCGAAACAAACATATGGGCCTTCGTGTAAAGTAAAATTCGTTTGGTTATTGGGCGCTCTAACCATCAAGGTGGTTAAAACTAGCCTATCCATTTTTAAATTTCAAAACACCTCCACATATGCTATTCTCAGATGCTAGCTGAATAGAGTTGGCAGAAAAACGCGCATTGTTTCATTCTGCGTCAGTGGTGAATTCTGTGAAGATGCAACTCCACAATCTTGGACAACAGTTCCGATCTCAGAACACCTTGGCAAAGCTGGCAAATTTATTTGGATAGCCCATCTTTCGATGAACTGCCAAGAATGATTCTTTGTTTAACGAAACAAACGTGGTTGTGTTATAAACCAATAATGAACCCAGTTGTTGGCCACATTCCCAGCATTTCTCGTGTGTTTATCAAGTAAAAAACTAGACAAATGTTACTACGCCCGCTCCGGGAACCCAAATGAACAATATCACATAGGTTCAATCGATTCATCAGAATGCGAGCCAATATTTTATAACAAATTCAAACGGTCCTGCTCTCCGTCTTTCATACACAAAAAACGGTATCGGTGTAGTCGTCTGGGGTTTTCTTAACTTCTCATAATAAATGGATCCGTTGAATACATGCATATGTGGCAAACTTTGAGACTTGTAGGTTCAAATGGTCCATTCGGAAACGTATCTCGACGAACTTATCCATAAGGAGCAGCCGGGGGAAGTCCGACTGCCGACACAACAGCTCTGTTACGAATCTTTGACAAGTAGGCTCATCTAATTCATAACAATGAAGTTGTACCAACTTTCTACCTATTACAACTAGAGTGGTTCGCCCTGCATAGTATCGTGCGGGGAAGTGCGGTTTTCTACTTTAACGTAAATGGAGAGACTGATGGATACGATGTTATATCGTTTGATCTTGTGCTGGCGTTCATGCTTATGTCATCATGCTTGCACCGTGTGATGACTCCCAAAAAACCTCTGAGTTTACCCACCGATATTATTCCTTCGTGTACACACTGAACTACCAGGCTCCCTGTGGTAGCAATTCCGTCTTCGGGTAAACAGTTCGTATTATCCTGGGTATGCGTACGCATCCTACCAAAATGCTCCTCTGCCTACCAAACCAAATGCCATTATACAGTCAACGGACGGGGCATAAAGCAAGCTGATGTTTTCCCTGAATCTCTCCCATTATGCTTCATTGAAAAAATCACATCAGAGATACTGTGCCTGGTCCAAAAAGGTTTCGCTGGAACGACTATATCAAATGGTCCCGCCTTCGACCGATTCGACATAATACGAGCTGTGAGTTTACCAGCGCTGACGCAAGTACAGTCCAAAGTGAATTCATCAGATGAAGCTGTGTGTTTTGTAGTATCTGTCCACCAAGTTTGAGAAGTTCTACAGGCGATCAGTTGTTTCCGAAATCGCTGTTTGTGATTCTACCAACATTGGAAGGTCATCTACATAACTTTCCCCCTCTTTTGCGTCATCTGATTCGGTTGAGTTCACTTCACTTCTGACGGGCATTTGGGAAGCGAGTCTTCCACGCAACTAGCACATCTACAGATTTGGTGGGATTTGCCCTTTACGGATGACTGGAATTAGTTGGAAGCACTGAGTTTCACTCAACATTCATTCTTGCACACATCTAAGAGTTCTTTGTGACTTGGTCTTGTGTTTCGAAATTCTTATTAAGCAGATGAGCTTGACGGATCCTTCAGTACTGTGGTAGCAGTTTCATTCTTCTACTCAAACCTCGACTTTGGATTTCTTGGGAGTTCCTCCATCCCATGTGTTTTTTCAGTCCACTATTCACCCACTGACTATTGGTTCAGGGTGTCTCTTGAAAAGCAGCTCCCGAAATTCCATCACACTTGTCAAGTCCACTTTTCGGAGGAACTGTGGTCGGAACATTTAATGACGAGTCTGGTATTAACCGGATTCTAAAATTACCCACCCCATCATCCCAGATATAATCCTACTGGTTTGGACAGTCTGGCTAACTCATGGTAGACTAAACTGAGTGAATGGTTTTGCTTACAATGAACCCATAACTTCCCGGAACGATTATCTTCACTTCCATCCATTCTCTCGTGTTTCCGCTTCTCGGTTATCCGAAGGATTCATGTGAGACACTATACAGCCGTTCTGATTCCTCTCAATTGCTTAGGAAAACGATGCTCAGCTTTATGCGGATGTGTTGCAAATGGTACCGCCTTGATAACGACCATTTTGATTCATTTCATGGCTAAGCACCACATGGTATACTGTTAGGTTGCATGTAAACTTATCACCTTTGGAGACTGCGTTACGGAGTCTGCCTTCTCTTCCACGAAAGTTGATACTTGGTGATGGCTTGTACTGAAGAGTACTCACATTTCACTTGGATCTAATAGCCAGATATGCCTCTATCGACCGAGCGGATACGCTCCTATCCTAATTGATCAGATCGATTATTTTATTACATTCTCAGTTTGGTGAGTTTAACTCAGAGGGAACGCTAAACTGAATGGCATTAACCGCTGTTAAACTGAAAGTGGACGGAACCAAAGTAAGCCCAAAACTACCATGTCTCTTCCGGTGGGTCAAGTTATAACAACCTAGACTCAACAATTAATAAATTTGTAAGCGTTTTTCCTCAAACCTGTATATTATGAAGTAGTAATTTGTATGGAATTTTCTTTCAAGCAACCACCTCACTCAAATACTGATATCGTAGGGATTCGTTATAGTCAGTTTTTTTTAATGTACCATCCAGCAAACCCTGATCTTCCTAGAATCTAGTTGGAAGTTGTTTTAGGGTTTACTCGTCCCACAGTCTATTACCCACTTCATCGGGTAGGTACCTTGTCGAATTCCCATTTTGTTTCACCGTGTTGTCTATTCATATGATCCGTATGAGACTGCTAAATTTTAAGCCTCTCGCTGACAGCGGTCGGTAATGGTGTTGCACACCTTGTGTTGCGTGAGTGAATGAACATTCCGTACTCTGATTTTGTATGCCTATCGAACAACAATAAGCGGATTGCCCAAGGGTCTAAACTTCCACGGTAATTAAAGAGAAGTGAAAATCGCAAGCGGTTTACTGATGTGGCCGCTTAATGCACATACGCAAGAGGAGCAGCATGTGTCCGAGTGTGTATGGGTGTGTGGAGGCGCACTCATGAGAGAAGATGCCACAACGGGATTGGTGCCACCCACACGCAGTTGGATTTTGACGAAAGTTTGAGGAGGATGAAGTTCTATTTCATTGAACAGAATAACGTACAAAGGGTTTACAATTCGAGGAGACTATGAAGAACTTTCTCTTACCAGCTCGGTCTGTTGGTTGTGTTTGTGTGTATGTGGGAACATGTGTAACGTTTGTATGATAGCCAGTCGACTACGAGAATTACACAATTTCTCAACCCTACTTGATAAAATCTGGCCCAACACTGGTAAACCGTTGAGAATGTCCTGTTGCTTGAAGTGGACAATTTGCTTCCGATTAGCTAATAAAGAAAACGAGAAAATCTTTCTCAACAAACGCTTTGTCTAAAGTATTTGAGGGGAGTGAACCTAGCGGACAAAGGTCTGGAGTTATAGCACACGAAGTTTGAAAGCAAAAAGCCGCATACTCAACTGACGCCATGGCAATAAAAGCTTTAGCAAGCTAAATGAAATTCCACCGTTGCTTCAACTATCGACATAAAGTTTCCCTCTCCATTTTATCCCACAGTTTTGCTCTAGAAGTGATAATATTCGCTTTGTCTGAGACATAACGCCTTTATATGATCCTATTAGTGAGTGGTTCCTTTTCGGTCATTACGAATTTCGTTCTTCCAGTGTAATTAGTTAAGAAACATTCGCAGCATATTTAGAAGGTCAGGATGAAGCGGTCATTTGGGAGATGAAACAGTTACAAATGAATCCTTCGTCTTCGACACTTTATTGACCGAAAGTGCAGCGAAAAACTTATTCTCGGGATTCACTTATGCAGAGTTTTCTTATTATAATGCACCAATTACAATAAGGTTAAAAAACATCTCAAGGGAGGGGACGAATTCGGAAAGTACATGAACTTTAATTTTAGGTTAATATAGTGCCCAACCCAATGCTATTTTTGAAAATCCCTTTCGAGTAAGATAGTGGGGGCTGAAGTCCAAAAACTGTGATGACTTGATCAACACAGTAAGATTCCTATTGGATTTTTTGCTAATCTTTGCGATCCTCTTGAAATAACTTCGGATAAAAAATAGACAACTTGTACAAATTGAATTGAAAAATCTAAGTACACAGAGCGAAACTGAGGATACTACTAAGAGTGGATTCGAAGACCTCCCGTCCCGTCTGATTGACAGGACCACCAAAGACACTTTTTTTCTACCACAAAATTTCACAGACCAGCCACGGACAAACCTGAAAACTTAAGCAGTGCTGTCTATCACCGCAGTTATTAAGCTACCAAACTGAATGAACTCTGAAGACAGCTCAAACCAACTCACCATATGCACATTCAGGAATTCGACTTGTCACATGTAGCTCAGTTAAGGCGAGGTAATACTGTCTAGGTTGCTTGCGTCACCTTGGACTCAGTCTGTGAATTGCTGTGGCACATTGTGTCTCAGGAGTGTGCCCACACTGGTCCACTGGTTTCAGTCTGTGCTGTTCCACTTCACCGGCTGTATCCGAGTCTCACAATATTTGGCCATCGTACTCATGGGGAAATGCTGTTAGAACAAAAACATCTGGGTCCAATAAACTAGACTGCCGTTATGTCACTGTTGAATGACATCCAGTAACTAGGTGACTCAGTCACATTTGACCAACGTACTAGCATAGTGTAGATAATCCGCTTTGGACGATCGGCATTACTCTCGCTAACTTCGAATCCCCCGAGTGTATCAGTTTTTACCCGGGTTTGGCCCGGCCCGAAGCGGCGGGTCCCAAATTTTTTATAAATCGCCCACCTTCCCGTCCCCGATACAGAATGCCATCAAGCGCTCTCATTTTATATAAATTATCCGAATAGTAGACCAGAATGTTTGAAAAGTCACTGTTTTCCAGAGGAGCTCCTCAGAAGACATCTTTCTCATTTGGGCACGATTTGCCTTTCAATAGTTAGAAAGAGAAATCACTCCTTAGGTGAGGCCAAATACTCACTTTCCAGTAATAGTCTGACGTTGGGAACTACTGAACAATAAAAATTGTAGCTAATGCAACGCACGAGTTTGTAGCACGACACCAAGCTTTTGAGTATTAAGAAAGAAGCTGGTGCATATTTGTTTTCTGGCACTGCCAACCACATTTAACACTGTATGAAATGTTTTTGCTTGCATTGGAGACATAATGCATTGGAGGCGTAATGCTTAGGATGCAATGAACAAAGTCTTTGCATTTTGCAAAGACCAGGAAGACATTCACAAATCGCCCTCCACATTCGTAAGTTGCTGTGAGGCATTACGGCCATGGATGACATCTCAGTGTGATAGGGAATCAGCGCACTTACAATGATGTATAAATGCTTGTCCCGAGAAAACAGCCTTTGGAACCATATCTGCTCAATAGAAAAGTGCAAGTAAAACCCCAATAGCGAATTGGTGTGACTCCAAACCAACAAAATTGTGTCGGAAAAGAGCCGACTGAAGCCACCTCGTCCTGCTTGCAAATATCTTTGATTCACAGTTTCGTAAAAATCAAACGAACTCGCACTTGATCGGTGTCTGGCAAGGCAATTCACTGAAGATTATTTGTATGGCGTGCAAGTGCTCAGCTAAAGCAGCATTTAAGCAAACCCGTGGTTCGCAAACTTTAAGCTCTGTATGTGCAAAGATAACCTTCACCTTGGGTATATAACTTGAACCGTGTAATCAGAGCGGCTAGAACAATACATAGCTAATACCAGAAGAAGGGACACTACTCTGCAGAGTACATAACTGACATCTTTATCGGTAACAGTCTAACGTCTGACTCTTCCAAAATATTCCCTCTGTAAGATAGATCTTGTATTCAACATACACTCGTTTGCACACCATTTTGTCCTTAAACGCAGATTCTTAGTTGTAACTCCCGTTTGTGATATTCTTCAACTGAATATGCTGTGCATAGTTAACCTCATTTTTAATTTGGTACTATATTCGAGGAATCTTGAAGCCTGTCATGGTCTGTCGAAGATTTTTTAGCAGCCTTATATAGTGCTCATTCAAGAAAAAAACGCAACACCCCTTTTTCAGTGATCGTCGAATTTAGATGATTATGTTAAACTAATCACCTATATTGCCGACACGGTAAGGGGGTTTGTTAGTCCAGCGACACCAGGGATACCAGCTTCATAATCACTAAAAGCTTGAAATCTTCAGCCCGGGAAATTTGATGTTAAGGAAATTAAACTCATCATGATAGTCGTGCTGTTCACCATGAAGTTGAATACATGTCGAGCACAGGCGTAAACTATTTGCACAATCCTTTTCCCACCTGGACATTATGGGGTCCTTATAACACGAAACTCATTTAGTCTTCAACGGAAGTGTATCGTCGTTGCAGCACAACCTCGGTCAAGGGCTCAAGAGCTCTCACACACGAAGAAACATGTAGCGACAAGGGTCCGATTGTGGCCTAAGTTGAGTAAAACAATTTTCCTAATCTGGTCTTCTCAATCAACTAAAACTGATTAGATAGGAATGGGCGGGCGGGTTTGTTACCTTGCAAGTTTACAATGATTACAGTGCAAGTTGTTGACTCTGTTGATTTGGTTCAGATTTTGTCGAGTCTGAGAACATTCCACTTCTTAAATTACCCCACACTACTGTCTTGTATATTGTTTGTTCCAATACGTTACACATTTGTGTAAAATATAACTCTTTGGTGAACGTGGCTTTCCATATCCACAATGTCATTACTCATTTTGATGGTTTCTTAGATCAAAAAATTTGTTTTGGATTTTGGCTGCTAGCATGGTATGCATCACTCCCTTTTGACAGAGACTGGTCTTAGTATATGAACTTCTTTACTGTGTTACATAACGGTATTTTTGGTTGTTCTTGGACGACTTTGTTACTGAGTTTTCATGTGTTATTCAATGTGAACGTGAATACGGAAAGTATTCGACGTGGGCTCGGACCACACATATTTATCAACACATACTCAACAGTTGCGACCCGTAAGTCGATGCAGTAAGTGAAGATGCGCACTTACGCTTACTTAGGGGTTAAATGTCGATTTCTTTCTGGTCTACCCGGAATAACTCAAATAGGCAAGCTGATAAACGAAACCATCAAACTCAGCAACTCCAAAGACCCACAACGGCAGACACCTCAAGTCAAACACTTATATCCATCTCCGTCCAATAGCCACCTATCATCTTTAACACCTGTTCCCTTGGAGTACCGCTCCGACATCCTAAAGACCAGCCTGTGGCGATATACTTGTAGCTTAGCCTCTAGTTTAGTCTAATGTTTCTAGTCCTTCGTGGTTCCGCCCCGTTTAGGTTCACTCAAGCCTCCTTTCTTTGTCCATTTGAAAAACACCGATCTAGAGTGAAAGGTTTCCTTTAATTTGACGACCATATTTGTAGCTATATGTCCTCTTTAAGCGAACTCTTTATACCCAGCGCAAAAGTCGAACTCATTCGTAGCCAGCTTTTAGAGCACTAACACCTGTTTGGTAGAAACAGTATTCATTGTCTAAACCGAGCTAGAACCACGTTTTATCCAAAAAGCAGCTCGTTCAATTTCAGCAACCAAAGTGTTGCTCTGTAACCACCCATGTTTTCATTTGGTTTGATGAGTCAAGTAATTCTTTTCACACTCCCGAGAAACCGGACTTACTCGTTCATTAGTGCGTTCTCAACCGGAACCGCGCGATTCTTTTTAGACTATAATTACCCTAATGGTGATACTTCACTGTCAGCTCACTATCAGCTTGTGCTTAGTGCGCAGTATGAGGTCTAAGCAGTCCACCAATGTCAGTATTACCAAAAACAGATTTTGCACAGGATATTGGTTGTTGATTTGAGTTCTCCATCAGGGAGATCGCTTCCAAGAAGGAACTTTCAGAGCTTGTATTTGTATCAGAAAACCTGATTTCGAAAAAAACAGCCGCTGGTTTACTGAACCATCTTATTTTCGGGTCATCTGACATTCGTTCTGGTGTTAATTTTTTCCTGTCTTTCTGTTTTTGTCTACCTACTAACTAACGCCATGGATCACTGATAGCAGACATATCGTTAAAATGTACATGCCGCACTGCAAGACGCAGTTCAGCCTGTGATAATCGGCAGGTGTAAGGGAACAACAGTGGCCTCTCGAATCTTTGTAGATGTTGTATATATGATTCGCCAGTTTTTGGTATCAGCTGCTGACCCGCTCCAGTGCCCCGTGTCTGAAAAAATACTCACAGAAAGGAATACAACAGCTATAGTCCGAACAAGTGAGTGCGTGCGAGCACGAGAGCAAAGGTTACAACGGCCCCACGCTATTTAAAGGGGACTTTCTGACATTGACCAAGTTTGTCTGATAGGCATTAGTGAACACCGTAACATCAGTCGTGCCTCTATGAAATGCCGGAACGCTGATTACATTCGGTCGTGCTTCTGTGGCGTGCATGAGGACTCATCGGCTTTTGCCGAATCGACTGAATGATTGACTGGCCTGAATGCTTTCCGGCTTTCCTGTTGAGATTTTGGTGGAGCAGTAGGTTCCGGGCGCTCTCAGGTTACTTTCAGGAATCTGATCTTCATGACAGATGTGAAGCGGCAGTGTCTGTGTTTGCACTACGCTAAACCCTTGGTTACCCACGGGTGTGTGAGGCCCAACTTGGCTTACAGTGCACAGAAAAGCAGTTGCGACACTTAAAGTGAGAAATTTACCGTTGATCTTGGCGTCTCTGTGGAAAGCACATTAGGAGGAGAAACAGTCTGGTAGTGTTTTGATGAAGAATCGACCGGCAGGTTCTGAAACCTATCACATAGCACTATACACTCAGGCCAAGGCAAAAATAATGTAGAAATACATAACCGAAGTGCTTCTATGTTCATTTTGTTGCTCAGGAGAACTTAAATTTGGCAGACCGTATATGTCCATCCGATGATTATTCGTACATCAGCTCTTTGTGTCTTAACGTTCTACTGGTGGGTTTACCTTGCTTGATTTCAGGATTGATCTTGGCAAGCGCCACACACCTAACAACACCATGTATGTTTACTCGTGCATCTACCATGGTGCTTGCCAAATCGCTATGGAGCACCGTTAACTCACAGTCAAAGTTCCGAGAAAAGCAGTCATCAATCAGTATGATGCTTCCTAAATGTGAACGATAGGAAAACGTCTGCATTGTTGGTTTTATCAGTAATATGGCGGCAAGCTTAATGCGTGCCGCCAATAGCCCATGGAACGATAAGTTAGCTTGCACACTGTCGTCACTTTCAGCTGTAAATAGGTTTTGGATGAAATGATTTCGTCTCTACGTACTGCATTTGTCAACATAGCAATGCTGGCCATAGTGCTTCTCATGTCGCTATGCTGCCGAATACACCATCTGCACACAACCAGAGGGAATCGAAGCCGAACTAGACGAAAGCTGTGCGTGAAATCGAGTGACAAAGTTTGGCACTGTGTGCAACATGTAAACAACACAGCAAAGCAAGCAAAAGTGCATAATTTACAAGATCATCTACCGAAGGTTGGTGTGACACAGCGGACAGACTCTGCCGAAACTAGCATACACCTACATAGTTTGGTTGTACATGAGGTAGTGGGCTGATCGTGTTCTGTGGTCAGTGATCACGGATCGAACGTCGCAGAAGCATGCTAAACGTAGCAACAACGTTTGGTAGATTTGGAACACCGTTTGGGGGAATAAAGGAATTTGGCCTCCAAACAGACCCACATTAAGTTCATTTCGGTAGGCAACATAGAGCACGTTCCTTCACCGAGCCACCTCATCAAAACGAGGTCGTAGTGGTGAAGTTCACGAATTGACACGGTCGACAAGACACGTGAAGATTGCGTAACGTGAATGTGAATCAAGTTGTTGACGTGGCCCGGCAACCCGAGCTTTCTGAGGCGTGACCAGTTAGCTTGGTAACGCCTTGGGAACACCGGACGAGCATCCGTGTCGTTTTACAAAATCTGTCGTTGAAGCTTGAATCCAACGCCCTCGATTTGCTTGCAGTCGCTTGCAGGGAAAAGTAAAAGGTGATGCATCTGTCTACAGGAAACAGTCACAAATGGGATTGGTTATCTGAAGAAAGAGGAAATCACAGAATAACTTGCAACGGCAAGGTTTTCAGGTCTGAAAGTAACGAATAGCTTGAAGCAGTGGACATCAGTATTCGAACTGCCCTAGCTAGGTTTTTATCCTTCAAGGAAAAGAGTGTTGTTATGCATAAGTTTCTGTCCATTTCCAAAACTCCCAGTCCATGCTGGCGTGGAGCAGTGACGGCACTTTTGTCCTCAAACTTATATGCGTGGTGTAGCTAGCGCACTCCGATGGATGAATCTTTCAACGTCAGGAACAGTTATTCAGCTGTCCTTATTTTAAGGCTCATCAATCGGGTGGCCGTCAGTTATGTGGCTGCTGATCTCAGTTAACATATTACTAGCCGTCTGATCAACAGGCAGCAGACACATACAAGCTACTAATATCTCAACATATTGCCACTTTCAAGTCGAATGCTTGCCGTTACCTTATCCCTCAACGAAACAGTGACGAAGGCGTTCTGCGTATGTTTCACCACAATATAGACTCAGTTTTACAGTTAACTCAAAGAATTTAAGTTCTGTACGCTTGGACAATATGCTGTTAACATGGCCTCACTTTGCTCCGTCCATTTTTATTGTACCGTACCTGACTTCCCCTGCAGTCCGAATTTACGGTCGTAAATCCTCTGCTTATAGGCTTAGGTTAGGACGTGCAGAGCATTACTTACTACGGTAAATAGTCTAGACTGGACCAACTGTCTTCTCTCCCTCTAATGACAAGCAACGATGTTAACATCAGTGAATATCACCTCCCCTCTGCTCAGCACATGTTCCTGTAGTTTGACAACACTCAGTTGAGAACATTTTTGTCTCTGGGCCTTAGGGAGAGACAAACAAACAATTGTCGGTGTGAAGCCCCTTAGTGCTTCATAAATAAGTCAACCCGTGGATCATCAAATAATTGCTTGATCGAGCGTCTCCGAACCGCCTTGGTGACACGCATTGTTCTTCGCCTCGAGGAATGTGAACAACGTCAAATGTGCGGGGTTGGTCCTGTCGCCTCCTCTCAGCGGGGCGGCCTTTGTGGGACTAAAACGCCACAAAGGAGCTGTCCATGGGTCAAGGGCCTGGTTTTTAGTGAACTTCTAGCGTGCAACTAAACGGAAAATCAAAATTTAGGGGGTTTGTGCGTAAAATTTTTACTTAATTGTATGCCATTCTGACTGCAGTACATATAGGAAAGTTATGTGTGACCTTTGGTTCCCAAGGCACCTTCAGTGTTTGGCTTTAGCAAAGCTGTTTGTGACATATCAGAAGAAAATCGACAACGCGATGATAATGACTTAATTCTGTTGTGTTTTTCCATTGTGTTTTTTCATTGTGTATTTTCATTTTCTTTTTTTAAATTACCGAGTAGCCGTGTGACTTAGGAGAATACTTTTGTAGTTCTTGCTTGCGAACTCTGACACGCGCTACCTATGTACTTTAATTAGCAGAGCAGTGATATTCGCTTGGTTATTTGTTCACTCAAAAACCGATATTATGAAAACTCCGTGTACTTTTATTTAGGCCGAAGGTAGCATAAATGATAGCCAGAAGATACACTCTTGGATGAATTTGTCTCGTATGCAGTGTGGGGATTTTGAAACTCCATTTGCTGGGATAACCCTGGAAGTTACTTAGCCCAGAGAGAGGTCAGCCGGAGAGTCGGTGAACACCATGCCTCGTAATCTTGGTGTATCGGCGTCTTCTCTAATTACTACTGACAATTCTGCTAAGCGACCGCCCGTGGATGGGTACTATAAGGCCTAACGCTTACGAGAAGGCCTTGGGTTCCGGTCCTTCCATAGGTTTGTGGGGTGCTCATTGTTGAGGGTTCTTCATAAGAAAAGGTTGAAAGCTAGACACTTCTCTTAGTTTCTTACCAGTTTCTCACCTCGCTCGCAGGATGATGAGCACGATAGACTGATGGCGCAAATGTGGTCATGAATTCCGAAGCAAGGTAAATTTTGCCCAAGATGACTACGGAGCGCGTGACACAGAATCACTGATCTCCCGTGACCCTAGAATTAAGGATATTATTAGAATTTTCGAACGTCAGCCAATGAAGGAAAGTGACAGATGTTTCGCATGCTCGTCGATGCTCTTTGCCTGCATGTAATGAGCATGATCAGGGTTTTGTTGGCAAGAAGGATCCTTCGAAATAGAGAATGACTTCAAAGAGAGAGTGCATTATGGGTTATGAGGTGTGTTTTATCAAGGGGAGATAGACCCGCTCGGTCAAGTTGGAACTACTTGTTGTGGTGCGTATCCCAAGTAATGATAAATTCTGCAGTCTACATCTTGCTACGATTAAAACGGTAAGTGGTTCCCATCCCTGGCGTCCCGGCCATTGTTATTGAGTCAGAGCAATATCACACCGTGTGGTTTCACTGCTATGGATTTCAGCAATTTCTGGGTGATTCAGTACCTACAGTAACATTCTAGTCACACCAGCTACCTTGTGTATCTCCAACCTTTCTTAATGCTAATTCACCTAAGCACAAGAATACTGTGTCTGTTTAATTTTCCTGATCAAGTTATCATACGCTCAACCCGTCAGTCATGTTAACTCTGTTGTGAAGTCTCTTCATTCATGCAAGATGATATCAACAGCTTCAGGTTCCCTCGTAGTTGCAAGATTCAGGTCGTAGTTTCACTGCCTAGAGAGCGGCTACGGATCTTTGGTGTAAGTATACACAACCTGGTTTTGTTGGCAAGAAGGATCCTTCGAAAGAGAGAATGACTTCAAGGAGAGAGTGAATTATGGGTTATGAGGTGTGTTTTATCCAGGAGAGATAGACGCGATCGGTCAAGTTGGAACCACTTGTTGCGTATCCCAAGTAATGATAAATTCTGCAGTCTACATCTTGCTACGATTAAAACGGTAAGTGGTTCCCATCCCTGGCGTCCCGGCCATTGTTATTGAGTCAGAGCAATATCACACCGTGTGGTTTCACTGCTATGGATTTCAGCAATTTCTGGGTGATTCAGTACCTACAGTAACATTCTAGTCACACCAGCTACCTTGTGTATCTCCAACCTTTCTTAATGCTAATTCACCTAAGCACAAGAATACTGTGTCTGTTTAATTTTCCTGATCAAGTTATCATACGCTCAACTCGTCAGTCATATTAACTCTGTTGTGGAGTCTCTTCATTCATGCAAAATTATATCATCAGCTTCAGGTTCCCTCGTTGTTGCAAGATTCAGGTCGTAATTTCAGTGGCCTAGAAAGCGGCCACGGATCTTTGGTGTAAGTACACACAACCAGGAGTACCTTATTGGTAATTGCTCTCAATTTGAGAGGTACAGATTTCCGTAATTTTATTGTCCCTGGAGTAACCAAATAAAACTTATTTTTGGGGGCCTTGGTCATGCGAGCCACTTAATGTGAACCTCTGGAACACTAGATCTGGTCAACAATTGCGCCATTTAAGATCGGAAGGGTAGGAGCAGAATACGTATGTTCATATCGACAGACCTTGACACTTGAGTTATGGAACAAAGTGCTGCTCATACTTACGACTGTTTCCAAGAGGTTGCATTGAATTTTCAGCACCTTTTCTATGCCGTAAAGAAGAAATAAACACTTAGTAGAAGTTTTCACAAAAGTAGGAGTCAATTTCCCTCTGCCTATCTGCAAAGTAACAGTTTTCTCCGGAAAAGCTTACTGCAACACATTATTCACAAGTAAACACTGTAGTTCGACTCAAAACGAGATTTTCGTTACAAGGGCTTTCTACAAACTTCACTCCGGTTTTTCAGCTCACAAACCGGTGCGCCGAAGAGCGTTGATTCCAACCGCTATAGCTTTGTCTACGGGGGATAGGCAGGATAAGTGAATGAGGGCCACGCCTTGGAGGTGCTGATCCTCATGGTGCGTTGACGGCAAATGGATCTGTTTGTCTCGTCTGGCTTCACTCCTGACCTAAAGCTGTTACCTTGATGAGGTAGTCGGGCTGCAATTATCCTGTGGGCTATAGTGTCTGAAACTCAGTTTCTAAAGGTTCAGCTATGCCAGGAAGGCCAAAGAGGAGCATTCCGAAAAAAGAGAAATGAATCCCCTTGTTAATCACACTATGAAGCGGTTTAGAGGTTAATTCGTGCTGTCTTCTCAGGAAGGATCAAGAAAGGAAGTAAGGTGGTTCCTTCAGGCAACCAGCATGTCCACATTCATTGAGGAGGCGATGCTGCGTTCCTCCAAGGAATGACGGATTAGAAAAGGTCGATCCTAAAGAGGACACACTTCGACCATCCAACGTTTTATCGCTACCACCTGCACATCATTCAGTACGGTCGGAATACTTTCAAAACTGGAGGGACTACTGCTGCTGAAATAGCACCTGCTGTGAACAGCAGCAGGAGTCAGAGAATAATGCTTTAGTAAGAGTCCTTCAAGAAAACCCAAAAAGTACGCCTCCTTGCGGTTCAGACTTTTGGGTCATAGGCTAGGGGTAGAGTCCCCTTCCATTGCCATGTGGGTAAGACTGTTGATTCTAAGGCTTAAGGTGGGTTGCCTCAACTAAATCTCATCTTTGGACCACTCGCCCTTACAGACTCATTCAGCTGTTCTTTGAGTACAGTAAACATATTCCACTCAGAAAGAAGCAGACATCCCAGACTATTCATGGAGAACTGTTTCCAAGTTGGCTATTCGTTTCAGCGCCAATGTAAAAGTTAGTTAAATGAAGGGAAGTGGCTAGTAATTTGAGATGTCGATCGGCGTGACAGAAAAGAATATCTGATTTTCAGCAAGAAACTATTTGAATTTCGTGGCGACCTATTTTTGGTCACGTAAAACTGTACAGTGGCTCACATTTCACCAGAAAACGGAGGTATTGCAAGCGTCTATCAATTGATCTTCGGGGCAAGCTGTTATGCTGCACCTGAATCGGCAGTTGCTCTGAAGTGAGAGCGAAATACCACAGCACTATTCCAGAATAAAAATCAACTTGAGCGTAGTTTGTTTTCGGTATTATTGGTGGTAGGTGTCGGTAAATCGGTGGAGATATTCCAGCTTCTGGGTATCATTCATTGCCATTTACGGCCGGTATCGTCGAAGAAGCTTCACGGTGGCCACACTCGACTGTCTGGTTCCCGGTGTTTGCAGCTTGATCGTTTGTCAGGTTAGGATCATCTGGCAGCAATGCACCTCACCTTATTTTCAGGGTACTGTCCATGAATTTTAGTCTCAGAGGAAGTTAGCAACATACGGAGATTGTGGAGTCGTTTCACCGGAGAGTGTGGATACAATCCACCCCATTGACGCAGTCGCAACTGGCCGCATGTCGAACGTCGTCGTTGTCACGCCTGTGTGTGTGCTACATTTGGATGCGTTGAACCAATCAAAAGTGGTGGAGCGCAAGTAACCGCATTCTCATTGGTCGGATTTGGAAATTCTTACAGCATGGAAAGGGGTGTGAAAAGCACGATAGGCCAGCAAACCACAGAAAGGTAATTTCTGTAGCTTTATTATTGCACCGTTCATCTATGGTAACGATTAACTTCCGTCGAATGCCGGTTGGTCACTAATTTCTGTTCGTATGGACGTGGGTTATCCAATCCAAACAGGTACACTTGACACTAACCGGACGTCGGAGCTCCCCTTCACCACGGATTCACTCGAATGATACCTATATTCCGGAAAATTCTACCGCAATCCATATGTATCCTCACCAAAACCCTGTTGAAAATCAAAGGAAAAGGCAAATGTTACAACCAGTTCTGGAATACAGCACAACCCCTAATGACACTCAAACAGGAGAGCTCTATGTTGACACAATGCAATCGGAGCTACAGTTCGTGAGTAATGGGAAACGACAGTTCTTATCAGCAGACTTTGACCCGCATGCGTATCTAAATGCAACTTCTCAAGGACACTCAAACAATGGTGAATCCCGATATGACCATCTGCAGCCAATTGATTTCATCAGTGCTCTTGGAAAACCCCTCTCATGCCCCGGCCTCGAGACCTATTCCACAAAGTGTGAACCTGTTGACTTCAGTCCATTTACCCCATCCCTCTTCCGGTCCTCGTACAACTCTTATTCAAATTCAGGATTTTATCCCCACTTTCCACCAGGAAATAGTCAGATAGGGTCACACCCCGAAACCAATGAAGTATCATCAGATAAAGTGCAACTTACTTCGTCGTCTTTCGGCTTTCCTGTTTCACCGAATTTAGAACAATTTGGCAGTGCTGTCGGAAGTGTTGGAGATGTACCGCATTTCGATAAGAGCAGCTGCAGTTCTAGTCTGAAACTGGAGTTACCCTTAAATTACGGAACAGGAAAGGATGCTCGTTCTTATTTTGAGGGTAAGTTTTTGTGTGCCTTATAGGCGTGTGCGAAATATCCTAAGGCCGTATTTTGGTGGTGCACAACGGACCTCTGTAATATCCCTCAGTAGCTCTACACTCCCAATTTTCCTTGAAATGGCGTGAACAATCCGCTGTAAAGAGAATGGACCTTACCTCAGTGTGGTGGCTTGTGTACCCCTGTGACCCACTGAATTATACTAGAGGGATTTCACTTTGACACCCACAGAGTTCCTCATACCATGCTGGTCAGTGGATAGAGTTCTGACGGACACAGTCTCGTGGTCTTTCAATCCGGTGGCTCAAACAGGTGTGGTGAATAGCTCGAAAAAATGTTTGCTACTGTAGTACCATAGTACTACTGTAGTTGTATACGAGCACCAACCCGCTGCATTACGGTCCGGCTTTTGAACTAAATGTTTTCATTGGGGAGTTTAGTGGTTCTTCTGTCTAAGTGTGAACGTCCTTACAGTACCCCAGCCGGCGTACAACCTTGAACGATGTATATTGTGAAATGAGATAGGTATTACAAGACAGAAAACAGAATATCAGTCTTCTGATGTGCGAGGATGAGTTCATCAAGGATAAGTAAAAAATTACGGAAGTAAACGTGAAATTCACAAGGAAACTTGGAGTTCGATGTAAGAGAACATGCTCATGGAACCTTTGTTACAACAGATAATAAAGGTACTGGCTCACGGGAGCCTTAAGTGGCGCCCCTCGTAAGGATGTTATAGGTTGGGCGGGAATAGATCCCCAGACAAGCGTGCCGTCTACCAGACATCTTGTTGACTGTCTGAGCAGCCTTACTTGGGGATTTCCTGTAGGTCAACTGGTAGCGCCATTGATGTAGGCCATTTAACATCTTCGGGGATGCTGAAAAGAGGCCTGAAGCAAATTCAACTAATCACACGGAATCCTTGCCTTGTTTTGTCTCTTATGGTTTGCTAACAGTAACACAAACCGTCGAATAAAAAAGTACACTAGGGCTAGTTAAACTGGCCGAAATAAGCTAGCTGTTTTGGTTCCATCATAATCCATCTGAATGAATGGGTGAATGATTTAGTCTTGATGCTGCCTTCGTATTTGAACCAGAGGCCCTGTTTCTTATTCAGGGTCCCGTCAAAAGTTGTAAAGACGCATGCTTGCGCGGTAAAACTACTTTGTGTGTAGGGTCTGAAGCTTGCATCTTCCAGTACCATTTGTCGACTTGCAGGGCGCATGCATGTCAGAGGGAATGATGCATAAGGTCGACAAGTTTCATCTAGTGGGCGCTTCGTGTAAATAGCAGAACGGAACAAA
Source organism: Opisthorchis viverrini (assembly GCF_000715545.1). Taxonomy (NCBI): domain Eukaryota; kingdom Metazoa; phylum Platyhelminthes; class Trematoda; order Opisthorchiida; family Opisthorchiidae; genus Opisthorchis; species Opisthorchis viverrini. The sequence goes on from NW_008751681.1 coordinate 2,524,067, forward strand.
CGTAACACAAACAAGTCACCGTGTGTAGCGAACCACATACGTTTCTTCAGGGTGTCTACCTGAGAGTAGGTGAGGAAGCTTGCCACCTGAATCCTCTGAAGCAGTCTGAATACGTATTCGTCCATTGTTTTTTTGGATAGCTAGTCTTAGTGAAGCATTGTTTCTAGAACAAATTTTGGCGCACAGACGATGGTAGAGCGTTTATCTGACCACTGGAGATGCTTGTGCAGTGGGAAGGGGTTGGGGAGAGACATCGGTGGACGCCGAACTGCGCGGGCAAATGATACTTCCCGGTTGCCCAGGCCAAGGAAGGGGGTTTGTTTGAGGTACCCCACCTTGAGCCTTTGACTCAAACGTCTGACCCACAAGGCAGTGGGATGACGTAGGGTTTTGTTCGGGGACCCTGACCCTAGCCTTTGACTCAAAAGCCTGACCCACGAGGCAGTGGGAGAGTGTGGGATTTCGTTCGGGGACCCTGACCCTAGCCTCTGACTCAGAAGTCTGACCCACGAGGCAGTGGGAAAATGTGTGGTTTTCTTTGAGGACCCTACCCGGAGCCGACGACTCAACAGTCTGACCTGCTCGGCTGCAGGGAGTTGGCCTAACCCGAGGGCGCAGGGAATAAGGCATTACTGTCTCATTCCTGATGCGGCTGCGCACAGCAGGTGCCTTTTGAGCAGCACCGGGCTCTTTGGTTTTAAAAGTATTTCGACCGTATTGGATAATGCGCCGGCGGTCACGGTCAACCGTTGGGCGATCGGAGTGTGCGGTTTTTGGGGCCGACCTTTTCTAACCCGTCCTTCCTCGGGGGAAGGCAGCATCGCTGCTTCCATAAATATGGACATGCTGGTCGCCTGGGGGAAACACCTTACTGCCTTCACACTCCTGTCGCAGAGGACAGTACGACTTTACCCCCAGACCGCCTCGTAGCACGATTACTCGTAGTACGGGGTCTCGCTGCTCTTGGTCTGGCTGCTCCCCTTTGGCCTTCCTGGCATGGTTGCACCTTGTGGAACGAAGTTCCAGCCAGTGTAGCCCGCGGGATCATTGCAGCACTGAAGCCCGACCACCACGTCAAGGTGGCAGCTTTAGGTCTCCATCCACTGGAGATGGACCGTTTGTGAATGCGAGACCAGAACACTAATTGAAGGCAGCCGTTTTCCAGTACATTTCTAGGTAATCCTTGCGACGGGTGTTTGAGATACAGTTTATACTTGGGAAGTAGTTTGTCACTTAGAGAGAGGTACTTGCTAGTTGCAGGCTTATTTGTGCTCTGGATTAGAAGTTAGTTTGAATTTCAATATGAGGAACATGACGATGGAATTTAGTCACTATCATTGCATCATTACTAGCATCAGATGCACCAGAAACAACAGCGTCATCAAAGGCAGCAACCCTAGTTTTGACACAGATGCTTCATAGCAGTGCTGCCTAAACAGATTCAAGTCGTAGGCTGAATGGCTCAGGACTATATAGCGTTGATTGTAAACCCTCCAAGTACGCTGTGAAATTCTGAGTGAACCATAATTCCCCAGGTTCCCCCTTGTTTTTTTGGCAACTCTCATCAAAGAAATTCCCCCGACGGTCAGCTTCAGTCGTAGAAGAACGAAGTGGACGAAATGACCAAGATTTGTGCAAAACACATATCGACCATTCTTTGGCAGATTTTATCCATATGGGAACTGGTTAGCTGCCTTTTGTAATCACCTTCGTAGTGAAGATCGCTGTGGTCAGACCAATAGATTCGGATGTGTCAATGCGTCGTTACATGTGCGTTCTGAAAACAACCATTGTGGGGAGGGTCATGTGATTGTTGCTTGACCTCGGAACATAAATGTGCTGCCTGATACTTGTAAGCTGAATGGCGTTACTGTCAGTTTTCGATCATAAAACCTCGCTGAAGTTGATGGGTTTCGGAAACAAATCAAACCATGACCGTGAGCCCGTAGAGAGTGCAATGAGGCGGATCCCCACTCAAACCTAGATTACTTAGGCCAAGATATTGGAGACCGCCTCAAAAAAAGATGTGAACTCTGGAGGTTTGGCTGCTCGAACAACAGTGAAATAGCCAAGGAAATGTACCATATAACCCGGTTGAAGCTCGAGGGTTGAAATGTGTCCCGGTTACCCGGTTTTGAAGAGTAGCAAGTAAGGGATATCAAGAATGCGTTCGGCCGCACACCACCCAACTGAGTGCTCAGGTCATAACGTCGAAATAACTTTGAACTGCTTTATGTGGATCATACATGAAGACAACTTCTCACAGCCCAACTTCCACAAACGCCATAGATAGTGCTGCAAGATTAGCTATTGAATAAATGGGTGTCGACACCGACGGCCCATCCTTCAGGGGATGCTAGCTTATGTGGTAGGAGTATCAACGGAGACTCTATTCAAAAGTGTTCATGCGACCCTATGGAAACGGTGATGATTTGACGGGCTACTACAAATTGGGACATTGAGGAGCCTGTTTTCATTTTCAGATTGACAAAAACGTTTTACTGAAAGGGTATTTTACATGCGGTGATTCGGAAACTTTATGAGCAGAGTGGCAGGATGTATGAGAAAACGCATTTTAAGTACTTTTCGGGCTCAGGTGCCGATTTTTAGCAGTGTACCTACTCAGTAACAGTGCCATATCTTGTGTGTGGACTTCGCTAACGAAACCAAAGGGACCAGTCTAAAGTTGAGGATATGAACCTGGTGGACCTTCTCAGCTGTCAAGTGGGCCCTCGTAGATTTTTGTGCAAATTACAGTTTATTATTGTCAGTTTGGGCGAGTTAGCTTAGTGGTCAGAGTACGAAGTGACTGACCGGAAGGTACGTGGTACGAACCCGACATCCACCACTCGACTACTCCTGTCTAGACTTGGATAACCTGGCAGTATCCCAGCCCTCGAGCTTCCTTCAAGTGGCATGACAGTTAGGTACCGAAAGGGTGTTACAGCTGAACGATCATCTTTCTTGGCACGAAGCGTTTGCAGTACTCGACAAACCTACATAGTAAGCTTAAGCCACGCTTCGTTAACAAAGTTTAAGCAAACCGAAGATTCTTTCAAGAAAAACCATTGAGTGCTTATTTAGTGTCAAATGTCGACGGTTGTCGTGTGTTGTAAGATATGATATTCACAATTCTCCCCATTCAATGACACTATATTTGGGGAAAATCAAAGGAAACGGTATTAGTTAAGGCTCAACACACTCCATCCTAGCAATTCAGAGAAACTTCTGTTATTGTGCTGGATAATGCCTCCTTGAGGAGTGTTTTCCAAAATAATTATGGGACGTGCCGAATAATTGTCCTCAGCATGCCTGTGACGGAGGTACTAAGATGAAATTAGTGACAGTTTTTAGTTTGCAAGCACGACTGACCTACACGGATGAATGGTCACGTTGAACAAGACACGACGATGACAAGATGATTTTGATTATGACTATGTGAAATGTGTTCTGTCAAGGATCGAAAATTATGCATTTTGGGAGAGGCAAGTTAGCTAAACTTCGTAGGTCGCTGAAACGGGATGGGTTGCTAATGAGGCACGAGAAAATGTTCGAAGTGGCGTTGTTGGAGTTGAGTGAGGTAGACTCTTTCCCTGTATGTCATGGCGACGGGCGAGCATACGACTTTGCAGGCCAATAATGAAGCTGTGGCTTCCAAAGCTTACGGTTGTTGAATAGAATTTTGGATAAAGGATGGAGCCAATGAATACCGGTGCTGTAAAACTGATCAGCTTTGGCAAGTCACGCTGTTCGACGGTGGGCTGAAGTGACTGCACTATACACACAAGTGGTCAATTGAGGTGATTATAGGGATGGCAAATTAAGTGTCGAAAACGCTAGAAGTTTCAACCACTTTTTCATCCTGAGTGTTTTATGAGATTTACCGACGGCCCATCCTTCAGGGGATGCTAGCTTATGTGGTAGGAGTATCAACGGAGACTCTATTCAAAAGTGTTCATGCGACCCTATGGAAACGGTGATGATTTGACGGGCTACTACAAATTGGGACATTGAGGAGCCTGTTTTCATTTTCAGATTGACAAAAACGTTTTACTGAAAGGGTATTTTACATGCGGTGATTCGGAAACTTTATGAGCAGAGTGGCAGGATGTATGAGAAAACGCATTTTAAGTACTTTTCGGGCTCAGGTGCCGATTTTTAGCAGTGTACCTACTCAGTAACAGTGCCATATCTTGTGTGTATTTTGTATCTTCCTGATATACTTACGTTGTCCTTTTCTAAGCTTTCCGAAGAGAATTTACAATGTTGGAACTAGAATAAGAGGTTGAAAACTCTTCTGAAATAGGCTATGCATTTGCCCTAACATCCCTAGATCACAGACGCTTCCCTCCCAAAGTGACTACCACTCGATATATTTCTCCACCCTTTAGACCGCTGAAAGACCAGCGAATATGCGCTGGTCACGTGGCAGGTTAGAGAGACACATTTTGAATAAATTGACCCCTCGTTAGAAAATTTACGGTTAGTTTAACCATCAAGTTCTATAATCTTTGTCCAGCGTCTCTTTTACCCTTTTAAATGTCTGATTTTGAACCATAAGATAGGGCTGTTTATTGGTTGTAGCTCACACTGGGGGGGGGTATGAAGAGGAAGCTTACTGGACCTCCATACAGTCGGATACGACACTCGGTGCCTGTAAAAAATATGCCGAAGTCCAAACCCGTCTGAAAATTGAATTGCGACCGAAGTATTGTTTAACTTGGATGATTCCTGTCCACCTCCGAGGACGACTAGTTTTATCCGTAACGATCATCGTAACGCTGAAAAGCAAAATCTCGCTAGGAAAGTTAGTTACCACGTTTCCCTAGATTCTGGAGTTTCAGGTAGGGGCTGCTGCTATTAACCATTTAATATGCGCCAGAAGACCCAACTATCTTCTTTTATCTGAGATATTTGTCCCGGTTTTAATGTTAATTATATGTGGGGTTGGGGAAACTTAAGTTTTTCTTTACATATTCGTCTCACTTTGCCGTTCCCCCCAGTAGAAAGTGCAGGAGAGTGCAGAAGTGCCCTTCACAACAGTTTGCGCTGTCACACCAATTCCGCATCGAAAGTACAGTCCGGCTTGCAGACACAAAACGCAAGCCTCCGTATGTGAACGAGCTACCGGTAAAATTAACTGAATGTCTCAGTTGTGTTATGCTTCAAATGAATACCCACTTGAGTTTTGTCCTGCCAATCGTTCAGCTGCAACACCCTTTCGGCGCTTAGCTGCCATGCTACCCGAAGGAAGCACGAGGGCTAGGATACCGCTAGGTTGCCCAAGCCTAGGCAGGGGAAGTCGAGATGCAGAGGTCGGGTTCGAACCACGGATCCTCCGGTCAATAAATTCGCGCTCTAACCAGTTCAGCCATATCGCCCCCCTAACCACCTGCCAATAAGGCCAGTCTATCGTGAAAATTCGAGAAGCATTATATAGCTGCTTCATATTTATTGGGAATCATCAGCAGTGCGCGTCTCGTGAAATCCGCCAACTTCCGGCCAGTGGCTTGAACACATTTACTCGGCCAATAGCTGCTGAAAAGTATTCTGATTAGCTCTCATTACCGGCTACCAAATATACTCCATATTGACTGTCTCGTGTTACAGTCGAAGGGGTATCTGGGACAATAAAATGTTTCGTTTGTTAGAGTAATATTAGTGGTGCTGATAAGTAGTCCCATCCGTTTGGGCCTTTGTATCTTGTCAGGTACCCCCACTTCCTATCCATCTTATTTCGTCCTTTAAAAACAAATTAGGTATATGTAGAGTTGATCACTAGTTTGCAACGGAAGAACCAAATGGGTGTTTTTTTTGGAACTTTCTTTCCACAAATATGTTGTACGTTTCATTTGGAACAATTCTCGGGAAGGCAAAATATTCTCCTTAAAATGATGCCTCATAAAGTTTGTCAGCACATTTGCCGGTTGTTTATTTGGTCAAACTGGAAAGGAAAGTGTGCGTGAAAGTCTCCTTTAAAGGTTGCTTGTAGCTTGGTAAACTTCCAACCGCTATAATGCATCATCTGCACAATCGATTGGGAAATATGGTTGTGCGTTTTATCACGATTCGTCGCCTATCCTCTGGACCGGTGCCAAAACCAGGCACAGTTTCCGTGATTCCGACAAGCCGTCGCATTCCTCACCAAAACTGGAAACAAAAAACCATCAGTTACTCTGGAAGACACTTAATTTTAACGTTGTTCTCTTGAAATAAGACAATGCTACCCATGTCTAAGTGGATTCAGCTCAATAATGGACTGATGTTAACAGGCTATTTAAAGCGTGTTCCTTACATAGTTTTGCCAATAGTGGAAACTGGTCTTCGGGTTACGTCACTGTGATTGCTGATTTACACAAACTCTACATCTAATCTCTGTTGACCACAATCCACGCTTTCTGGTTAATATCGATTGCAACCAGCTCGACGTCAAATCGATCTTGCTCACTACGATGTAGCTCAAACAGAAGCCGCTGTTTCTTTTCGAAACCTTGTTCGTTCACTGTAAGCTGCACATCCATGTACGAACGCACGCAGACAGATCGGCGCGACGTCGTGTCGAACAGTTTTTGGCAAGCCCCGAGTGACTAAGTCGACGACCTATAATTACACGTTAGTTGCATTCGGGTTTACGTGTGTACGCGTGTGATGTGGACGTGTGTGTTGGTGTCCAACTCAAGCAGCAAGCTACCAGGCCAACTTATTCGAACACCACCTTGTTGCTCGGTCGGAATCCACGCCTCCTGTTGACAGGGTGGTCGGAGGTGACCGGCCTGGCTTGGAAAATCTATGCCATTGTAAGCGTAGTTGAGCAAGAGACAACCGCGCATGATTTATCTCTTATGCTAAGGCTCTGTGACTGCTAATGGAAACACCATGGTGATTTTTCAGTCCAAGGAAGTGATTTAAATTCAAACCAAGAGTAGAAGTCCGAATTAATGGACACTTTTAACCGTTATTCAGACCAACCAACTTGTTCCAAGCTAATGAACTCAAGAATGCTAACTGACCGACACTAAAAACCCGATACTTTTGTAATTCCCCAAGTGAGGCGGTGAAGGTGTCAACAGGCACGATGCCTTAGAATTTCTTCCTTACAAACGACAGTACCTGCAGTTATCCATGATATTGATTTTGGTCCCGCCCGCGAAACTCTAGCAAGAGATAGGTCAGCTCTCCTACCCATGTTGCTGGGTTGGACCAAGCAGTAAGCGAAACGCACAGCACCAGAGAACTAGAACGAATAACATTTTAGTTGAGTTTATCAGTTGCTTATATCAAAAGGAATGACGCCACTTGTAACAAAGAGGATTACCATCTCACTCATCCTCGTAAGTGACCTTCTTTAAACGGCCACAGAACAGACTCAAAATTGAATAAGTTAAGTCCTAGTAGGGTGTCTAAAGGGGAGACCGTTCATGAGGAGTAGCCACTCTTCAGCAAAGTCACTTAACAACAAATCTTGTATGAAATATAATGGCCTCCCCCAAGAGTGCACTTTCTTACGGGCCACTAAATGCTCCCAGTAAGTGAAACTTTCCATAGATTTAAGGTATGATTCACAGGCTACCTGCCAGCTTGGAGTCATTGCAATAAAAACCCATTCAAATACCGAAAACTGGAAAAAAACATTTACTCTACCAAACGTGGCAGGCGGAAACATTAGCGGTCTTTTTTTGCACCGTTTTAAACTATTCATTGAAAGTTGTTGAATCGAAGGTGTAGCGTGTTGTTAAAAGCAGTGTTTGTAGAAGAATCACCACTCATATTTCCCGTCTCAGACTGGTTTTGTAGAGTGGGCAGTCTTGTTCGTTTGAATGAAAAACCTCTGGTAAGACGATGTGCGCAGATGCGACAATTCACCTTCGACTGGAGCTATAAGCTCGATTCAAGTGTCTTAAAGCATAATATATTCGGAATATAGAATCCGGGGAACTGGGTATAGTATAGACAGAAACTGAACATGCCCGATAAAACAGTTACGACATAACACGAACAGTTGTCTATCCTAGCATGGCGTAAGCCTCGTAACCAGGCATCTTAGAGTGCCACAAAATGTACTTGATGAAAATGTATGGACCGTATAAGGTCATACTTAAGCCTGGCGAAATTGATAATCAAGCAGCACTGAAAGTGGGAAAATCGCAGGTAGTACAACTGGCTATTCTCAGCTTCATATCCATTTATCTGCTGAGACCACACTCATTCTTCATCAAATTAAATTGTATTTAAAGGGATGACATTCCTTCAAGTTATCTCTTTCAAGATTTCGGCCTTTCTAATCTATCTATTTCCATTCAGATGACCAAACGAGCCCTGCTCATCCTTTCAATTGTTGCCTCCCCGAGGAAGGTAGCTTGGAAACCATCGCCGACAGTCAGTTGATAAAGAACAAAAAGATGAGAAAGCCACGAACAATCTACTTCATTTGGCAAC